>NC_067206.1:4059269-4136352 GCF_026262505.1 Trichomonas vaginalis G3
CAAAATTCTTGCGATTTCCGTACGGAATTTCTTCTCTCGGTTTCCGAGGGAAGCAATCATATGAGGAAATTCTTCTAAAAGTTCTTTTGTCTGTTGGTTTTCAAACCAATGATTGCTTGCTTTGTAGAACGAAGAAAGCATTCATTATACTTTGCATTGGTTACATATCGTCTTTGACCGAACGAATGAGTCTCAATTGTTTGTTATACTGTATGTATTCGTATTCTTCTAATGGCTTCATGAACGATAGCAACTTTTGTGTTCTCTGATGTTGACATTACTGTCTTTACATACAAGATAAAAATAAATAAAAATAAAATTAGCGTTATTTTCTGACTTTCACAAAAGACAAAAAATAAACGCTTTACATGTTTTTTCAGCAACTTTCGTCAAATAATTTTATAGCTTTATCTATCTCATCTACTTCAAACGTTTCTTTACCTTTTCATGGGAGCACCATACATTTTCTCAAACTTTCAAGTAGTTCTGTTTCTGCAGCTCTCATATCATTAGACGAACACAACCTTGACTCTATTGACTGTATGTCATATCTTTGAGTTATATTATTGTCCTTCCTATTTTATATCTCTTTGTATTGAAGTTTCGGTTTCTGAAATGTAAAAGTAAGCCTTCACTGCAAACGTTCGTATGAATGAACCATAAGTTATGAAGGTTAGATACTCAACAACCTGGGTCTAACCATAACAAACTATTGGTATAAGACTTTTGTCAATGAGATATGCTGTAGTTCCATAGAATCTTACTGATATCATAAGCTCAGGATTTCTTGTCAAAATTCTGAGTAGAAGCAATTCTAACCCAGTCCTTTGTTTCTTTCCAGATGTGTTATAATGTCTGACAAAGAATATTTTGTTGTATTTCTTACAGTATCTTACGTATTTAAATCACCAATTCTAACCACTTTGGTGTCATTGTCAATCTTTCTAAATGTTCAACTAACCTTTAACATTACTGTTCTACATACAATATAAAAATTTTCTTAGAAAAAATTAGCGTTATTTTTCTGTCTATAGGAAATGTCAAAACTCATGAATTTTCGTGATATTCCTTAAGATAGAAAAATATGTTTATGTTAGCATGTTTAGATCTAACAACGTTTTCAACCCTTTCTAACATAACTATTTACAAGCGTTTACATGGTATAATGTTTGCGATGGTTATACTTTTAAACAGTTTTTGGTAGCTTCTATTTTCAAAGGATATCAAAAATTTTAACTATGCCGAAGGTTGTTATCATTTCTTTCTTGACATCAGTAATAGGTATAATACGTCAGCTGTTGGATAGTTTTTTGTTTCAGAAATGTATATCCATTATCTTCTGTGCTGGTTTCTCTACTTCTTTTATTAAGTGCTAGGTTTCTTCGTTCTATCTTATACGGGTAGTTATATTTTCCATCATTGCTTCTTATTGAACATTGCGGATTCATTTTGCGTTATACATTGAAATTTGACTGCCTAATATCATATGGCGTCAATGTTTTTCTTTAACTCTAAAAGTTGTTGGTTTATTTTGTCCATTCCAGTATTTACATCTTTTATCTTATCTCTTATCTGCCATACACATTCAGAACTAAGAAACAAAGTGTCGTATGTCTTAAACTCCCCAGATTTATTATATCTTTATATACCTGTCGCAATCTTTGCTCATAACTTTATGGTTGCAATGAATATCTAGAAACTCATAGTTACCTTTAGTATGAACTCTCTTATTTCTACTTGAGTCAGTTGGTTTCACTTCTATTTCATCGAATTCAATAATAGTGAGCTTTGTGTTTGGGATTTCAGGCAATTTGGGTAATGGTCAATAATATCCTGCATGTCAAAAGATACTTTTCATTTTTTCATTCTCGCACTACAGTCTAAATACTTGTTAAAGTTCTTGCTTAATTCTGTATTTCTGTCAAAAGTATATGAAGAAGGAATGAAGCTTTTCACATCTATAACATAGATGTTGGATTCATAACTAAAAGAGTTTGGTGAATTGTTGTTTGAAGTGTTGTAAACCTATTGTTGAATATATCTTTACATGACAAATAAAATTTTTCTTAGAAAAAAATTTAGCGTTATTTTTCCTGTCATGGAAAAAATTTGTTTCAAAAAAAATTATGATTTTCGAAGAGTTAGACCATGTTAAAAAGTGGTATAGAGAAACAGTGTTAGATCTAACATGGTAGCTAACAATAAACATTATCTTTTGGTCATTAATTATATAAAATTCATGAGGTACCTTAATGATAGTCATGATTGTTCCGTTCTGTCTATTTACATTAATGAAAATTTTAGATAGAATTTCTTATTCTTTCTGCATATTTTTTATCTTCCAGCTACTCCCGCTCTAATGGATCCCAGAATGAGTTGGTTTACATTCTCTCAAGTTCTTTAGCATGGTGCATTATAACAATCTTCAACGCCTTCCATCAACAATATCTTACTTCTAATAAGGTCAATCGTTGTTATGTTATAGCCAAGTATTTCATATAAAACCACTCCCGCTTTGCTTCGTCAATGGTTTCAGCAAGTTTGCCATTACTACTTCAACTCAATTATGACAGGCGTTAAAAATGCTAGGAGTCGGTCGCTAGTTTTATAAGATAAAATCCATTACCTCGTGAATTACTTATATAATAATTTTGACTATAACCTTAAACGTTTCATTGGTCAACTGCTTGTCGTCAAGAACTACACGAAGCTTGTATTGTACAGATCGAGGTAAATTGTCATTGAAATTTCTTGTACCTTTTTTGTGTTTTGGTCTTCGTCATGTTGTATTACTTCTCTTGATCTGTTTGTCATGTTGAATTTGGTGTAAGTCCTGTTGTATAATTGTGTTGTAAGGGACATTCCATATATTTCTAGAAAATGTATTCACTTGTTCTTCCGGTAAAGTCTCGCTCTTTGATTAAATCTCTGAAGTCCTCTATAAGCTCGCTTTATTGTCCGAGTATGACATCTTATGGTCCAAAAATATTTTAGATGTGAAAACTGCTTTGACAATATTCGTTGACAAATACCATCCAACAAAACTGACATCTGACTGTGAAAGTTCTTTCAAATCAGATGATGTAAAAAACTATCTGCGTTCAAAAAATGTAAACCAATATTTCATTGTCGACCAAAACCATTCTGCTCTTGGTGTCATTGACGGTTGTATAAAAATGTTAAGAGACTTAAACCAACCACAAGGTGGTGAAGCAAATGAAATGTCATATGACGACAAATATAGACACTTCTCCATGGCAAAGATGAGACAAGTTTTAAATATTTACAATAGCCGTAAACAAAAAGGTTTGGGAAACCACTCCCCCGAAGAAATGAAAAACAACCCTGACTTAGAGAAAGACTATATATTTAATAATTTAGTCAAAAGAGACAAACAAGAAAGAATGCCGGGCTTCAAACTTCAGAAAGGTGACAAAGTAAAAATAGAAATACCTAAACGCGACCCATATGAAAATACTATTGACTATGACAACAATAGGAACCCGACAGGTACTCACATTCGTGTTCGTAAAAATAGAAGAAAGTATACAAGAGAATATTATGAAGTTTTAGGCAAACATGGCAAAATGTACAGACTGCAAGCAGAAGATAAAACTACTATTGTCAGACCTCGTTTCAAACTTGTCAAAGTTCAAGGTGGTATACTTTCAAAGACAGTTCCTAACAAATATAAGACAACTCCTGACGAATATGCTAAAGAAGTTGAAAATGACGACTAAGCATTTCTATACCATGCGTAAACTGTCATGTAAGGTGGCATGTAGTCTTTACTTTGTCCCGTTGTTTGCGTATATCCCGAAACGCGATGTGTATGGTTTCCTCCTCCCTCAGTGTTACTCCAGTAACAATTTATAGCAAACTTAACGTTGTCTTTAACATCATATCCTTTACCTTTTGTCATTGCTGACCAATCCCAATATCTATGCTTATGCCAACCTGCTTGAGATGTACTTAAATCTATGTAGTGACTGTGTGCAGGTAAATTTTCACCTGAAATCGTTTTACTTCCACCTGTTTCCTTTGAAGAGTTTGCACAATACAAAAACCTGTCGACTATTTGAGTCCAAGTTCCAAAACCAGAACTGTTTCTGGTCTGGTAGAGTTCATTGACGTATAAATAGAGCCTATAGGATATAATGTTTGAAGTATTTCTGTCTTTAATGTTTGAAGCTCTGTTTTGTCTGCTTTCTTCTCATATAAATCTTGAGCAGTGAATTTAATATTATGTTCATCCTTCATGACATAAACATCTTTACATCTAATGTTTCTCATCGTCGTTATGTCGTCATCCGATGTTAAACCTTGTGGAAAGTTAGGAGGTTTACAATATAATGCATCCCCACCAGTTCCTTCAACCGTTCCTTCAATACTTTCTATAGCAACAGTTGTGAAGAAATCATGTGTATGGTTCTTGTCTGCTTTCTTCTCTAACTCATCGTTAACATAAGTTTTATCTGCTTTAAGGTCTAAACATCCTGAAACCCATCCTGTATCGGCTTTACTTTTTAAAATCTTCGATGTCCATTCATGATACCATTCAGCCCTTTCTTTAATTTCATTATCTTTTTCATCCACATATTCCTTATCTGCTTTCTTCTCTAACTTACTAGCCACATATTCCTTATCCGCTTTCTTTTCAAGGCTAACGTTTAAGTCTGTTATTTCAGATATAGAATGTATATGAGTCTTTTTAGAATATTCGTTTTCAGCTCTTGTCACTTCACTTGACATTTTATTGTCAACATATGTTTTGTCTGCTAGTTCAGGATGAGTATGTTCTTTTGTTGCATAAGCATTGTTAGCTCTTTCTTCTTCTTTTGCTATTGCATCGTCTACATATTCTTTGTCAGCTTTGTTGTCAACATCTGCTTTCAAAAGAAGTTCATTTATAGGTTTCTCGTTTAAAGTTCCTTTTGTTGGATTTATACAGACAGTATGGTTCTTATTGTCTTGAAACAGAAACTCATCTGTCATTGGGTTTATTGTCAGTTTTAAGTCACCCCCTTTCAATGACTCAGATATCTTAGAATAGTTTGAAAAGTTTGTTGTGTTCTTATTTAGAGCTTGCATAATGAGTTGTCGGTTGTGTTGTATTTCTCTCATGGAAGCAATATCTTTCGACATTTTTATTCTAGATAAAATATGCTTCCAATAGAAAAAGAAAATTCAAGAGTTGCTACAACTAAACTATTAGATGAACTTTTTACTAATGTCGGTCAAAAGTTTGAGACAGAGACCGTAAAGCATGAAGGCTATCGTTTTGACTACCCATTAAGATGGCTAAGAGACCCATCTGTCACAAAAGCTATTGGCTTTCGTAGAATGAAGTTCATTTCAGAAGCCATACATGGTTTCCCATTTACGGTCGGTTTTGAAGTTCGATACTATAACAAAGAAAAACGTATGTATGAGAAATTTGAACAGGGAAAACTTTTACAAGTTAGTTTGCTTGTAAACTTAGAAACAACTCTTCAAGCTTTTCAAGAAAAAATAAACAATATCTATATCGAATATGCAAACCAGTATAACATTGACGAGGGAGAGTACCCGATATTATTTATGACAGGAAAAATGCAACTGTTAAAATCAATAGAATAGAAGACCTTGGAGAAAACGTTTATATTTCTACAAAATATAACAACTTGGCATGGTATAGATTTATGAGGATGTTAAATCAGCCTGCAGCATATCCAGTACACTCAGACTTTTATGAAGTCGAAAACCCTAATGGAACATATGAAAATGTTTTCGACCCAGCTGCTATTATTGTTCATGCTTCATTTTCTGGCGCCCAAAACTCTTTCTTATGCTTGGCAAATGACTTTTACGAAAAACCTACAAAGTTATACGAACCACCAAGTGGAAGTATTTCAGACTTTCAAGTATGGTTTACTACAGATGGAAGAAAAAGAATAATTCCATTATACCATGCGTTTTACTTAGAACTTAGTTTCATATACAACTACTATCGAACGGTAAAAATATAACTTTTTAATACGGTTGAGGTGTTGGATTTGGTTGCCAACTAGACTGTGGTGCAGGTTCAGGCTGTTGTATAACAGGAGCTTGCTCTTCTGGTTCAGGGTCTTTAGGTATAATACCAACGAACTGACCTACTCTTTTACCAATATTTTTGACTCCGTTCCAAATTCCTTTTCCGACAGATTTTATTCCATTCCATATACCTCTTCCAACTCTTCTGAAGAAGTTTCCTATCTTACTGAAGAAACCCATTTTACTAGTAGTAAAAATCTAATGTCCGCCTAGTCTCTTACGTTTCCTGTTGAGTTCCATAGCATTCTTTAACTGGAGCTCATACATTCTGTTTCTCCTCTGGTAGAAAACATATTCTGGGTCAACTCCTGTGTTCGCGTCATCTGCATAAAGTTGTTTATATCCCACTTCAGGGTTTGTATAAAACTCTTTCCATCTCATATTTGCATACCATGGTGGCAAACCTAACGCAGCGTCATTTGACATGGCAGTTTGCATTTGTACATCTGTTGGCACTTGACCATAGTTTGCCATTGCAGTTTGTATTCTAACTTCATTTGGAATATTCTCTGGGTTTGGTTGTCCAGGTTGCTGTGCATTCGCTAAGTTCTGTGCGTCCATTTAATATTAGATAAAAATATCTCTTACGAGTACATATACTGAACATTTGCAGGCATTGGTTCATCTTCATATTCTCTGTACTTTTCTGCCACGTCAAATAAATAAATGACACAATGGAAAAAACCTAAAACAAGTAGTCCTATTTCAAACCACATTTACTTACTAATAAAATTTCTTTGTTATGACACTTTCTCCGGTTTATAGGACCTCTCTCATATTCTATCTTGTCATATCTAAACTCATAGTCATGTATGTCCTCTAACCATCTCATAACGGTTTCCAAACCACTTTTATCGGATGTAAAGTAAAAGCATGGATGGTTATGTATAACGTCTAAAGTTTCTAAAGAGTCTCTCAAAGTCCAGTCTACTTGGTATTGAAAATCCCATGTGTTATAGAACGGCGGGTCCACTATAAAGAAAACATTTTCCTTGTCTTTATATTTTTCATACAACTCTGTCCAATGACATCTCACAAACTCTATACCCTCAATATATTTTTCTATGTTCTCTTTGAAAACATTTGTATAGTTAAGATATAAAACTTTTGACATAAGTGTTTCAATGTCATGAACTCTTATAGAACCACTATATAATAGTCTAGCAGATATACTATCCCAGTCTATATATTCTGCTTTTTTCAAAACCTCTCTCACAATATTTTTGTTATCTAATGGTATACGTTCCATCTTACCTATAGGTATCTTTTCTTTTAACTCTTTCAATATATTGTTTGTGTCTGGAATATGTTTGAGACGGTCCATATAGTTGTCGAAGTCATTGCATATAATCTTTGAGTCTGGGAATATTGTATGACATAAATGGGATATATAGAAACTTCCACCGAACAAATCTACAAATGTTAGACCATTCGGTAGTTTCTTAAGTTCTCTCAATATAATATCTTTACATCTACTCTTATTTCCAAAGAACGGTAACGGTGGTTTTGTAAAATTCATTTATATATAATAATAAAAATGTTTTTACCTGAAAAGTGACAGAAAAGTGACAAAGCATGAAAACATATATAATTTGTGAAAAGCGACACATTATATAATGTTTTCGACCCAGAAGAAGGCTTCTTCCCAGAAGCAATGGAGGAAGAAGAAGAGTCCTCCGAATTCACACCAGAAGACTAACAATTTTCCGAATAAATACTTCATTTATACTAAACATCTTCGGGGCTAGAGGGCACGAAGTGCCTGGAAGCCCTCCGAATAAAAACTTCATTTATACTAAACATCTTCAGGGCTAGAGGGCACGAAGTGCCTGGAACCCCCACTACCTTTTTTTTTTTATTCCTTAAATTCTTTATGAAACTCGCAACAGTTCCATAAAAAATTTTAAATTCTAAACTGTCGAAATTACCGATCGGTAATCACACCCTTCACGGGTGTGTCACTTTTAGCTAAAATTACCCCTACTCATTATGTTCAAAGATTTTGTTCAAATGAGTTTGATCGTTGAACCACACACCTTTATTCTTCTCAAGTCATTCTAAGTAATCTTCAGCCTGTTTCAAACAGTTTTCTCGAACATACTTCCAATTATTGAACATCATAACTCCGGAATTGAAATATCTGCTGAATCCTTCACATATTGGATGATGATCTAAAATCACTATTGCTGATTTATTTTGAAAATCGTAATAATACATATCATTGATGTTATGGAGTACAATTGCGTCGCCGTCTAAATATAGGAACCTTTCAAGTCCAGGATGTGCATTTGGGAAAAGAAGTCGGATGTAAGCGTCATATGGAACATAATAAACGCTTTTGGCAAGGTATCTGGTTTCATAAGTTTCAAAAAAGAATTTCACTTGGTGCATAGGCCGTTTATCAAAATGCGCCCTGTATTTCGGTATATATTTTGATTCAGTAGTTGTAAGATAGAAAGTTATATGTTGATTTGGATGTGCATTTATAAATGCATATATTGCTGGACCTAAGTTATGAAGGTCGCCAGACCATGAAAGTAAAATGTTCATTGTGTCGTAGAAATCACCTTCTGAAAAAATTTCTACTCTATTTAAGAGGATAATAAAAAAGGAAAAGCACTCTATTATCAGTACTAAGATTGGTCGAAGTCCAAATTTGCGAATAGACTTATTTCGGAACTTTGATAAAACACTATTTGTCATATGGAAATATAACGATTAATTTCAATTCAAAATACAAAATTATTTTATTTTACCTTACTATAGTTGGAATCGAATATTGACATTATGCAAACTATTCAATTTTGAGCAGGACAGTTTATTTTTGAGAAGTTTACACCTTCGCAAACAAAAGTTTGAATAGACCAATTTAAGGCAGGTAATTCCATTTAAACATACAAGTTAAAGATCGAAGTCAAAAATATTGGTAAATGAAATTTTTCAATTAATATTTATTCCCTTGTAAATGTAAATCTTTCAAAATATACCCCCTTAATAAATGTATCTTCGAAGAAAATATCGATTTCATATTTCTTCAATTTTAGTATTTATTTTGCTGGCATTCTTCAATGCCAATGTAATTAACAGGCCTAAAACAGTTGGTGTGTATCGTGACTGCCCTCATGAGAAGACTCAATTTATTCCAACATGGTGTCCTCAAAGGCTAGATCCCGTTGAACCATGGGCATTCATTAGAGCCAAAAATGAGATAGTAACTGCTAAATCAAGTTTAGATTCCATAATCCCCGTTATCAAAAAAGGCGTTATCGTCATTAGCAATTCTACAGATGGAACAGATCAAATTTTAGAAGAATTTGTACAAAACAATCCAGGATATAAACTATATTATTATCCTCATCATGTTATTGAACCCCTGGATATAATCAATTATGATAAACCACACAATTTTAACAATACATTAGCTGCATTGTATAATTTTGCAGCAAGCAAGATACCATTAAATGACTGGCTTATTAAAATTGATCTTGATCATATTTATGATATTCAAAAATTAAGAGATTTGATGAGATTACCAAAATATGACGATGATGTCGTTTGCCTTACTAGATTTAATCTAATTTATAAATATAATAGTAAATCCATTGAAGTTAACTCAAGAAATCCATATAATCCCTATTGTGATCACTGGTTACTAAAAAAGAAAAGAGATTTTGTCTTTGATAATATAGTTGAGATTGAAGAAGGCCGGAGATATTATCATGAAGATGTTAAATATTATTATTTTAATTCTTCATCTTACTCCAACTATTATACAGAAGTGTCTTCTTGGCATTTCTTTTGTCTTAAAATTGGCAGGAGCAATTGTTCAGGATTAGGATACAAAGATTTCTTAAACACGAGTTTTGACAGAACCTTTCTGACTGAATACATTACAGATGAATTTATCATCAATAGAACAATTTTAACTCTCAACTTTAGTTATTATATTACCAAAAACTTATTAAAATTGTAATTATTTTAGCAATTAGTGATCTGATTATTCAATAGATTTTTCTATGTTAATAAGGGATGTAATTTGCTCCCGGTATCGGTTCAGATCAAATTAACAATTTCCTTTATTATAAAAAATACATGTTTGAAACTGTAAATGGATAAAGCTATTAGAACATATCAGTTATTGTATATACTTATTAGTGAAAAAGATTCTTAATAATTAAATATGATAATAAAGTTCTTTTGGAACAAATTTAGAAATAGCAGGTACGTATATGCACTCAAATTTGGAATAAACAAGGATGTGTATAGTATTTTTATAACTTTCAACCATGAAAATTATAAAGTTATACGATCAGGGATGAAGTCAGTTATTATTTTCATGTAATGAAATCATAAACCAAGGTTCTTGAATGATTTAGCTCATGGGTCAATTTTTTTAGTCTAAAGGTATATAGACAAAAAAAACTGACACAACCATCCTCACATTTGATCCATGCATACAGATGATGGTCAACTGTTTTGTTACATTCACACCAAATGCACTCATTCATTCGATTTATAAGAAGATTTTGCATGGCATTTGCCAACATTTGTCATGTAAAACTCGAAAGAATGTGATCATAATGACATAAATAAGTAATAGTACTGCAGAGAATGAGGTAATAACTATTCGTGCATAACCTACTGCATGAATTAGTCTTATTAAAAAAATATATATGAGATATAGTTTTCATGATTTACAATAAGGAAAATAGCCATTTCTTTGTTAAGAGTTTCCTATATCTATCTGATTTGTTTTTATATCTAAGCTTAATGAACGTCTCTGTAGTTTTATTGCTAAATATCTCTTCGCCTTTCTTAAAGTAGTCTGTTACATTAAAAACAAAGTGAATTCTTGTTCTATTATCAATATCAACTGGCCACCTGGATTTATAGGTGGCATGAATTATATCATGTACCCCTGCCAAAAATTTCTTTTCCGTAATATTAATTCCATTTGGAGTAACTACTTCACCAGCAAGAGCAAGTAACCACATGTGATAATGGAGCGCAGTTTGGAATGCTGGGTTATCGCAAAGAGATCTTGAAACAACGAGGATACCTGTTTCATTATGCATCAAATAATTATTAAAAACGATTGACCCTGCTCCACTTACAAACAATTTGACGGATGCCATGAATCTTGCAAATTCTGTGAGATTTTTGTTAATAATACTATCATCATGGTAAATCCAATTATATTGTGGATATAGTTTCTTCGTAATGTTGTATAATTCTATCATATTTTTGACATATCCCCAGTTTCCTACATTCTTGTTCATAAAGAAATGATTAACTGGCTTGATATCGTATAAGTGATTAACTGAGTAAACAATTTCGCGTAGCTGAACCCATGATTTAAATAATCCGTTCATTCCAAAGTCGCTAACTGCGATATAAACATCATGTCCAAATATAAGCTCATCAGTAAGACCATGAACGTGATCTTCATCGTATCCTAAAAGTTTGAAAAAGGCTTTAGCGTTTGGTTCTGGGAAGGCCACAAAAATCTCTGCATCCTTAACAATTTCTGATGGAATTGAAATGACTCCACAAACCATATCTTGCAAGAAATGGCCAAACTGGAAATGGCGAGACCAGCCAACTACCATCTTTCTATGTGAAATTAATGAGTTATTTACACCTGTAAAGTTCAATGGACCAAAGTACTGACGACCAGGTTCAATAAACTTATCGTACGAAACCAAACCGATCTTGCAGACGCTTGCTTTTTGATAGTGAGAATATACGATGTGTTGGTATCCTAGACTGTCCCTATCCATCCAATTACCATCATAATCTGTATCGAGGCAAACGCGGATACGGCGATAATTCATAGTTCTATGGAGTAAGGAGTAATTGTCGTATATTTCAATATTTTGAAGATCTGTTGCTTTGTAGATTTTAGGCTCGATATTTTGAAAAAAATCAATAAAAACGTTGACATTTAAAAATGTATACTCTGTTATATATAATATCAATGCAATTGAGGCAATTGCAGGGCATGCCGAGTTAAAAACTTTTTTTGCTATCATTTGTGATCGGCCAAAAAGTGCGATTTCTAAACTAGCTTATGTCTTCGGATAATATTATAATATTTATGTTAATCTTTAATATTATAATAGATCTTACGAACAAAATTTTATAAATCGGTAAAAACTAAATCGTTTATATGTAATGCATTCAATTTTTAAATGCTTGTAAATTAGAAAGTGAAAATTCAATGGGAGGTGACCAAAGTATCGATCCAAATGATTACGCTAGGCCTTTTCAAAAAGATATATATCTCCCAATTGGTGGCGCAAGATCCAGCGAAGATCGTCAACAAACTTTTGGCGTCTCTGTTGATGAAGATTTAGCGAAAACAAAGCAAAAAATAGTAAAATCTGCATTTTCAGGAATATGGTCCACATTCTCTCCTTCCAGTATAGCTCCTAGTCCTAGAACAGGGCATTTTACAGTTCATGATATTGAAAATAGAAAAGTTTACATTGGATATGGTATGTTAGAAAGCGGTGAAATTGTTTTTGATCTCTGGTGCTTATCATTGAATAATTTACAATGGAACATGATGAAAATTTCAGGTGAGTCAATAACACCACGAACAGGAGCAAAAGCAGCTTTTTACAAAAACTCCATAATAATTTTCGGCGGTTTTGCCGACTCTACGTATTACTCAGATATCCATTATATTAACTTAGAAACGTTACAACTAAAATTTTTGCAAACAACAGGAAATCTTCCTGTCCCACGATCTTCCCCAATTATGGAAGTTATAAACGATAAACTATACATTTGGGGCGGTTTCAACGGAAACTGGATAAGTGACCTTAGTGTTTTGGATCTCCAGACTTTAGAATGGTCTAACTATCCACAAAATATTATAGGGCGTGCAAACATACCATCCGTTGTTTACGGAAAGCACATTCTGGCGTACGGAGGTTCGAAATCTGGTGGTTTACTAGATATTGACACACAAAACAATATCGTTCAAATCATACAGACTACCGGACCTGCTCCTCCTCCAGCAGCCCTTGCTTCTGGAATGGTTCTGATCCAAGATCATCTTATTTTCTTTGGAGGCAGAACCGAATTCGAAGGAAGCTTAGTTTATGCATATAACATTTCAAAACGATGGTGGTTCGTGTTCCATGTTCTCCCTGATGGCCAAACTGCTTCATTAGAGGATGGAACCATTAGCGACATGGGATTATTCATGATTCCGAAGTTCCATTCATTTAGTGCAGTATACGATGCCAATACACGAACAATTTTATCTTTCCTCGGCGAACCTTACTTATCATATCCTGTAATTCACAAATTTGAAGTTGCTGAGGCGCTTGCTTATCTTAATTTAAGAGAGGATATGACTGATATACTTAATATTGCAAAATAATATTTGTGAAATTAAGTTGAAGCTTCATCTTTTCTTATACAAAATATAGTTAATGATTAGTTTTAATACATATTTGTCCGATATTTTTTGAAATTTTAAAATAATTAATTTTGATTGATTAAAACCTTGTAAAAAATTCTTTAACTCTTATTAGAACGTATTCCATAACGTATTTTAAAGATTTCATTCAAAATAATAAACAAACAATGATAATATGGAATAAATGTGAGTTTATAAAACATTTTTTGTAATGCATACATTTAAAATGTCTTGGTGTTTATTTGTCTAGCGAGGTAGATCAAAGGTTTATTGTAGAAGACAAATTACGAACCTCGGCAAAGCAAAAAGCACATTAATTACGCAGTTTTGCTCCTATTTCCTATCACACAGAATGAAAAAGTATTTTGGTTGGTATGCTCAGAGCTCTATTGGAAGACTAAGTGAGTAGTAGGTATGACGGGTTTAGTGACTTTTTTTGTAAACGTAAGAATCATACATTTTTGAATAACTGAAGGTGTCACTACGTCACCATGTGTCACCTGGTTAATTAACCTCTCTTAAAAATGATGACAACATGACATTTAGACAACAGGTACGAAAGGAGGAAGGCATTTATGTCTTACATTTTTGAATAATTTATTTTTTATTTTGTATGAAATGAGCGTCAAAACTAACAACGTTAAAAAATTAGGATTCACAAACGAGGAAATAAAGGATATATTAGAGGAGGTAGGTTATGAAGTTAATAAATATTATTTAAGAAATTGTAAAAAATTCGCGGAGTTATTAAATGATTTAGATTATGATGGAAAAATGAATAAAGATGATGTTATAAATTTCTTATATCCTACATCTGAAGAAGAAAAACCTAAAGAACCTGATGTTTTCCCTGAATATTATGAAGAACGGATTAAAGATGATGAATACAATGAAATTGAAAGACTGAAAAAAATAAGAGATGAAATAGATGAAAGAATTAAGGAATTAAGAGAAGTTGAAAAATATAATGAAAATGAAGTAGAGGGTTTAATGAATATCCCAGCTTCAGAATCAGAAGTTCAGAAATCTCATGAAGAAAGATATAAAAATTATGTCTCAGAATCAACACAAAATTATTAGATGGTGAAATAGACGAAACACTTTCAGAAGAAGGTACTAAATTTATACGTAAACATAAGTTACAATTTATTGATAATGAAGGATACCCCTGTATCCTACTTTCACCACCTTTAGATTCCGAAAAATTCAAAAAAGCTCTTAAAAATGTGACATATGCAACTAATACGATTAAGAAAGAAGATCATGATATTTATACAAATTATTATTTAAATAAATGCACAGGTGTTGATAAAGTTTTTGATTTATTAGATAAAATATCAAAAGAAACCATTGGAACATATAAAATTTTATGTGATTGCGGTTTCATTGTTGAAGATACTAATAATGTTTCATATGAAAGAACAGCACCGAAGGAAGATGAAGTTGAAAGGTCTATACCATTCGTTATTAAGAATATAAAAGATATGAAAACGTATAAGCATTATATTTATTCATTTATTTCAGAAAAAATGGAAGCAACCCATAAAACATCTTCTCATCATTTTATAGCTATTCATACATTCCTTTTCAAAGTTGTGAAATTAAATAAGACAGGAATTAGATTTAATGTATCAGGGTACGCATTCTTGAGTAAATTAAAATGTATTCGTCACGTCGCAGATGATAAAAATTTATGTGTTCTTAATTCATTTTATGGACTTTAAAAAATAAACTTTATTTTTATTTATTTTTTAATTTTTTATTCTTACATAAAATGAACAAAAACGGAACAGCTAAAATGAATGATAATCAAATTAGAGCAGAAGGTAGAAGGTTATTTAAACGCTTCTATAACATTCCTGATGGTGTTAATCCTAAAAACTCGTAGAAGCTATTTAAATGAAGCAATAGATGCATATGAAGGGTTTGACATTTCATCAGAAAGTGAGAGATTAGCGAGAATGTTAAATGTTAATATTGATTTCTATTATTGTGATCCTCAACCAGAAGACGTAGACATTAACAAGGTAGACTTTCCATTAGTGGAATCAATAATGATAGATCCAGAATTTGAAACAGTAAATATTTTATTAACACAGAGTCCATGTGGAAAACTTCACGCTGACAGAATAACAGACGTTGAAGCACTCACCGGCTATAAAGTTTGTCCATATTGTAAAGAAGAAGTTTATTCTATCCGTGATGATCCAGAAAGGAAAAACCAAAGAAGATTTTTAAAGCATTGTGAGAAATGTAAAGAAAATAATGGGAGATTAATTCAAGACGTTCAGTTGCAAAAGACACAGCAACCATATGCACCACATATTACGAAACAGAAGATATATCAGTGGTTATTAGCTCACAATTTGCAGAAATATTATAAACCGACAAGATATTATATTACTTTTGACTTTGAAACATTAGAGACTAAAGAAGAATTACAACTTTCTGAGTGTGCAATTTTGAACGCTTACTTAAAACCATTCATGGTATCATCAACGGTTAAATTAAATGATAAAACGTATACGAGGAATTTTTGCTTAACTTCGAGTGATTCTTTTATTTCTGATTGGATTGAGTTTTTATTTTCAACCTGTTCATTAGTTGCTAAATCGAATATGAGTCAATACGATGAATTATTGAAGTCGCAAACGGCGGGGACTTTGTCCCATACATTAAATGAAAAACAGAAGGAAGCATTTAAAGAACTTCTAGATGAGGAATTCAATAAAGTGAATATCATAGGTTTTAATTCGGGAAAGTTTGATTTAAATTTAATTCTTCGTGATTTAAACACTGCAAAATGGAAAATAAAATCAATGCTGGTTCATCTTCACAATTTAAGCAAATCATTGTAAAGAAAGTAAACTGTCCATATGAATTAAGATTTATTGACATCAGAAATTATATAGCGGGTGGGACGTTAGACCAATTCACTCAAGATTTCGGAAACAATAAATCACGTGTTAAATCCTTTTTCCCTTTTCAATTCATCACGTGGGAAAATTACGAAGAAGAATTATATAAAGTGGAACCATTCACTCAAGATTCATTTTATTCAGCATTAACTCAAGAAACTATATCAGATAGTGATTATCAAATATATCTCAATGATGCTAAAAACTTTAAGAATAGATTAGAATATTTTATTCATTATTGCAATAAAGATGTTGAAATTATGATTGACCCAATTGATAAAATTATTGAAGAAACATTTGTTTATAAAATTGATATGCTTCATAATCTTTCTTTATCATCGAATGCTTCAATGATTCGTTACGCTTTAGCATATAAAGACTTTAATCCTAATGAAAAATATCCCGAGGAAGAGATAGAATCAAGTTTTGAATTAACGAAAAAGTATTGGAAATATAAAATTGAATCATATAAGAAACAAGATGAAAAAGCAGAAAGGGATACTAAAAATAATGTTTCAATGGATGATTTTCAATACTATCATGATTTAATCCTTTCATCTAAATGCAAAATGTGTGGTAAAGCGTTTACATATGCAAATAAACCAACATTGGATAGAATCGATAATGAAAAACCACATACCAAAGAAAATTGTCATTCGTGGTAAATTTTGAGCTTGTGGGGTATCCATTTATATAAAAATAAAATTTTGTTATCATTTATTTTATCATCATTTTATTAAGTTCATCTTTAGTTAATTTGAATGGATTCGCTAATGTTCCACCTTGAGCCACAACACTTGCCCCGGCTAATTGTGAAGAACCTGGGATAAGTACTCCATGAAATGATTTCATTGGTATCATTAATTTAGAAATAGTTGGCTTAATTAATTTTGTCATTTATGATAAAAATAAAATTGCATAATTTAAATTTTTTTTCTTTCTCATTTTCTCATTTATAATATCGTTAATGTTTTACCTTTATTCTGTTTACCAATTGCTGCAGTGATTGAATTTAAATAACATTCAGAATATGGAATTTTCATTAATTTTTCCTTAGATAGAGCATTTCTATTATCACTCAATGCTTCATTAATCATATCATCTATGTATGTATTATATACTCCTGCTAATTCTTCATAAGGGGTGTATGAATTTAAATCCATTTAATCAAAAATAAATTGATAATTTTAAACATTTCTATTCATCAATATTTCATCATATGAACTTCTATACTGTGGTGGTGTACCTGTTGGATGATATTTCAAACCTTCATCCGGTGTCCATGTCCAATATGTAGTCCTAGTAAACCAAACCTGAGGAGGATTTGTCACCTTTGAACAGTAAGTGTCATTTTCACCTGAATGATTGGATAAGCTTTCACTTGTACTGTAACTTGTGAGTTGAAAGTTTCTAATCCATCAAGAATATACCCGCTCCATCACGTTGAACTGGAATAGTGCATAAGAATGAAGTTTGGTCTTTCCATGTTCTAGCTAATGGCGTGCCATCATCTGCATTCAGTGGTCTAGTTAATGAGTCCTCGTATTCTTCTGTGCATTCATTCACTCCATCTAAATCAGAAGCTTGAAGCATACGTGTAAAGAATATGTCGCCCACTGTGGTCGTCGCTTGATCGGGGAAGTTTCTGGAATCTATAGTGACCTGAAGACCTCGAAGCATTGGATTTTCTAAAACTGTTCTTTGCAGTGCATTCTTCGGAAATGCTAACACAACATCTGTAACATTATGAAGAGCGTATGAGAAATCTGAGCTGATACCTTCAGGAGTGATGCAACTCCATTTAGTGAACGAACGTCAATATGTTGAGCTGGAATCATGAATGGATCTTCCTTACTGAATAAACGTGGTATTGCTTTAACTGATTCTTCAATTAAACCGTATCCTGGTGTAATGCATTTATCCTCTAAAACTTCCATCTTTGTGCATGAAATAATAACGTCATCAACTGTTGCGTCAGCAGATGTAGCGGCTAAGCTTGTAATTAATTTGGCAGGAAGTCCGATTTGTTGGAATTTGCGATCATATTTATAAACATGATTCATAATCTTTTCATAATTTTCATCAGTTATCTTTTCATAAACGTAATTTTGTAAATCAGCAACTCTTAACGGGTCAACCTGACAAAATACTAAAGTATCCCTGAAAACATAATATTTAAGAATGATATCACCAAATGATTTAGGATAATCATCGAACGCCTGAAATGCTAACAAATCATTTACCGAATAATCATATCAAAAGTGACATCAACTTCTTCATTTGCTTTCTTGAAAACTTCTGAAGGGTCAATATATTTACCACATACTGAGCTATCATATTTTTGAACATTATTATATAACGAATGAACAAACTTTTTAACTTTCTTTTCTGATTTTGGTTTATATGTTGCAAATGCGAAAGATTCACGGGCGCAATCCATCTGAAGATAACCGGCATCACCTCTTTCGGTTTCTACTTCTAATTGTTTAAAGCTTTGATTTGATGATTTGTAACCAACGAATAAACGCATGCATTTAAAAGCGGCATCACATGTGAAAGCTTTATTTGAAACAAGAGTTGCTTTAACTTTGCGTTTAATATATGTGTCACCTAATTGGTTCACATCATGAGCCGGATTTGTAATTCTTAAATGAGTTTGTTATCATCAAAATAGGAGCATCAGAGTCATAGCATGAACTTTCAAGTTCTCTATAATATCTTCTACCGTCATTCTTTGCGAATATTTCATTTATCTTTTCGAATGAATGAAACACATTTCCATTAATCGGTTTAGTGTTTGGCACCAAATAGTTAGTCGTCATTTATTAATAAATAAAAAATCAAAATTAAAAGATGAAAATGAATTTTTAATTTTAATGAAATAATCAACTATGGCTGCAGGTATATTTAAGAAACTGTGGGATAAAGTAAAAAGAGGAGCGAGTAAAGTTTGGGAAACATTGAAGAAGGGGGCAAATTGGATATTTAAGAATAAAGAAGCAATTAGTGACGTTGCTGAATCAATAACACCAAAAGCTGCCCCAATAAGAGAAGTTTTAAATAAAGGAGAAAAAGTTTATCAAAGACTACAACCGATACTAAGATAAAAATAATTTTAAGCCGCTAAGTGGCGAGATGATCCATAGGATCTCATATTTATTTTTCCACTATCTACCTCCTATTTTATTAAGTATTCCTTCAGCTATTCCACCAATTGCGTTACCTGCTTGTGCTCCCATCGCCGGATTACCTGCTTTAGTACCTAATACTCCACCTATGATAGTTCCTGCCGTTTTCGCTACTGGTGCCAAAAAGTTTGCAATGGGTTTAATAATCTTTTTATGAACCGAACCCGCAGCTTTCTTAATTCCATCCCATAATTTTTTAAAGAATCCTGCCGCCATTTCTGATTTAATATTAATTAAAAAATATATTTCATCACTTATATTCTAATTTTTATTTAATGATAAATGAAACCGATTTTAAAAATAAATGAAACAGAGGAGGAAGAAATAAATGAAAGTGAAAATGTCCAACAAAAAATAAATGTTGTTAAACCAATTACTGAAATAAAAATTTTTTCATCTGTTGAAGAATTTAATGACTATTATGCTAATAATAAAAAATTATTTGAAGAATTGACAACGTGTAAATTGAATAAAATGTTTAAAAGTTGATGGATTCAAAATTTCAAAAATAAAAGGAGTGGTTAGTTTGAAATCTATTCCTCAATCAAGAATCACCTCATTAATGAAAATAGATGATTTAACAAAAGAATAGAAGAGATTGAAGAAAGATGAATCAAATAATTGATTTCATAAATTCAAATAATCATTAGTTTCTTAAAGTTCAATGTTGAACTCATCAAATTCTTCTTCATCATTACCATTACCTTTAGCGAGTTTATTTACTCTTTCAACTTTATCTTTTGATAGTCTATCGTTTAATTTTTTCTGAAGTTTTTCGTTACCAAGTTCTAAAATTTTACATGGATGATATTTAAACCGTTAAATTCTTTTTCCTCAGTTTTAATCATTAATCTACAAAGAACTTTAGTGAGGTGGTTTTGTTGTTTAAACCATTTATCCTTAATATTTGTTATAAATTCAATATCCGGAATTAATTCCCAAATTTTTGAATTTTCGATTAATTTACCATCAAATGCAAAAGCAATAGGTTTAATATTAAACTTACCTTTATAAAATAAACTTTGTATGCAATCATCAAAATAAACGTCTACTTGTTTAACCTGGGTGAGAATTGGTGAAAGTTTATCCATTAATTGATTCACAGTCACGAATTTAGAGCTGTTCATTTCATACAAAATAAAAAAATAAAATAATAAACATAACTAAGTTTTAATTTTTCGTAAAAAGTTTATTTTTTAAAGTTTATTTTTTATTCATGAAAATAATTATTTCTAATTTCTTTTACTCTCTCGTATATACTAGATTTAAAGAATTCAGAACATTTCCCATAATCTCCTAAATGTTTTCTTATCCCTAACGTGTGCCAGTTATTATATGAAACTGAATAAACTTTATCTTTATCTTTACACCTTTCATCACTTCCAATATATTTATATCTCAGTTTTGATTTAGCATTTTCATATTCATTAGCGTTTAATAATTCACAGTCTTCCTTTTTAAATTGATGTTTAAGATATTCAGGATTTAATACTCTACGTTTATATGCTCCTAACTTAGTTCTAAAGGTTTTTCTACAAAATTTAGGAATTCCATCCTCTTTAATGTCATCAATGATTTCCATTTCATTATTTTCAATTTCTTCTTCTCGTTTATGAGGTCTTTGATTATGACTCCATTGATTCCATGAAATTAAATATTCTTTATCATTATATTTATACCTCATTAGCTTATTTTGGCTTTCATATTCATTTAATAATTCACAATCTTCATTTTTAAATTGAAGTTTAACCCATTCAGGATTTAAACAATGTTTAATTAATCGCGGAATATCTGACATCATCTATATATAGCTTCTTTTATAAAAGATAAAAAAATAAATTATTTTAAAATTAATGTTAATTTTTTTAATGGTTTATAAATAAATATATTTTAATGCCTCGTCTATATATAGATGTAACAAAAAAAGTCACAAAACCCATCATATCCTACTACTTTTAAATTTCAAAATATCAAGTTCAGTTCGACTATGTATGTAGTAATTCCTCAATAAAGTGCCAAAACCCTATTAAAATATATGAACATTTTCAACATTTTAATGTTTTTATTTAAAAATTTGTTGGAATATGAGCTTCAAACAATTATTATGTAAATAAAAATAATTAAATATATGTATTTATTCGTATTACAACCGTAGTAAGTCGATTCTTCCTTTCTTCTACTGAGGTTTGAATTTGATTTCGAATTGTAAAGAGATTCAAAGGGAAAATACTAGCGGATAAAAACTACCTCCATGAAAGGGTCATAATGGAGTCAAGTTGTATTTTTTGATATTTTTTGCTTTTCGAGCCTAAATAGGTAGCTAGGGTTGTTAAAAATATCAAAAATTAGCGTTTTGAAGACACCATGATGTCTTATAATTTTCCCTTCCTTATTGGCGTGTAGAAATAAATGCGCCAATAGATTGAAGAAGAAGAATTGTTTTTCTCTTAATGAACTTTAATCCTTTTGATATAAGAATATTAAAAACATTAATATAATTTCGATTTCGGAAATTAAATTTCCAAATTTTTTGTCGATTTCGGAAATAACAGGATCCCGCATCCAACACGCAACAACAAAACACAAAACACACTTTTTGGTTCTTTCATCGTTTTAATCGTAATTTATGTAATACATGATTTGGATAAATTTTACAAAAATAGAACCTATATTATATTCTTTTCAAAGATTCTTGCAAATCATCAAAAATAATTGTATTTTAAAAAACGATCAAATTATCCTTTCATTATTTTAAACTTAAATTAGTTTTTATGATTGACTAAAGCAATCATATTTATTCATCATTAAATAAACAAAAAAATAATATTTGAGAGTTATTTCAAAAAAAAACACATTGAATTTATTAATTTGTCTCAATTTCAGTATTATAAATTTTTATAATTTCAATATTTTGAAATACACTTTTTAATATTTCAATATTTATGATATTTCAATGTATTAAGTGGTCTCAAATTGAGCTTCTCAAATATAAGCTGGCCTATTCAAATAATAAAATTAAATAATATTTAAAATAAATAAAAAGTGATTGAGGTCATAGCAAAACGGCTGTTTCAGTCATTAATTCTTAAAAATAAAAAGGGTAAAAACTAAATACAATGGGTAAAATTCAATAGTGTCTGTGCTATCGTTCAATTTGAAGGTGTCTTTTGGAACCGCAAGACACATTGAATTTTTGAATAGTGTATTATGGTTTGACAGACACCAATGAAAAAAATAAAATGATATTTATTTTAAATATATAAGATCCTTATATAAAATATAAATATTTTATCGTTTCATTTTCTTGTTTTAGAAATGTTTTTTATTGAAAAATCAATAAAACTAACTCCAAAATAAAATTTTTGATTTAAAGACACTATGATGACACCAGGCAAATCTTCCAAGACACCTATCGTCGGGAATCTAACAACCCTATAGGTAGCCAAGATAATGCCTAAAAATAAGGTTCTAAATTCTGAAGTTTACATGATCCTCTCGTGTGCACCCTTAACGAATATCCTCCAATCCAATAGTTGAGCATGTTATGCCAAGTAATTATATTACAGAATTGAAAAACTATATACTATTTGGGGATTCATTCATTTAGATTATGAATCCAACTAATTAAGGTTAATTGTACCTTCACATTTTTGAAAACCCCAAAATGTAAAATTTTATTGCCAAGTATTTTTCCGAGAACTCTGTAATATTAGCGAGACTCGATTCTTAAAATTTGAAAAATCTTTTTCAAAAAGTGTATCTCCGATGACATCTTCAATTTTTATGATAAAATTCAAACTTTTCAGAATTCTTTTGCATAAAATAAGGTCATTTTTGTAATAAACAGAAATTCATCAAAAGTGACAGCTCTCAATTTTTTTGACATTTGTAAATTCTAAATTGAATAAGAAAAATGAAATAATACTAAGCATAATACAATATTCTAGATTTAATTATAATTAGGAAAAAGTTAGTTTTGAGAGTACTTTTCATAGGCATATAGAATGAAATCTTCTGAAAAATAATATCACATAAACTCATATTATTTTCTAATATATAACTATTTTATATAAAAATCAAATTCAATGATCTTAAAAGCGAAGGATAAACCTCAAAATTTACGAATATAATGAGTGGGAATATAATGCTTATCTATCATAAAACCATATGAAATATCAATTTTTGCTTTACGCCTAATTTTTGACGACAATTAGCAAAAAATGTTAAATGTTAACACTCAGTCCATTTGAATATGAAAAATAAAATTGACTTTGATTAAATGTTTTTATTTATCATGCAATTCTTCTTGCGACCAAGATTTGAATAAAAGTTCAAAAAATAAGATAGCTTAAAAATAATATACGGTAGTGTTTACTAATAGATGAATAGTATATAAATTCTATTAAAATGGATTTGATCCAAAAAAATATATAAAATTTGATCATAAATAAAATCGTTTTAAATTACTTCTTCATTTAAATTATAACAATTATTTTTGGTTTTATATTTTTTGGATCAAATCCATTTTAATAGAATTTATATACTATTCATCTATTAGTAAACACTACCGTATATTATTTTTTAAGCTATCTTATTTTTTGAACTTTTATTCAAATCTTTGGTCGCAAGAAGAATTGCATGATAAATAAAAACATTTAATCAAAGTCAATTTTATTTTTCATATTCAAATGGACTGAGTGTTAACATTTAACATTTTTTGCTAATTGTCGTCAAAAATTAGGCGTAAAGCAAAAATTGATATTTCATATGGTTTTATGATAGATAAGCATTATATTCCCACTCATTATATTCGTAAATTTTGAGGTTTATCCTTCGCTTTTAAGATCATTGAATTTGATTTTTATATAAAATAGTTATATATTAGAAAATAATATGAGTTTATGTGATATTATTTTTCAGAAGATTTTGTGTTCTTCTTCAAAATTTTATTTTTTTATTAAAAAGAATCTTTACAAAATATACATTTACTTTAATTAATATTTAAAAACGTGCTCTATCAAAAGTTCCAAAAATTCAATATTTTAGCTTTTCTGAGGTGTCACTTTTGATAAATTTCTGTTGACAACATTTTATTTTCCCATCGAATGAATATACTCGTGTAAATAAATAATTTTTTAAAAAAAATACATAATACTATTCAAATTCACTTTTTGTATTATTATTTTCAAAAGATAAGTCGATAATTTTATTTCATTATTCTTCATCAATGTTATTTGCCCTTGTAATGCATGGATTTGCTTCTGGTTGTACAGATTTTCAATCTACTGCATCCGATGCCGGTGATGTTGAAGATGGCAACTTTAGCTTAAAGCAAACTGGAAGTTACTTGAATTATAAAATTGATTTAGCTAAACAATCTCAAAGCCTCATTGCGATAAATTCTATCAAGCTTAAACTTTCAACGAATGGCACTGCAACGAGTGATATCTCTGTTACTCTTGATGGACCAATTTTTGCAGAACTTCCAGATCTCACAGATTACACTTATACAATTACAATCAAGCTAAAATATACAATTACTTCTGATAGCTTTAAAATCCCTTTTGTAACTGTTTCTAATTCAAAAGGATACAAATTTATATTTTTCGGATCAAATCAAAAAGATCAAGAAGCATATGGTATAACAGATAAGAACTTATCAATTGAAGGATATGAACTTGAGCATAAAATATCCAATGAAGTCAAAGTTTTGACATGCACAACTACATTCTCTAGCACATCTACTTCTAGAGCTCTTCTTGCATTGAATTCAGTTTATACAGCCTCTATTTCACAAGGTGATACTCCAGATCCATCCACTTCAACCCCAACTCCAACAGAAAAAGGTAAAATGGGCGCTGGTGAAATTATTGCAATCATCTTTTGTGTTATTCTTGCTATTGTTCTTATTATTGTTATCATATATTTCGTCTGCTGCAATAAACGTAATAGATCACAAAAGAAAGAATCTTCTTCTCTGGCTCCACCACCAGAAAAAGAAGTTGACGAAGATAGTGGAAGTGGTGTTAACGTATAAATATTAATAAACCTTCTAACCTAAGAAAAAATTTTAAATGGAATTTGAATTGAAAATTATGAAATGGCATAGCTACTCTTAGATTGATTTTCAAACAAATGGTATTAATTAAAACCCCGAAATTATATGTTTTATCTAAGAAATTTTTTTTAATTTCAAATTGCTTAATTCCAACAACATTTTATTCTACATAGTCCAATAGTTTTTACATAAAAAGCATTTTACTTCGATACGGCATCTAATAGTGAAAACAAAGTTTGCGTAGATCCCTTTACTGTAATAACCACAACAATAAAGAATCACTTTGCACTATTATTCAATCAGTATTACTGCCTTGAGAAGGAGATTTCTCAAAATTCTCACCATGAATATCAACTAATAGAAGACAAATGCCAAATAATAAAAGCATAATCAAATCAATAATGCAGCAGAAGGATAATTTTGGATAGTTTAAAACATTGGCAAGACAAATACAATTTTTAAAGTAAAATTAGATAAACAAGATGACGGATTTAAGTACCTAAGCATTTAGATAAAGTGAAATTTAATGTTTCTCTTTATCTTTATCGTGGTGATGATGGTGGTGATGCTTGTCTTTCTTTACTTCTGGTTGTTGTTCGGTTTCCTTTGGAGGTGATGATTTTGGCTTCGAATCTGTTTTCTTCGAGGAAGTTTTAGATTCTTTAGTTAAATTCATCCATCGTTTAATCTTGGGTGCTAACTTGGAATCATTCTTGCAGATGATATTAATCAAAGCGAGAATTCCTTTCTCTTGTGTATTATCAAACTGGAATTTCAGTTTACAAAATGCTTTGAATATGTTACGCATTGGGGGCCTTTTCTCTGGATCCTGTGCCCAGCATTTGGAGATAAGGGAACAAATCTGGGAATCATGGTTTGGTAATTCAGGTCTTTTACCACTCATAATGTTAGCAGCTGCTTTGTATGACGTGCAATCTTGATAGGGATACTTGTGAACTAGCATTTCGTAGAGAATACAACCGTAGGAATAAACATTAACCTTATTATCGTAATGACGAGAATCCATTTCGATATCCTTTGTCATTCGATCTCCTGTTTGTCTTGCAATACCGAAATCACAAATGTAAGGAAGTAAACGCTGGTCTAGAAGGATGTTGGGCGATTTCAGATCTCTGTGTATTAATCCCATTTCGTGGAGCTTCATTAGATCATACGAAACACCCATTGCGATCAAGGTTAAATTTGTTGGTTCCAAAGGAGGCTTCGACGAGTGGCTGCATACATAATCGAATAAGCTGCCACTTTGGATGTATGGGGTGACAATTATGAACGGTTGTTGGATAGAAAATCCGAGTAACCCTGAGGCAAAATAAGTTTTTCATTTGAGCTAAGATTTTAACCTCTCGAACATATAATTCGATTGATTCATCATCCGTATCGCTTTCTTGTAAGAATAGTTTCTTTACAGCACAAACTGTGTTTGTTGGTTTGTGAATTGCTTTCCAAACTTCTCCGAATCCACCTTTGCCGATCATTTTCTGCATTTCAAATGAAGAAATTTCAACAATTCCTCCTTTGAACTGAGATTTTAACTCTTCAATAGAAGCATCCTCGTGCATTTTGAGGAATTGCTTTAGGGTTTTTGAGAAATTGTAAAGTACTGAAAAATCTAGTTTTTTTTTGAAAAGCTCAATTAATTAAGGATGTCGTTTTGCGGAAAAAAAATAAAAATGTTTTCTAGCAAAAAAAAACAACTTACCATAAGGCTAATGTTATTGGACCACCAAAAAGATATACACAAGACAATTGCATTAAACTCCATGTGCATCCTTGTTGCATCATTGAAGGAACGTTTAATTATCTTCAAAAGTTAGTAATCTTCAAAAAAAAAATAAAAATGTTGTTGTCAAAAGATTATATTACTAACCATGATTTGATTTCATTGTGATGATAAACCTACACTCAGACTCTTACAACAAAATTTAATTTTCTGCATTGCACGTAATTACGCTCAGTATCCCCTGCTGTTATAATAAAATGCTTCGCCAATTCATGCCATCATACCCTTTTAAATATCAGGTCCATGTTATTGGGTCATTTTCGAGAAGAAACCAATTTAAATTTATTACTTCCTCTTTTCAGTAACTTGACTTTCCTTTATTTACAAAATAAAGTGAAGTCTCAAAAATTTAGACTGACTTAAACCGAATAATCATATCGAATAGGTTCAAGATCCAAAAAAATCCAGCATAATCATACTAATTTAGTAAAGAATTATCCTTTGATATACTAAGCATAATCTTAAAGAATCATTAGTTAAATATTGCATATTTTTCGAATTTCTAATGGATTCGGACTCGAATGTTTAATTTCTTACTTGTTCATGTCTATTAAAGCCAATATCTTATATATTTTTAACCCAAAACCTTTCGTATATCCAGAAAAAAAATTATCTTTCATACTTTGAATTAACACTAAGTTCATTCAATGTTGTTGTTACATAGTAAAACGTTAATAATTAAACCCTTAAAACAAATAAAAATTTTTGAATTATAAAATATTAAGTAATAACGCATTATTTATGTTGAAAATATGATTCATTTCTCATCAACATCAATTATAATGTGCATGTGTTTTTCTAAAATTTTTTCATTTTTCATATTTCATTATAAAATCCTTATTTTCTACTTTGATAAATCTTTTTTTGAATTTTTTTTGAAAAAATTAATTCGTTCTTGAGCTCGATGAATGTTATCATTAAAAAAAAGGTAGTGGGGCTTCCAGGCGCGTTGCGCCCTCTAGCCCCGAAGATGTTTAGTATAAATGAAGTTTTTATTCGGAGGGCTTCGAAACAATAAGAATTACCGAAAAAGTGACAAAACATCAAAAACAGGGAGGGGTCTCAATTTTTATTACTTATATTATTTTACAATATTTATATAAATACTCTTTATAATATATTTTACTATAAAATTATACCTCAAATTCAAATATTTAAAATATTATTTACATAATTATCTCAAAATTATATTTTTATATATTATTTTTCATATGTATAAATCATATAATCTATATCTATGCAAATCTCATCTAAATTTTTTTGAAACAAACCGCTACCATTTTATAATGGTCCATCTTAAATTCATCATAAATTCTGGTACATGTTAGTACCAGAGTCTTCAAATCTCAAACACTCTGGTACCAACATGTACCAGACGCGAGTTTCCAATGCCCTCGTACGATTTTCTATTAAGATCTTCTTGAATGAGAAGGTCTTCATAGAAACTCGTACGAGGGCTTCTCTTTTAAATACTCTGGTACCTGCTGGTATCGGAGTCGACTTTACAGCCCTTTCCCCAATTTTGAAGCTGGGGAAAGTTTTCAAGCAATGAAAGGGAAGCTCTCGCTATGAGGTGAAAATCTAGAATTTTTACCTCATAGCGAGTAATCCTTTGTTAATTGCTTGAAAACTTTCTTCAAATTATCAAAATTTCGAGGAAAGTTTCCTTGCTTCAAAGTAGAGATGGAGCCCTTTGAGCCACTGCATATAGGTCAGTGACTCAAAATACTCCATCTCTACTAGAAATCGCCAAAATTTGGGTCGCAATCTTTGAAATGCGACGCAAGTTTTGGCAATTTCGCGAGGGACTTGCTCCATTTGGTGCATATATTCACACTCTATGCACCAGATGGAACAATTCTTTCGCTGACAGCGGGAAACTTTGTCTGAATAGTTTAACATTCAGACAAAGTTTCCCGCTGTCAGAGAGGGAATGGAAGGGTAAGAGGTATATATTCATAATGTATACCTCTTACTCTTCCATTCCCTCAAGAAAGTTCAAAAACTTGGGTGCAATCAGAACTGATTGCACCCAAGTTTTTGAACTTTATATAAGGAATTGTTGGCTATGATGTACTGATCATGAATCAGTACATCATAGCCAACAATTCCTTCGCAAACAGTGGGAAACTTTGTCTGAATAGTTTAACATTCAGACAAAGTTTCCCGCTGTCAGGGAGGGAATTAGAGGGTGGGAGATATATAGATAGACTATAAATCTCTCACCCTTTAATTCCCTCAAGAAAGTTCAAAAACTTGGGTGCAATCAGAACTGATTGCACCCAAGTTTTTGAATTTTGTATAAGGAATTGTTGGCTATGATGTGGATAGCCGCTGCCAGACCAAATGAATTAACCGTTGTGAATAACGTTTCTGAATCTTTATTTAAAAAGATAAAATATCACGATTTTGGCTGCGTTAAAAATCAAAGAATTGATGTTTTTGTCAAAAATCTTTTAGAAGAAGTTGCACCCAATTACTTTTATCGTATTAAAAACGATTTACTTCAAACAGGTTTTATTCCTTCAATTAGAATTCGCGAGCCTCGATTGACAGATTATAAAACAAAATTGAAAAGAGAAGTTCAATCACGTTTATACCAAGTATTAAATTTTGTTCAGAATCAAGAAGCCAATTTGAATCCATTAAGATTTTTATTGGAAAATGCTGAAGAAAAACTTTCTCAAATAAATGAGAAGATACAAAATTCAATTACATATTTAAGATCGTTTGAAATTCCAAATGAATTGTTAGATACGTATATGTTAGAAATTAATGAATTTTGTTATAATTCTCCAGATTATATTTTAGAACATTTCGAAGAATTTTTAGAGGATTTCAAAGAAAAGAATAATTTAATAGACTAAAAAATTTATTATTTTTATTTATTGTGAATTTTAAATTGTCACTTTTTAAGTGTTACTCCCTATTGAAAGTGTCACTTTTTGGGTGTCACTTTTTCGGAAATTCTTATATACTCGTAGTGGGGCTCCCAGGCGCGTTGCGCCCTCTAGCCCCGAAGATGTTTAGTATAAATGAAGTTTTTATTCGGAGGGCTTCCAGGCGCGTTGCGCCCTCTAGCCCCGAAGATGTTTAGTATAAATGAAGTTTTTATTCGGAGGGCTTCCAGGCGCGTTGCGCCCTCTAGCCCATAAGAAATTTTGCCCAAGACCCAAGAGGAGGACCGAACCCCAGCCGACCAGCCGGTGACAAAACCAAAACCGTTGTTATTTACATCATATTAACAGTGTCACTTTTTAAATGTCACTTTTTATGTCGCTTTTCACAAATTATATATGTTTTCATGTTTTGTCACTTTTCTGTCACTTTTCGGGTAAAAACATTTTTATTATTATATATAAATGAATTTTACAAAACCACCGTTACCGTTCTTTGGAAATAAGAGTAGATGTAAAGATATTATATTGAGAGAACTTAAGAAACTACCGAATGGTCTAACATTTGTAGATTTGTTCGGTGGAAGTTTCTATATATCCCATTTGTGCCATACAATATTCCCAGACTCAAAGATTATATGCAATGACTTCGACAACTATATGGACCGTCTCAAACATATTCCAGACACAAACAATATATTGAAAGAGTTAAAAGAAAAGATACCTATAGGTAAGATGGAACGTATACCATTAGATAAGAAAAATATTGTGAGAGAGGTTTTGAAAAAAGCAGAATATATAGACTGGGATAGTATATCTGCTAGACTATTATATAGTGGTGCTATAAGAGTTCATGACATTCAAACACTTATGTCAAAAGTTTTATATCTTAACTATACAAATGTTTTCAAAGAGGACATAGAAAAATATATTGAGGGTATAGAGTTTGTGAGATGTCATTGGACAGAGTTGTATGAAAAATATAAAGACAAGGAAAATGTTTTCTTTATAGTGGACCCGCCGTTCTATAACACATGGGATTTTCAATACCAAGTAGACTGGACTTTGAGAGACTCTTTAGAAACTTTAGACGTTATACATAACCATCCATGCTTTTACTTTACATCCGATAAAAGTGGTTTGGAAACCGTTATGAGATGGTTAGAGGACATACATGACTATGAGTTTATATATGACAAGATAGAATATGAGAGAGGTCCTATAAACTGGAGAAAGTGTCATAACAAAGAAATTTTATTAGTAAGTAAATGTGGTTTGAAATAGGACTACTTGTTTTAGGTTTTTTCCATTGTGTCATTTGTTTATTTGACGTGGCAGAAAAGTACAGAGAATATGAAGATGAACCAATGCCTGCAAATGTTCAGCATATGTACTCGTAAGAGATATTTTTATCTAATATTAAATGGACGCACAGAACTTAGCGAATGCACAGCAACCTGGACAACCAAACCCAGAGAATATTCCAAATGAAGTTAGAATACAAACTGCAATGGCAAACTATGGTCAAGTGCCAACAGATGTACAAATGCAAACTGCCATGTCAAATGACGCTGCGTTAGGTTTGCCACCATGGTATGCAAATATGAGATGGAAAGAGTTTTATACAAACCCTGAAGTGGGATATAAACAACTTTATGCAGATGACGCGAACACAGGAGTTGACCCAGAATATGTTTTCTACCAGAGGAGAAACAGAATGTATGAGCTCCAGTTAAAGAATGCTATGGAACTCAACAGGAAACGTAAGAGACTAGGCGGACATTAGATTTTTACTACTAGTAAAATGGGTTTCTTCAGTAAGATAGGAAACTTCTTTCGAAATGTTGGAAGAGGTATATGGAATGGAATAAAATCTGTCGGAAGAGGAGTATGGAACGGTGTCAAAAATATTGGTAAAAGAGTAGGTCAGTTTGTTGGTATTATACCTAAAGACCCTGAACCAGAAGAGCAAGCTCCTGTTATACAACAGCCTGAACCTGCACCACAGTCTAGTTGGCAACCAAATCCAACACCTCAACCGTATTAAAAAATTATATTTTTATCGTTCGATAGTAGTTGTATATGAAACTAAGTTCTAAGTAAAACGCATGGTATAATGGAATTATTCTTTTTCTTCCATCTGTAGTAAACCATACTTGAAAGTCTGAAATACTTCCACTCGGCGGTTCATATAACTTTGTAGGTTTTCGTAAAAGTCATTCATCAGACATAAGAAAGAGTTTTGCGCACCAGAAAATGAAGCACGAACAATAATAGCATCTGGGTCGAAAATATTTTCATATGTTCCATTAGGTTTTTCGACTTCATAATAGTCCGGGTGTACTGGATATGCTGCAGGCTGATTTAACATCCTCATAAATCTATACCATGCCAAGTTGTTATATTTTGTAGAAATATAAACGTTTTCTCCAAGGTCTTCTATTTTATTGATTTTAACAGTTGCATTTTTCCTGTCATAAATAATATCGAGATGGTATTCTCCTTCGTCAATGTTAAACTGGTTTGCATATTCAATATAGATATCGTTTATTTTTTCTTGAAAAGCTTGAAGAGTTGTTTCTAAGTTTATAAGCAAATTAACTTGTAAAAGTTTTCCTTGTTCAAATTTCTCATACATACGTTTTTCTTTGTTATAGTATCGAACTTCAAAACCGACCGTAAATGGGAAACCATGTATGGCTTCTGAAATGAACTTCATTCTACGAAAGCCAATAGCTTTTGTGACGGATGGGTCTCTTAACCATCTTAATGGGTAGTCAAAACGATAGCCTTCATGCTTTACGGTATCTGTCTCAAACTTTTGACCGACATTAGTAAAAAGTTCATCTAATGGTTTAGTTGTAGCAACTCTAGAATTTTCTTTTTCTATTGGAAGCATATTTTATCTATAATAAAAATGTCAAATGAAACAGCGTCTGTGAGAGAAATACAACACAACCGACAACTCATTATGCAAGCTCTAAATAAGAACACAACAAACTTTTCAAACTATTCTAAGATATCTGAGTCATTGAAAGGGGGTGACTTAAAACTGACAATAAACCCAATGACAGATGAGTTTCTGTTTCAAGACAATAAGAACCATACTGTCTGTATAAATCCAACAAAAGGAACTTTAAACGAGAAACCTATAAATGAACTTCTTTTGAAAGCAGATGTTGACAACAAAGCTGACAAAGAATATGTAGACGATGCAATAGCAAAAGAAGAAGAAAGAGCTAACAATGCTTATGCAACAAAAGAACATACTCATCCTGAACTAGCAGACAAAACATATGTTGACAATAAAATGTCAAGTGAAGTGACAAGAGCTGAAAACGAATATTCTAAAAAGACTCATATACATTATATTAACCAAATACCAAGTCTTAAGGAAACATTAGAGACAAAAGCAGATAAGACTCATACACATTCTATATCTGATATTACAAACTTACAAGAAACCTTAAACAGGAAAAGTGCCGTTGGACATACACATACCATTGCAAATATTACAAACTTACAAGAAACCTTAAACAGGAAAAGTGCCGTTGGACATACACATACCATTGCAAATATTACAAACTTACAAGAAACCTTAAACAGGAAAAGTGCCGTTGGACATACACATACCATTGCAAATATTACAAACTTACAAGAAACCTTAAACAGGAAAAGTGCCGTTGGACATACACATACCATTGCAAATATTACAAACTTACAAGAAACCTTAAACAGGAAAAGTGCCGTTGGACATACACATACCATTGCAAATATTACAAACTTACAAGAAACCTTAAACAGGAAAAGTGCCGTTGGACATACACATTCTATATCTGATATTACAAACTTAAACGTTAGCCTTGAAAAGAAAGCAGATAAAACATATGTCAATGAAATATACCAAAGTTTGATAGGAACAAAAAATATTGAAACTATTGTTGGTGACTTTTCTGTCAATGAAGAAAATAAATATTTTTAGATGGCAGTTGGTACAGTCCTTAAAAAATGGTACACGGCATAAACTCATTCCGAAAAATAACAATGAAATGTATGTAAGCTATAAAAAGAATGATGGTACACAAGTTAAAGTTCCATTAGACAACAACTGCTACTTAAACTTATATGGAGACAAACAAAAGAAATATTTAAGAGTTTATGAAATGGCAGATATGACATTGCCTGACCCAGCTCCAGAACCACATTATTATGACTATGGAGATGACGACAGAACACCACATGTAGATGAACAAAAGCTAACATTATATTTAGATTATTATAGATATAAAAGATATAATGCAATAGAAAAAACGAGAATAGTATATTATTATACAGATGACAGAAATCAATATTATAGTCAAGATTTTACCTACCCTGAAAACATAAGATTATATTATAAAAAATATTCTGACACAAACCAGAAGAAACCTGAAATAGTTGCACTATATTTTAAGTTCAAAAGAGACAATCCTATAATATCTCATATGTTTGATTTAATGAACCCAGTAGGTTCTATTTATACATCTATGGAAGCAAGAGGTCCTCAAGTAATGTTTGGTGTTGGTGCATGGGAACAAATAGTCGAAAGGTTTTTGTATTGTGCAAACTCTTCAAAGGAAACAGGTGGAAGTAAAACGATTTCAGGTGAAAATTTACCTGCACACAGTCATTACATAGATTTAAGTACATCTCAAGCAGGTTGGCATAAGCATAGATATTGGGATTGGTCAGGAATGACAAAAGGTAAAGGATATGATGTTAAAGACGACGTTAAGTTTGCTATAAATTGTTATTGGAGTGACACTCAGGGAGAAGGAAACCATACACATTTCGTTTCAGGATATACGCAAACAACGGGACAAAGTAAAGACTACATGCCACCTTACATGACAGTTTACGCATGGTATAGAAATGCTTAGTCGTCATTTTCAACTTCTTTAGCATATTCGTCAGGAGTTGTCTTATATTTGTTAGGAACTGTCTTTGAAAGTATACCACCTTGAACTTTGACAAGTTTGAAACGAGGTCTGACAATAGTAGTTTTTCTTCTGCTTGCAGTCTGTACATTTTGCCATGTTTGCCTAAAACTTCATAATATTCTCTTGTATACTTTCTTCTATTTTTACGAACACGAATGTGAGTACCTGTCGGGTTCCCATTGTTGTCATAGTCAATAGTATTTTCATATGGGTCGCGTTTAGGTATTTCTATTTTTACTTTGTCACCTTTCTGAAGTTTGAAGCCCGGCATTCTTTCTTGTTTGTCTCTTTTGACTAAATTATTAAATATATAGTCTTTCTCTAAGTCAGGGTTGTTTTTCATTTTTTCGGGGGAGTGGTTTCCCAAACCTTTTTTTTACGGTTATTGTAAATATTTAAAACTTGTCTCATCTTTGCCATGGAGAAGTGTCTATATTTGTCGTCATATGACATTTCATTTGCTTCACCACCTTGTGGTTGGTTTAAGTCTCTTAACATTTTTATACAACCGTCAATGACACCAAGAGCAGAATGGTTTTGGTCGACAATGAAATATTGGTTTACATTTTTTGAACGCAGATAGTTTTTTACATCATCTGATTTGAAAGAACTTTCACAGTCAGATGTCAGTTTTGTTGGATGGTATTTGTCAACGAATATTGTCAAAGCAGTTTTCACATCTAAAATATTTTTGGACCATAATGGTATGGCTTCACAGTATCTTGTGTTTTGACCAACAAATATTAACCAGTATGGAGGTCCATCTGTTCTAACTCTCGGAATGTTTTCCAAGATATCCATAAACCAAGCATTTGGTGTTGAACTAAAGATTTTTATCATGAGTGCTTTCTTTGTCGCTTTAGAAACATAGGGGTCCTTGTTCGGATTCGTCATTTTTTACCCTATAAGAAATGGGTTTATTTGGCGCATTAGCAGGAGTTGCATCCAGATTTTTGCCCGCAGTGGGAACAATAGCCAGAGGTGTATTTGGAGTTGGAAAGAAGATTTTGAGTACATTAGGTATACTTAAAGAGAAAGCACAACCTATTATACAAACTGTACAGAAAGGTTGGGATGTAGCGAGTGTGGTAGAATTTACGAAAAAGTGACAATAGAAAAGTGACACTTAACCTTAAATTCCAAACACTATTTTTTGATTGTATTTTGTTATTTATATATTTATATATGTATATTTATATATGTATATTTATATATGTATATTTATATATGTATATTTATATATGTATATTTATATATGTATATTTATATATGTATATTTATATATGTATATTTATATATGTATATTTATATATGTATATTTTATATATGTATATTTATATATGTATATATTTATATATGTATATATTTATATATGTATATTTATATATGTATATTTATATATGTATATTTATATATGTATATTTATATATGTATATTTATATATGTATATTTATATATGTATATTTATATATGTATATTTATATATGTATATTTATATATGTATATTTATATATGTATATTTATATATGTATATTTATATATGTTTTTATATATGTATATTTATATATGTATATTATATATTATATTTATATATGTATATTTATATATGTATATTTATAATTTATATATGTATATTTATATATGTATATTTATATATGTATATTTATATATGTATATTTATATATGTATATTTATATATGTATATTTATATATGTATATTTATATATGTATATTTATATATGTATATTTATATATGTATATTTATATATGTATATTTATATATGTATATTTATATATGTATATTTATATATGTATATTTATATATGTATATTTATATATGTATATTTATATATGTATATTTATATATGTATATATATATGTATATTTATATATGTATATTTATATATGTATATTTATATATGTATATTTATATATGTATATTTATATATGTATATTTATATATGTATATTTATATATGTATATTTATATATGTATATTTATATATGTATATTTATATATGTATATTTATATATGTATATTTATATATGTATATTTATATATGTATATTTATATATGTATATTTATATATGTATATTTATATATGTATATTTATATATGTATATTTATATATGTATATTTATATATGTATATTTATATATGTATATTTATATATGTATATTTATATATATGTATATTTATATATGTATATTTATATATGTATATTTATATATGTATATTATATATGTATATTTATATATGTATATATTTATATATGTATATATTATATATGTATATATTTATATATGTATATTTATATATGTATATATTTATATATGTATATTTATATATGTATATATTTATATATGTATATATTTATATATGTATATATTATATATGTATATATTTATATTGTATATATTTATATATGTATATATTTATATATGTATATATTTATATATGTATATATTTATATATGTATATTTATATATGTATATATTTATATATGTATATATTTATATATGTATATTTATATATGTATATATTTATATATGTATATATTTATATATGTATATATTTATATATGTATATATTTATATATGTATATATTTATATATTATATATTTATATATGTATATTTTATATATGTATATATTTAATATGTATATATTATATATGTATATATTATATATGTATATATTTATATATGTATATTTATATATGTATATATTTATATATGTATATATTTATATATGTATATATTTATATATGTATATATTTATATATGTATATATTATATATGTATATATTTATATATGTATATATTTATATATGTATATTTATATATGTATATATTTATATATGTATATATTTATATATGTATATATTATATATGTATATATTTATATATGTATATATTATATATGTATATATTATATATGTATATATTTATATATGTATATTTATATATGTATATATTATATATGTATATTTATATATGTATATTATATATGTATATATTATATATGTATATATTATATATGTATATATTTATATATGTATATATTTATATATGTATATATTTATATATGTATATATTATATATGTATATATTTATATATGTATATATTTATATATGTATATATTATATATGTATATATTTATATATGTATATTTATATATGTATATATTTATATATGTATATATTTATATATGTATATATTTATATGATATATTTATATATGTATATTTATATATGTATATATTTATATATGTATATATTTATATATGTATATATTTATATATGTATATATTTATATATTTAAAAGACGGTGGTTCACCAACATGATTATGAAAATGATGTCCATTTACAAATCTGTATTGATTAGATTTCATTTCAAAGGTAAAGTTAGCACTACAACTTCCCCATCTACAGTAATGTCTAATAATTGTTACTCCATCTGAATTCAAATGCGAATCTTTCCGATAATTGCAGTTAGCACGCATCTCTGCTTGAACTCCATATTGAAGATAATGAATGAAATCAATATATTGTTTTGTATCAGCAAGGGGTGCAGGAACGGATTGATTCATTTAAAAAATGAAAAAAGTGAGAATTGTAAATAATTAAGGTTAATATTGAATAAATAATACATCAAACTAGTTTTAGAGTTGATAGTAAGAAGCGAAGAACAGTACCAGTAAGATACAGCAGTAGTAGCTGCTTCATGCTGCATTGAGTATTGTTGAATAATTTGAAGTAGTGGTTTTTGAAATCAGCACCCTATGAGAGCGCTGGCGACCGAAACACCACTAGTAAGATTGTGTATTAGAAACTGCTTCATGCTGTGTTGAGTAAGCTTCGATATCTTTATCAGACCACCTTTAAATTAACCACTCACATTCTCACTGTGGTCCATCTAAAATTTGTAAACTTTATGACATAAAATTATATTATATGCAGGATCCCACCTATTACTTAATCTTTTTGGAATAAATGTTTTATAATATTTATCGATTGATTGTAATTTTTTGTATAAAAAAGTTTTTTATTTATATTAAAAATATATTCGGTTAATGATATTATCTTATAATTTGTAAATAAATCTAGTAATAAAATAACTTTAATAGTTGGTGTCACTTTTTCGAAAATTCTGGTTTTTTCGAAGATTTTGAGTACATTAGGTATACTTAAAGAGAAAGCACAACCTATTATACAAACTGTACAGAAAGGTTGGGATGTAGCACGAGATGCAACAAATCTTATTCCAAATCCTGAAACAAGAGGAAAAGTTCAAGGATGGATGGACAATGTAGGAAGACAAGCAGGAAACTATTATAACAAAGCAAATGACTACTATAACCAAGCAGGACACTATATGGACCAAGGTGAAAGATTCTTTAACAGAGGATATAACCATGCACAACAGTGGGTAAACAATAACCAACCTCAACCACCTCAAACGTGGGGAATGTAAAGTTTTTTATTGAGATGAAATGAACAATGCAGCATTGAGACAAAGAAAAAACCAGAATTTTCGAAAAAGTGACACCAACTATTAAAGTTATTTTATTACTAGATTTATTTACAAATTATAAGATAATATCATTAACCGAATATATTTTTAATATAAATAAAAAACTTTTTTATACAAAAAATTACAATCAATCGATAAATATTATAAAACATTTATTCCAAAAAGATTAAGTAATAGGTGGGATCCTGCATATAATATAATTTTATGTCATAAAGTTTACAAATTTTAGATGGACCACAGTGAGAATGTGAGTGGTGAGAAAGGGACAGACTAGCCCATTGTCACTTTTTAATTTAGCAAATGAACGCTTATGGAGTGGAGTTTTTGAGTAAATCTGATTTGCTTATAAATGAAATAAAATCAAAAGAAACCATATTGGCATTATATTATGCAAAAATAAATGATCTTACTTAGTACTTTTAAAGTTAATTTCAGAAAAAATTTGACACAATGGTATCCGGCACATACAAGTGGTGTACAACCAAAATATAAGTTAGTTTAAACATATATTGCTATATCTCATGATCTTACTTAGTACTTTTAAAGTTAATTTCAGAAAAAATTTGACACAATGGTATCCGGCACATACAAGTGGTGTACAACCAAAATATAAGTTAGTTTAAACATATATTGCTATATCTCATGATCTTACTTAGTACTTTTAAAGTTAATTTCAGAAAAAATTTGACACAATGGTATCCGGCACATACAAGTGGTGTACAACCAAAATATAAGTTAGTTTAAACATATATTGCTATATCTCATGATCTTACTTAGTACTTTTAAAGTTAATTTCAGAAAAAATTTGACACAATGGTATCCGGCACATACAAGTGGTGTACAACCAAAATATAAGTTAGTTTAAACATATATTGCTATATCTCATGATCTTACTTAGTACTTTTAAAGTTAATTTCAGAAAAAATTTGACACAATGGTATCCGGCACATACAAGTGGTGTACAACCAAATCTTCGACTCGATGAACTTGTCATCGAGTTATATTCCAGTGTTGTTCCTTCATTCCTGATTAAGTTGCAAATTAAAGGTCTGGATTCAGAGAGAAGTGTTAAAGTTATCAAAAAGTCACAAGAGATTTCGAAGAAATGACACAATTTAAAAAAGTCGGATGCATCAGTATGCTTGAAGCTGTTCAGAAAGGTCTGAAAAATGATACACTTGATCCCAACATTGTTTACTCAACATTAAAAATATTATTGCAAAGAAAACATTTGATTTAATAAACATTTAATTTATTATAATTAATTTTTTATTACAGTATAGTAAAAAATGCTATAAATAAATTATTATATTTTATTAAAATGTGACTTTTAATAGTAAGTGAATAAAATAATCAGGAATTGGGAAAGAAATAAGGTTAATTAAAAATAATGAAAATTACAAGTTTAAGGTTAATCAAAAAGTGACAATGGGCGAGTTTGTCCCCCACTCGTGAGTGGTTAATTTAAAGGTGGTCTGATAAAGATATCGAAGCTTACTCAACACAGCATGAAGCAGTTTCTAATACACAATCTTACTAGTGGTGTTTCGGTCGCCAGCGCTCTCATAGGGTGCTGATTTCAAAACCACTACTTCAAATTATTCAACAATACTCAATGCAGCATGAAGCAGCTACTACTGCTGTATCTTACTGGTAGTGTTTTGGTCGTTGGCTCTTGCACAGTCTCTCAGATTTTCAAATTTTTTTTCAACACTATCTTGTTTCGCTCTCAGAAAGCTATCCTACAAAGACATCGAAGCTTACTCAACACAGCATGAAGCAGTTTCTAATACACAATCTTACTAGTGGTGTTTCGGTCGCCAGCGCTCTCATAGGGGTGCTGATTTCAAAAACCACTACTTCAAATTATTCAACAATACTCAATGCAGCATGAAGCAGCTACTACTGCTGTATCTTACTGGTAGTGTTCTTCGCTTCTTACTATCAACTCTAAAACTAGTTTGATGTATTATTTATTCAATATTAACCTTAATTATTGACAATTCTCACTTTTTTCATTTTTTAAATGAATCAATCCGTTCCTGCACCCCTTGCTGATACAAAACAATATATTAATTTCATTCATTATCTTCAATATGGAGTTCAAGCAGAGATGCGTGCTAACAGCAATTATCGGAAAGATTCGCATTTGAATTCAGATGGAGTAACAATTATTAGACATTACTGTAGATGGGGAAGTTGTAGTGCTAACTTTACCTTTGAAATGAAATCTAATCAATACAGATTTGTAAATGGACATCATTTTCATAATCATGTTGGTGAACCACCGTCTTTTAAATATGTACATATATACATATATAAATATATACATATATAAATATATACATATATAAATATACATATATAAATATATACATATATAATATATACATATATAATATATACATATATAAATATATACATATATAAATATATACATATATAAATATATACATATATAAATATATACATATATAAATATATACATATATAAATATATACATATATAAATATATACATATATAAATATATACATATATAAATATATACATATATAATATATACATATATAAATATATACATATATAAATATATACATATATAATATATACATATATAATATATACATATATAAATATATACATATATAAATATATACATATATAAATATATACATATATATAATATATACATATATAAATATTACATATATAATATATACATATATAATATATACATATATAAATATATACATATATAAATATATACATATATAAATATATACATATATAAATATATACATATATAATATATACATATATAAATATATACATATATAAATATATACATATATAAATATATACATATATAAATATATACATATATAAATATATACATATATAAATATACATATATAAATATACATATTAAATATACATATATAAATATACATATATAAATATCATATATAAATATACATATATAAATATATACATATATAAATATATACATATATAAATATATACATATATAATATATACATATATAAATATATACATATATAAATATATACATATATAAATTATAATACATATAAATATATACATATATAAATATAATACATATATAATATATACATATATAAATATATAATACATAAAAAATATATACATATATAAATATATACATATATAAATATATACATATATAAATATATACATATATAAATATATACTATATATATATACATATATAAATATATCATATATAATATATACATATATAAATAATATACATATATAAATATATACATATATAATATATACATATATAAATATACATATATAAATATACATATATAAATATATAAATAACAAAATACAATCAAAAAATACAGTTTGGAAATTTAAGGTTAAGTGTCACTTTTCTATTGTCACTTTTTCGTAAATTCTACCACACTCACCAACCTCAACCACCTCAAACGTGGGGAATGTAAAGTTTTTTATTGAGATGAAATGAACAATGCAGCATTGAGACAAATGAGTTCAAGATGAATTTGTCGGCTTCCAGCATTTAAACCGATACCATATAGTCAGGCTCAGCATGTGAAACTGAATGATATTATTAAAGGAACCATCCACCTCCACAACAACAACCAGTTGAAAACAAACCAAACTAAAATTTTTTACTGAGATGAAATGACCGAAGAAGTTGAAACGGTAGATTTGACACCACAAACAAAAGTTCAGAACCATTGTCAAAACCTGTCAAAGAACTTACAGATGAAGAGAAAAAGTCAATAATAGAAAGTGCCAGGTCTGGAAATACAAACCCTAACTATAAAGTCCTTTTCATAGAAATGGAACGGCTAGTATCTCAAAAAGAAACAGACTCTCACAAATAAAATATTGAAGTCTGAAGGAGCTTTCGAGACAACAGATGGAAAAGTTTACTTCACTGACCAACAGTTCATTATAGAACATCTCATTGACTTAGAGTCGAAATATTCTAAACTTTACAACAAACACAAAAAGTTGAAAGGAAAACAAAACAAATGGCATATGATATTTAATGAAGATGTTGACGACACAACTGTTCCTGCAAGTGAAGTAAAGTCAGAGGAACCGAAAAAGTGACGAAAAACCGATAGAAGAAGAAAAACCAAAAACTGAAGATAAACCAAAACCAAAGTTTAGTTCCAAACTAAACAAGTCAACCTTCATTAGCTGTATGGGTTGGCGTCAAAGAATATGGCAGCAGGCGGTTATGTAAAGTAAAGAAAAAAATATTTTTTTTATTTTTATAAAAATGCCCCATATAGAATGGACAGAAAGTCTGCTAGAATAAAAGCAGAGTTACAAAGATATGGTTGGAGAGTTCGAAGAATTTTAAATATAGGAAGGGAAGACCCATAAAAGTCTATGACAAATTGTCTGGTCTGACCTACGAATTAGATTTGGAAACAGCACGTGCCAATTATCCAAACAGACTAGAGAGGTTAGAAGAAGAACGTCTTATGGACATGCCTTTCGATGTTAGTGAACCTCAAGTTGAAGGACACGACGGCTTTGCCAGATTCTACTGGAAACATGACGAACAATTGCATCCTTTGAGAAGGAAAAAAGGAAAGGTGAAGACGCACATGCTCCATGGAAAGAACAAGATATGCATATGAAAAGTATCGTGAAGTTAGAAGTCAAATTACATCTGGTCGAACCTTTACAGTAAACTTTGACGAAGGAAAGAACAAAGAAGGCTCATGGGAGTATTTGCTGCCATACAAGACGGAAAATAAGAAAGGACACAATCTCAGATTGACCATAACAGATTTGGATGGTCACATTTACTATGCACATGGCAATGACAAACAGCCGCAAAACTTCTTGACGCTTTCAAGACTACAAAGAGAGAACAAATGGTTGACTCCGACTCAGACATTTTTAATGCAATTGAAGGAATTGCAAGCTGTCAAGTTCGAATGGTACCAACCTAACCCTCAAGCAGTCAGACAACATGCTGGATACTTCCCGTTCATAAATAAGTCTGACATTGACTTGACAAGGTATGGAATTTACAATTCAATTGAAACAATTGTCAATGAACCTTGTATTCTTACATGTCTCAGGAACTCTGGTCTTGTTACAGATGAGAAGATGAAGTATCTTGAGTCATGTGTGAAGACAAGGTACATTCTCAGAGGTCAATTGGCAAAAATTGCACCGTTGGCAAATGTCAATATCCGAGTCAACATACCTACAGCTAAAGGTTCATCACATGACGACTATGTTGTTGACAAAGACTTACCATGGTTGAAGATTGTAATTGTCCACAACCACTTCATGTTGAACGAAAGTCTTACAAACCATTCTTTGGTAAAAGTAAGTGCAACATTGTCAGAGCTGTAAACATTCTTTTCGAGAAAGGTTTGTTGGAACCAATTCCAGATGACAAGCTGACAGAAACTTTTGTACCAAAAGACGAAACAAACTTTTCATTGTTAGCAAGACCAAAAGTTGTTCCAGACAAAGTTCTAGTACAAAAGAAGTACACAGTTCCACAAGGAGTTGGTATGTTCGGATACCAACCTGAACCAGAAGAACTTCCAATGAGGTTGCAAGAACTTCAAGATGCTATAAACAAACTTCCATTGAGACATCCAATTGACGTCAAATTGTATTGGAGAGCATCTGAGTTAGGTCAGAAGGTTTTATATGAAACAGGTTGCTTCGACGATGTTTATGAGATAACAGGAGAAGTTTCTCAGAAGATAAGAGACTCACTTGAATTTCCACAAACTGGACCAATTGGTTGCGACAAGTTCGACTCAGATGAAAAGATATACTATGTCGACCTTAACGCTGCATACATGAGGTTTGTCCAATATATTCCGACTGGAATTCCAAACGAAGATGGTGAGTTCCCGGGAAGGAACTATACAGTTGGAAAAGTCATACAACAACTGTATGATATTAGGAAAGCTTCAAACCCCAAACTTGCAATGACACTCAAATTGCTTATGAATTCGACATGGGGATATTCCATTAAGAAACCTCAAGAGATGAAGAGTAAACATTATGAGAAGGTCGACAACTTTGTTGAAAGGTTTTCTCCTTTTGTTTTGAAGTACGAATTCACTCAAGGTCAAAGTGGCTTAGTAACCACATTAAAACCTATTGTCGAACATTGGTCTTACCCTCAGTTCGCAAAGGCAGTCCTTGACAACTACAATGAGTTCTTCTCGGAAGTCAAATCGAAAGTCAAGGTTTACTATGAGAACATTGACGCACTCATGACGAACGAAGAAGGCTATAACAAACTCATTGAAATGGGTTTAGTCGGTGAAAAGATGGGCTGTTTTAAGCTAGATAAGGTATTTTCCGAAGTTCATGTAATATCGAAAAGGAAATATTGGGCATACTTGAAGACGGCACAGAAATAAAACATTGCATGAAATAAAAAATTTATTTTTTAAAAAGTGACATTTTTTAAATTTTATTTGAAATGTACGCTGAGTTTGTTGGAGAAGACCGTTGGGAAACTTGTTTGTTAGATGAGAAATATGAAATTCACTGTTGTGAGTCATTTGAAGTCAGAAACAAAAAGACAAAAAGAGTTTTAAGCGAATGGGAGCGAAATGACGGATATGCTATTATGAAGATGGGTGGAAACACTATCTTAAACATGTTGTCATTGCAACTCATTTTATACTGAATCCTAACAATTTACCTTTTGTAGACCATATAAACCATATAAGAAACGACAATAGACTTGAAAACTTACGTTGGGTCACTCGTTCTGAAAACAATAAGAACAAAGGCAAATTTGGAGATATTGTATTCGAATTTGTCGACGAACTAGAAGATGAAACAATTGAAATTACAGACTATGGCAAGCATACGTTTGAGTTTTACTACTATAGCGAAGAACAAGACTCTTTCTACTTTTATACCGGCGTAAACTATAGGAAATTACAAGTATATTTTACTAAGGCGGGCTATGCTTATGTAAACACTAGAGATACAGATGGAAAATACGTTCAAATACTTCTTAACAAATTCAAGAAGCTATATGGCATACCATTTTAAAACAATATATTTTTACATATATTAAATGCTTCAGGTTGAAAAACAAAGAACAAAAGTAGCAGATACAAAACTGTTAGACTATATCTTTACAAATGCTGGTAGGACTATTTCAGATGAAGAAATTTCATCCCGAGCATACAGGTTTGACTATCCAATTCGTTGGCTTCAAAGTCCTTCAGATGCAAAGGCAATAGGATTTAGAAGAGTTTTGTTTTCAAATAGAACTAACGCATTTATGTTCGCAGTATATTTTCATGGGCAGTATAAAGGTCCTGATGGTCTAATAGACAAATTTGCCGAAATGAGAATCTTTACAGTTCGTTCAGACGAAAGTCTTGAGGAAAACTCTAGATGACTTTCAAACTCAAATGAACAAATATTATTGGGAATTTCAAGAAAAATACGACTCTTTACTAAATGGAACATACTATCTGAAACTAGAATATGACAAGATGAACTCCACCGTTTCATTTCAAAAGATTGAAATTAACCCTCCAAGAGATACAGAGTTTTTATTTTGGGAAGTAGACAAACGTTCTTAGGCACAATTTCTTCGGTTACTAAACCAGAACGAACCATTACCACCAGATGGTCCATTTAAATTTATACTTCCACCAGCAGATTTGATGGTTTATAGAAACGTGTTTGACCCTCAAAATGTTATGTGTCATGCAAGTTTCAGTTCAAGCAACAATAGTTTTCTATGTATTGGTAAGGACCTTTATGACTTTGCTTCTAAATTCTACGAACCACCTAGTAACAGTTTCTCTGACTTTCAAGTTTGGTTCACAACAAATGGTGTGCAACATATTATTCCATTGTACTATGACTTTTATCTCGAATTATTTTCATATATAACTACGGAAAAGTGCTGAAAAAGTATTGAATGTGAAGATATTAGAAAATAACATTTTTTCTAACATCGTAGAAAACTCATGAAAACAATTTATTTTTGACACTTTCACAAAAAACATAAAAAAGTGAGTTAAAATGAGATGTTTACTGAACTGGTTGGATGTCGCCTTCTGAGGTTATGTAGAACGGCTGACCCGAGAAGTGGAACAGTGCTCTGAGAATTTGGTTCATTCTTGGGAAAGGGTTCTCTCTGTTTGGAAGTTGTATCCATGGGCGCTTGGCAAAGAACTTTATAATGGCTTCCTTCTTTGCTTGCTTTATGTCGTCGAAAGGAGTGCCTTCTGGTACCTCAATTGGAATTCCAGTCGAAATCTCGAGATTCAAGGCAGCCCTTCCCGTTATCCAACCGTTAACAAGCTTGCCTTTTACATTCTGCCTGAGGAAGTCTTTAACAAGCTCGTTAATTTCAATTAGGTAAATTGCCTCGTCGGTAGGTTCGACCTCGACCATTGCTACTGTCAGTAAAAGTACTGCTACTGTCAGAAAAAGTACTGCTACTGTCAGTAAAAAGGAAAATTTGAGAGGGTTTTCGACGATAAAGTACTGCTACTGTCAGAAAAAGTACTGCTACTGTCAGTAAAAAGGAAAATTTGAGAGGGTTTTCGACGATAAAGTACTGCTACTGTCAGTAAAAGTACTGCTACTGTCAGTAAAAGTACTGCTACTGTCAGTAAAAGTACTGCTACTGTCAGTAAAAGTACTGCTACTGTCAGTAAAAGTACTGCTAGTAGCAGAGATTTTTATCGTTGTGGTCCGACGGTTAAGCCACAAACGGATGACTGACGTCCCACCAACCGAGTCCATTCCCAAACCAGAGGAACCTAAAGAACCACAACAGTCTCCTCAGCAACCTCAGTTCCAGCAAGTACCTCCGAATTACTACCAATTTCCACCTCAAGGTTACTACCCACCACAAGGCTTCCCGAACTACCCTCCTCAGCCTATGCCTTACTTCCCCAACCCTTGGTTGTTCCAGCAAGCTCCACCCCAGCAATTCCAATTCCAATTCCAATCTCAATCGAAGAGAGACCAAGACTTCGAAGAAGGTCTGAACCGCTTACGCAAAGAGTATGCTACAGCTCCAATTGAGAGAAAGTTGTTCCCGGACCAAAAAATAATGTTTAGGGTAGATGGTTAGATCTAACCCGATATCTACCCTCATTTCTACCCTCATGAATTTCCTTAAGACAGAAAAAATAAAGTTAGTTTAATTTTTATTTATTTATCTTGTATGTAAGAACAGAAATGTCAGTCGAAGCAAAAACGTTCACGAACAAATCTAATGGCGAAACATTCACAAAAGGCACTTATAACGGTATTGAAGTCTTACGTAGAGACAAGGATGGTTATATAAATGCAACAAATATGTGTCAGCAGTTTAGGAAAGACTTTAGAAAGTTGTTGGAAAATAAGTCCTGGGAAGAGTATTATAAGGCATTTTATGAAGAATATAGCAACCGCCGGAATTCGGACTGTTGCTTTTTATACAAAATTCATGCAGGAAATTCTTGAGTTTTGGTTGAAAGAATACGGTGGAGCCAAAAGTGGCTCGACCTCAAAACAAGCATTTTATGAGCTTACTAAGGGCGTTATAAATGAATTCAAAGGTATTTACATACATCCTGACCTCGTTCATTTTGTTGCTGAATTCAGCAAAAATAATGTTTAGGGTAGATGGTTAGATCTAACCCGATTTCTACCCTCATGAATTTTCATGAATTTTATATATTAATGTTTTCGTTAAGCCACTTTGTGCCGTCAGTCAGTCAATGAAATTTACACCAAAAATAATGTTTAGGTGAAGAGGTGAAATCTCACCTCTTTTTTCACCTGTTTTTTCACCCTCATGAATTTTCATGAATTTCCTTAAGATAGAAAAAATAAAGTTAGTTTTATTTTTATTTATTTTTTTATTTTGTATAAAAGATATGATTTCAACAATCGGCACAACAGCAATTCAAACAACAGCACCAAACTCGTTAGTCATGAATCCAACATCTATGTTAGTAGAGATGAAAAGCTTCATTCCTTCTTCATTTACTTTCGAAACAGAAATACAAAGAATAAAGCAAGAACTTTTAACAAGTAATTTAGACTGTACCGCACAGGATGAAACAAATGAACAGTATCTTTATGACATGCAGGACATTATTGACCATTTACCTAAATTGCCTGAAATTCAGCAGCAAAAACTAACTATTCCTGAATTCGACGAAATTGAAGTCAAAGCAACTGACTCAGTAGAAATTAAGAAATTCATACGTAAAGTAAATTATGAATTCCTTGGTTTTCATTGCAACCATAAAGTTATGGACAAAGATTGCGACATGGTTTATAAGAACATCTCTGACCTTTACAAATCCGAAGAATTTAAGACATACGATAACTTTGTTTCATTAGTTGCAAAATGTGTATGGCAGATAAGAGATAAAGACAGAAGAGGCAAAGTATGGAACGAACAAATAAGACCCGCTATGTTTGAGTTAAAGAAAACCATTGACGCCTTGGTTGTTCTAGCTGGTTTTATTTCAATGTATAACGCAAAAATGAATCCGCAATGTTCAAAATGTAAGGCAGCAATAAGAAAATATAACTACTCAGTCAAAGAGATAGAAAGAATGCGAAACGACTATGCAGACTTAAAGAAAGAAGCAGAAAAGCCAGCAGAAGATAAAATGGATATGTTGACATTTCTTAATAAAAACTATCCAACTGCAGAAGATTTCCTTCTGTCTGACGTCAAGAAGAAATATAAAGAGACTTTCGGCATGATTAAAACATTCGATGTACTAAAAGAAGAAATAGAAGCTACGAAATTGTTTAGGATTTCAAATATACATCGTACAATTCATGTAAAACGCTTGTGAAAAAAGAGGTGAAAAACAGGTGAAAAAAGAGGTGAAATCTCACCTCTTCACCTAAATTATATTTTTGCTGAAAAATGACCAAATTTCATGAATTTTCAAAAAAGATAAAAATAAAGTTAGTTTTTATTTTTTCTAATTTTTTATCTTGTATGTAAGAACAGTAATGTCAACATCAGAGAACACAACAACAGTTATAGTCCATGAAGCTATAAATGAAGAATACGAGTACATACAGTATAACAAACAGTTACGTCTCATTCGTTCAGTCAAAGATGACATGTACCAAATGCAGAGTATAATGAATGCTCTTCGTTCTACAAAGCAAGCATATCATTGGTTTGAAAACCAACAGACAAAAGAACTTTTAGAAGAATTTCCTCATATGATTGCTTCCCTCGGAAAACCGAGAGAAGAGATTCCGTACGAAAATCGCAAGAATTTGGCTCCTGGTTTGAAAGGTTATTATGTTCATAGACTTTTAGTAAATGCTGTAGCAATGTGGGCTTCACCTCGTTATGCTTGATATATTTTCATGATGTTAGATGAACTATATAAAGCAGAACGTGAAGAGATGGAAAAGAAACTTCAAGCAAAAGATGAAGTCATTGAGGCAAAAGACAAAAGCATTCAGAAAAGAATACCACGTTCGGTACCAAAAGGTAAGGAAAAGAACTATAAGTATATGATTTATACTGAAGATATGGAAGACAGAGATATGGTTATGTTGCATTTAGTCAGAAGAAACAACAAAAGCTTTTACGACCTTGCTAAGATTTACAAATCTGACAGAAATTGGTTCTATCGCGAAAACTTACCGATTTCAATGACCCCAAATGAAGATGTGAAACAAATCGTTCAAGATACGTTACCTCAAACACACTATGATATTAAAGGTTGTACAATACTTACATTCAAAGAAGACTTAACATTACTGAAGGAAAAAATAACAGAGTATTTTGACAACTTCAAACAAGTAGGGTAGATGCACTCTTTATTTTTCAAGCTTGACCATTTACAATTTGAACTTTGTTCGCATAGATATGAATTCTGAAAGAAGTATGAGGGTCTTGTATGACTTTGTACTTCTCCCATAGTTCATGTCTGTCAAACTTACCTGCCATGGACTCTTTCATAAGTTCCATGAAATCGTCTTCGGACAATCCGGGGAAAAGTATAATGTCAGTAAGTATTCTTTTAACATCCTTACTTAAACTCTTTGCTGTCTGCACACAAATGACAACTGAGATGTTAAAGTGTCTGAGCTTCTTAAGAATTCGACACATATCTTGTTCTCTATTCTTTAACAAAGGATGAGAGGCGAAATCATCTAAGATAAGAAGACACCTATGAGGGTACGTTTTCCAATCGTAAGATTGCAATTTCTTCGAAATGTATTCTATCTCTTTCTGTTTGTTTCTGAAGTGTTTCTTCTCTAATATTCTCTGCATTTCCTCATTAGGTTCTTTAAACTTAGAATTTATATACTCATTTATAGCATTATACTTCAAAACTCTTCTTTGGTACTTCTTTATCCAATCTAACAACTCAGTATCCTTTATACATACTAACTTAGACTTCTTTATAATATCTTTGAACGAATTGACGGTTTGGTCAAATTGACCAGAAGTCGAACAAATGACTACTAACTCATAGAATGGGTTCTTCTCATCTAGTTCTTGTTGTTGTGCAGCCATTTTAAGATAAGTGAAAGTCTTACCCGACCCAGGTGGTGCAATTAGACCTGTTATACCATTCTGAGCAAATAAGAACTTTTCATGTATAGGCTGTATCTGAGCATTTTCTAATTTCTTCTTGTTCTTCTTCAAAACATTCTCAAATTTTTTGTCAATGTCAGCAAACTTTTTTTCTAACACATTTTTAGAAAAATTAAAATTTTTATCTTTTAGAAAATGTCTAGCGATTTCGCTATCTATATTCGAGACAAGCTTTTTGACAGCAAAACATCTGTCGACCATAAAATCTTACATAGTGTAAACAAGAAAGGTGAATTTGTTCTAAAGTTCTGTTTCTGGGAATATGACAAGAACCATAAAACATTACAAAGAGCAGTCTTAAAATTTGTCAATGACAGACTTGTTGACAGAAATGACGCCGATTGGAAAGATGAAGTCCAACAAAAGTTCTTAGAATGCAAAGAAGACACATGCGCTGTTCTTGAAGATGAAATAGAAAACAGAATAGATGAGCTATTAAAGGACAAAGAACTTTTACATAAATATGGTTCTGAGAAATTTGACATATCTCCACCAGAGAAGAAGAAGAAAGAAAAGAAAGAGAAAAAAGTAGAAGAGAAGAAAGAACCCGAACCAGTTCCAGAGAAGGGGAGATATGACATGTAAAAATAAAATTTTATTTTTAGAACATTTCTGGGTCAATGTCAATGTTCTCTTCCTCTTTAGGAGTAAACACTGGCTTAGACTCTAAAATCTTTTTACCCAATTTACCTTGAACTTCTACAACTTTAGACTCATAATATTCATAGTCGTCTGTCTTCTTTGGTTCATAAGGTATAACAAGTTTGTATGCTTTGCCTTCTTTAAGTTTTGAGAACCTTCTGTCAAAAATTTCTTTGACTGTTAACAAACCTTCTATATCTAAGTCTTCAAATTTCGCACCATTTTTAGTCACAATAGCAAACTTAACTGGTTCGATGTTCCAAACTTTGCTGAATGAAGACTTTTCAAAATGGTAGAAGTAAACATTCAAATATGTGAATGGGTCTAGTTCTTCTTTAAGTCCTGACATGTACTTGTTTACTGAGATGAATTTCGTCATCTTTTCTATCGGATAAAAAAATATTTTTTTTAAAATTTACTCAGAAAAAATTTTCTTTGTATATACACCATTCTGAACATCTAAAAGACTTTTGACATTTGCCAAGAATGTACGTTTAGAAGCTGCCATATAACCATACTCTTGACAATATTGTTTATACGAATCGTACAATGACCTTTCATCTAAACACTCAAAGTCGCTTTCTTCTATGAACAGTTCATATACACTCTTGTTTGCTTCTAACAATGTTTGTCTCTCTTCGGTATGTGGAATTTGTCTTGGATTGAACTTAGAAATATCTAATGTCATGAAATATGAGAACAAGTGGTTGTAAAAGTCAGATGTCAAAGTTTCTGCTAAGTCGTCAAAATATTCTGTATCTTGCATATGAGAATCTGACGTTCTGACAACTACATATCTTCTGTCAGAACTTTCTAACTTCATCGGAACAGCATTGTTTGAAACCATAATGAAGTTTGCAACATTTTCACAAACTCTTTGGTCTTTATACTTTCTTTCAACAACTCCAACTTTATCTGTTATTAGACTCTTCAAAGCATCTGAGTTCAAAACTTTTGTTGTATCTATACTTTGAAGTTCATTGCAAACTATAAGTTTCATATTCTCAATTGAAGAGTTAAATTTACCGCAGATGTTTTCTAAGTTTGTCATATTAGGGTTCGAATAACCTTCTAACAGTTTGCATAAGATATCTGTAAAGAATGTGTTCTTACCTGTTCCTTGTTTTCCAATTATAATGAGAGCAGTTTCATTTTTAGCACTTGGATGTTGTAAGATGTTTGCAAACCAACATAAGATATACTCATAGACTCTTTCGTTTCCATTGCATATAATTTCTTTGACATGGTCTAACCAAGCTTCTATAATATTTTCTTTCCATTCTACTTGTTCGTATTTATATCCAGTGAAGATAGAATAGAAGTTTGGAGAAGGTGTATAGAACTTTATACCACGAACTGAAAAATCTTCAAGTTTTGACAATAAGATATCCCAAGCATCTAACATCTTCATGCCAACTTGTACGACTTTTATTTTCTTAAGTTTCTGTCTACATTCTTGTTCAGACACTATTGTTGCTCTTGGTTTGTTAAAGACAACATCCCATTCTTTCATGACATAACATTCTGGGGCAGAGTCAACATAAATGACTAAACGTTTCAAATTCTCGACTGCTTTGTTATAGTCTCTAAATGGACACATATTTCTGAATGCTTGGAAGTCATAAAAATCTGAAACATCTATTCTGTACATTTTTATAAAAATAAAAAAATAATATTTTTTATTCTTGACTTTGTTGTTCCATTTGTTGCATTTGTTGTTCTTGAGCTATTTGTTGTTGAAGTTGTTCTTGTAATACAATACTTTCACCAGTTGCATCTTCCAATTCGAAACTTTCTGCCGTCATTGACAAATACATAGGACATAAAAGTTTTACAGGAACAAAGTTTGCGTCAACTAATGTCAACGTTATACTTGCCAAAGTGTTTGAGTTCACTAAGGTTGAAAATTCTGCATTCGAATGAACAATAGGCAAACCAGCAGAGAAAGTATTGTTTATACGCATAAGTATCTTTTGGTCATAATAGTTTCTGTCGACATTCGAATAACACTTTGAACCTAAGTTTGAAACAATATATAAGATTGGTGTGCTTAATGTCAATGGAATAGACATTCCTTGTATGACACCTTTTCCTGTTATAGGAAACTGTTGGTAGTAAAAACCAGAAATAAGTTTTGTATTATAGCTCATATCGTTTATAGTAAACTCAGTCGGACATCCAAACATAATGAAACCTGCTCTAGTTGCAGCACATGTTACACCCGTACTTAAAGTATTAAATAAGTCAACAAAACCCGTTGGTGGTATATCTGAGTAAGTATCTTCAAAGGAGTATTTTTTACCATTCACAACAATAAAGTCTTCTGGTGTCAAAAGCGCAAAACAGGCTTTAGTCGTCATTGTGTTTAAGGTTAGTTTACAATATCGTCCTTGAGGACTTTGTAAGTTTGTTGTTATAGAATTATATGACTCAGGGTTTTTAGTCGTAATAGTATAAACCATTATGTCTTCTGCCATTTACTTAGCAAATAAATTTTAATGAAATGTTGTGGTCGTCAAATATTTTTATAACGTCTGGGAAACTATATTTTAAGTTCAACGTTTCACCTCCTTTCATAACGTATATCTTGTCAATGACATTATATGAAACACCACAGCAACCAATGTCGGGTTCTATTTCTTTGATGTTTATATCGTCTGCCTCTGTCAAAAGTTTCAATAGTTCTTTCAAAACTTCATGAGGTGCAATGACATATGAGTTCACTTTTACAGGGTTGTGTTCGACCAAGTTTAACATTATACTTAAAGCTTGACAAATCTTCTCCTGAGTTTGAAGTTTGTCTTTCAGTTGTTGGTAGTCGTTTCGAATATCTGCAACAGAACTTAAGTCTCTGTTAACTTCAGGATATGTTGGTTCTTTTACAGGAACAATTGTTATACCATCTTCGTCTTCGTATGGTTTCTCCACTTCAACATCTCTGTCTTTGACATTGACAACAACACTTTGACTGTTTGTTTGAGTTGGTGAATTTAACTTCACATCTGCCACCGCCATTAAACCTTTTGAAACACTTACGCTTCTATTTTTCGGAAATGACATTTTACTTAGAATAAAAAGATGGACGTATTCGGATATCTTATTGAATTGAAGCAGAACAAAGTTTATACTCACAAACAATACAAATACATTGACAGAATAGTTCTTTACACAAACAATGGAAAATGTTATAGAATAGCAGTCTTTGCTGAACCAAAATATTTTCATAAAGCAAAGAAAGTTGGTATAACTGAAATGGTGAAAGTTCTTGAAGCAGACAAAAATATAACTTCAAAACTTACAGATATTTCTAAAGGTAAGTTTATAATACAATATTATGTCAAAACTGGCGTACTGTCAATATTTGACGGAGAGAAGTCAGTTCAAGAACAACTTACTGACCTGCTGCCAAAATCTGCTCGATGGAAGCTGTCGTTATGCCAATCTGAGGAGCCCCAGCAGGTTTCATCGAACGAATCTTCAAAAGAGCATCTTCCGTGAAAAGTGCTATTGGTTTTGTAAACTTCTTTGCTCTCAATTCATCTGGACCGTCTCTGTCACCAGTATATTGTATTTGTGTTGCATGCTAAGTTCGGTCAAAATGTAAACCTCTCAATTTTATCGTCGGGGGAAGTAACTCAATTCCTTCAAAATTATTCTTTAAATATTGAATTTAAAGTTATTTAATTTGGATTATAAATAAATAGGCTAATACAATATTTAAAAATGAGAAAAAATAACTTTTCAAAGAACTTTTCATAATCTCAAAGAAAATTTTTTATTCAATAATTATATAAATTAATTAACATTCATAATGAAATTGGATTTTTTTATAAAAAATTGGTCCTACTTAAGGGTGCCCTATAGACGATAAACCACCCTCAGAAAAGCACTTTTAAGGCTATTATATTGAGAACTAGAATCTGGATAATCCATTCATTCGAGTTCTAATAAGGTTAATTTTGTGATGTTTACATTATCGTTATAGGGCACCCTTAACTTTTTGAGAGAATTTGGCTTTCTCGTAAACGAAAAAGGGGATTTGACTCCGTCAAATCCCCGCTCACAAAAAGTGGACTTTACATGTCAAATTTTATATGCATGTAATGTCCACTTTTATGAGTTTTAGGAAGGAATTGGAAGCCATGAGTTACTGACATTGCATCAGTATCTCATAGCCTCCAATTCCTTCAAAAAATGGGAGAAACTTTGTCCGAATAGTTTAACATTCGGACAAAGTTTCTCCCATTTTAAGAAGGAATTGGAGGGTAAGAGATATACCATATGAATGTATATCTCTTACCCTCCAATTCCTTCTAGAAAGTGTCCAAACTTTGGGTTAATTGCAAAGTATTAACCCAAAGTTTGGACACTTTCAAGTGGAGATGGAAGGCTTTGGGGTATATATTAATACAATATACCTCAAAGCCTTCCATCTCCACTACAAATGGGAGAAACTTTGTCCGAATAGTTTAACATTCGGACAAAGTTTCTCCCATCTTTCAATGTAATTGCTACCTGTGAGGTACTGACTTGAAGTCAGTGCTTCACAGGTAGCAATATCCAAAAATTTAAAAACATTTTATCAGTTCGTTAGAGAACTAGAGCCTCCTAGGTACTGAACCAGAATCAGTGCCTAGGGGACTCTAGTGATCTATATAAATCTGAGAAACTTTGAGGAAATTGTTCGACATTTCCTCAAAGTTTCTCAGCAATTTAGCGAGGAATGTTCGTTATCGTGTAGATATTTATAATATATACATGATAACAAACATTCCCCGCTAAAAGATGTAAAATCTTATAAGAAATAATTGCAAAAGAATAACAAATTGCAACAAATTTTATATGAAACTGAACCTTATGAGGTAGTGATTCAAGATCACCGCCTCATAAGATTCAGTTTCAATCTCAAGTATCTCAAAAGTAAGGCTCTATTTTTTGCCATGTAAAGTGTCACTTTTTCTGTCCAAATGATAAGTTATTCAGAGAAAGTTTCCCAGCTATCAAGAGGGAATTGTTCCTTATGAGGTATATATTCATACTGTATACCTCATAAGGAACAATTCCCTCCTTAAAACGAGAAAACTTGTTCGAAATTGTTTATCATTTCGAACAAGTTTTCTCGTTTTTAATAAGAAACTAAAGGCTATGAGGCACTGATTATATATTAGTGCCTCACAGCCTTTAGTTTCTAATAGATAGCTGGGAAACTTTCTCCAAATGATAAGTTATTCAGAGAAAGTTTCCCAGCTATCAAGAGGGAATTGTTCCTTATGAGGTATATAGTTATAATGTATACCTCATAAGGAACAATTCCCTCATTAAAATCGTAGATATTTTTTACTTATTACTCATGCTTTCAAAATCACAATCCTCTGAAAAGTTATTTTTTATTAAGAATTTAGAATTTTGATAAATACCTTTTTTCAATTTGATATAATACTTATATATTTTCAAAAAGACATTTTGAAAAGATATCTCAAAAGTTCTCTGAAAACCTATTTTTGATTAATTTTGAGAAATATCCGTATTAAATTAATCACTAAATTCATTCAACACTACTTTAATTTTTAAATTCAAAAAATTATATGTGCTTCTTAAAATGTCTCACAAAAATTTTATTATAAAATTATATACAATATTAAAAATCCCACAACATTTTTTACTTTACATAATCGTACTTCCTCGACGATTAATTTCCCCTCAATTCCTATCGTTGACCGAACTTAGCATGCAACATTTGAACTGTACCAACAGTTGAAATACCACCCATAAAGTGAAACAATAAGAATTACCGAAAAAGTGACAAAACATCAAAAACAGGGAGGGGTCTCAATTTTTATTACTTATATTATTTTACAATATTTATATAAATACTCTTTATAATATATTTTACTATAAAATTATACCTCAAATTCAAATATTTAAATATTATTTACATAATTATCTCAAAATTATATTTTTATATATTATTTTTCATATGTATAAATCATATAATCTATATCTATGCAAATCTCATCTAAATTTTTTTGAAACAAACCGCTACCATTTTATAATGGTCCATCTTAAATTCATCATAAATTCTGGTACATGTTAGTACCAGAGTCTTCAAATCTCAAACACTCTGGTACCAACATGTACCAGACGCGAGTTTCCAATGCCCTCGTACGATTTTCTATTAAGATCTTCTTGAATGAGAAGGTCTTCATAGAAACTCGTACGAGGGCTTCTCTTTTAAATACTCTGGTACCTGCTGGTATCGGAGTCGACTTTACAGCCCTTTCCCCAATTTTGAAGCTGGGGAAAGTTTTCAAGCAATGAAAGGGAAGCTCTCGCTATGAGGTGAAAATCTAGAATTTTTACCTCATAGCGAGTAATCCTTTGTTAATTGCTTGAAAACTTTCTTCAAATTATCAAAATTTCGAGGAAAGTTTCCTTGCTTCAAAGTAGAGATGGAGCCCTTTGAGCCACTGCATATAGGTCAGTGACTCAAAATACTCCATCTCTACTAGAAATCGCCAAAATTTGGGTCGCAATCTTTGAAATGCGACGCAAGTTTTGGCAATTTCGCGAGGGACTTGCTCCATTTGGTGCATATATTCACACTCTATGCACCAGATGGAACAATTCTTTCGCTGACAGCGGGAAACTTTGTCTGAATAGTTTAACATTCAGACAAAGTTTCCCGCTGTCAGAGAGGGAATGGAAGGGTAAGAGGTATATATTCATAATGTATACCTCTTACCCTTTCATTCCCTCGAGAAAGTTCAAAAACTTGGGTGCAATCAGTTCTGATTGCACCCAAGTTTTTGAACTTTATATAAGGAATTGTTGGCTATGATGTACTGATCATGAATCAGTACATCATAGCCAACAATTCCTTCGCAAACAGTGGGAAACTTTGTCTGAATAGTTTAACATTCAGACAAAATTTCCCGCTGTCAGGGAGGGAATTAGAGGGTGGGAGATATATAGATAGACTATAAATCTCTCACCCTTTAATTCCCTCAAGAAAGTTCAAAAACTTGGGTGCAATCAGAACTGATTGCACCCAAGTTTTTGAATTTTGTATAAGGAATTGTTGGCTATGATGTGGATAGCCGCTGCCAGACCAAATGAATTAACCGTTGTGAATAACGTTTCTGAATCTTTATTTAAAAAGATAAAATATCACGATTTTGGCTGCGTTAAAAATCAAAGAATTGATGTTTTTGTCAAAAATCTTTTAGAAGAAGTTGCACCCAATTACTTTTATCGTATTAAAAACGATTTACTTCAAACAGGTTTTATTCCTTCAATTAGAATTCGCGAGCCTCGATTGACAGATTATAAAACAAAAGTTAGTATCCCTAAGTCGTGTACAGCGGCACTGCGCGCCTCCGTACACCACTTAACGGTTTGACACTTTACGAAACCAGTAACGTATATTTTACAACACAAACACAAACACCAACTTAACCTTAAATATTTACAAAACCATCTGATACATAAACGACTTCACTAACGACTTCACTAACGAATTCACTACCGTCCTCACTAAATAAAAAATAACCTTATTTTTATTTTTTTAAATTTTTTATTTCATTACAAAGACATGTCCGACTACATTTACTATGACTCTTTCCCAGAACGTTTCCGTGAACTATTCAAAACTCAAGTAAAACTGAGAAACATGCATTTTAACAAAGACAGACCATTGACGATGAAAGAAACCCTGAATATATTACAATCCCATATGACGCAAAGTTCATTGCATACATTCCTTATGGTCGCAGAGGAACGAAAACTATTTCAACAATGACGAAAAATTATTTCTGGAGCGATGAAGAAAATTGCCTTATCTACATAAATGCATACTTAAATAAAGCTACATATTGTACAAAAGAAGGTTGGACTGGATTTGAGCTCTACATATACGACGACGATGGAAACAGACGTTGTGTATACCCATACGATAATATGTACCATTGTTTTCATCAAGCATTAAACGAATACATAGTCAGTAAGGGTCTCATTCCTGCTGAGTAGATATGCTTTATTTTTGTTCTGTCATTTATATAAAAATAAACGTTCTCGCTAAATAATAAAATAAACTTAAAAATAAACGTTGTCAGAGGTGAAAAAATAAATTTAGGTGAAGTGGTGAAATCTCACCTCTTTTTTCACCCACTTGAATTCATTACTTTATAACTCTCTTCCTTGGTTTCTTTTTAGTTGCTTTCTTCACGTCTGTCTCCAACTTGACTGTCTTTCTTCTTCGTCCGTAATGATACCAATTACTTCCACCAGTCAATGGGTCAAATGGTCTTTCGTAAGGGTTTCCATACATTCCATAGGGACCATACGGAAGAACTACTGGTGGAGGAAGAGTTCCATCGACTCTATTTAAATGCATTGTTTCACCTTTCATCTGGTCATTAAAGTCTTTTGCATGTTTTGCAAACTCATCGTCCTTTCCTAAAGCATTTTCTGACTCAGTCGCAACCAAATTGGATGCTTTATTTATGAGTCCTATTTTATTTAATCTTAACTTCTTTGCAACCCAGCCTCCAATCTTTCCTTTATTTGCATCTAATGTCTTCGAAACTCTTCCTCCACTCATTTTATTTACTGCGTCATAAGCTCCAAGTGCTTTTGCTCCAAATGCTAATGCTTTTGTTCCCATTGCGCCTAAAGCTGCCCAAGCTACCATTTACACCATATTAAAATCATCTCTCTTCAATATTATCTCATAAAAGTTCTCGTTACTGGAGAAAGTCAATGAAACATAAACATTCTCATGGACTTCGTCCTCGCCGCGTTGCGGCTTCATAAACTTCTTTCTTATATCATCTATTCGCTTCAAAATGTCTGAACAATTGCTAACATCTTCTACAACAGTTATTTCATCATGAATGACCTTCAAGAACAAGCTCATTAATATGCTATTAAAATCATCTCAATAATGAGTCCATCCTTTCCGTCTTTGGGTAGCACAACATCTTTCATTGAAGAAGGTTCGACAAGTCTTATGTTAAACTTACTGACAAAGTTTGTTATACTATAATGCTTCGGTGGCGAATACATGTAGTTTGAAAGACATAATATAGATTCTTCAGCAAATTCACTTATACTGGATTTTATAACAATGTTCTCACGAGACCAAATACCACCAATTGACAATCTTGTAAGCAATCCTGCTGAACCTTCAACTGTAAACGTCGATGGTAACATTCCACGAAGGTCATCTATTGACATCTTTGAGTCACTGAATTTAAATATTTTCTTAAAGCAATCGTCATTATCTAACCATGCAATAGCTTTGAAGTTTTCATTCGAATATACATCTGCTTCATTAAATGTAAAACCTGACTTCTTTGCAGAGACGACTTTAAAATCTATTGAGTTTGTTTCAAAATTATATGCTATGGTAACTTCTGAAGGTAATGGATGCCCTTCCGCAGTCAGTTGTTCTCTCACTACCGTTTGAAGCTTTGTGTTAAAAACTTTCATGTCATCTCCTGTGTCTAGGTTCACATACACAGCAACAGGAAAACTATCTTGCTTCTTTGTTTCATCATTATACCTCAAAACATTAAAGTTCTTCAATAATATTGTTCTTCCTGCTGGAATACTTCGAACCTGTCTGATTTCAATAGCTTTCTCACCTCCTACATACTCTACCCAGTGCCTTGGATATTCATAAGTATACTGACTTTCTTGAATTTTGGTAGGTTTCATCATAACGTGTTCATAGTATATCTTTATACTCTTGTCAGTTAGACTCGGTGCTATGTTCTGAATATTTCTGACTTGCATTTTTAATGGAGATAAAATGAAGCATTTAATACATGACGTAGATGAAGACATGAATGAAACTACAGACAAACTTAACTCTTCTCTCATTCTTCCTTTCAGTAAGGACTATGAGTTCTGTTCAAATGGCGTTTATTTCTATTGGGAAAGATGGGTTCAGGTAAGACATTTAATTTAATTCGTCATATACTCATAACAGAACGTTTAGGAAATGACTCATATTATGACCAAATCATTATATCAGCAACTTCAGACTCTATGGACTCAACAGCGAAAACATTTATGTCAAAAGTTCAAGCCTCTGTCGTTAAAGTTCCAGACAGTGAACTCATTGAATTTCTTCAACGTTACATTCGACGTAAGAGGAAATATTATGCCATCGTTGAATTTATACAGTCAGGAATGCAAAAGACTTCTGAGGAGATGGAAAGAATTATTGACAAACACCACTTACGTCAGTACTCAGGAGTTTACGATATGAAACGACTGACAAACTACATTCTATCAAAACTTTCAAAATACCCCTTCAAAAAATATCCTTCAAACACTCTGCTCGTTTGCGACGACTTCGCTGGTAAAGGTTTAGTGTCAAAACCAGACTCACCATTAGCTAATATCATTACTAAAGTCAGACATTACCACTTAACTGTAGCAATACTTATGCAAACATGGAGGTTTTTAGCTTTAAACATAAAACGTCTCATAACTGACTTCGTTATCTTTCAAGGTTTCTCACGTTATATATTGAACTCATTTGGAAACAGTCAGGTATAACATTACCTTTTGAAGAAATTTGGGAAGCATATAAGTCTCTCATCTCTCCTCGTTCATACCTTGAGATTCATATCATGACTAATACCATTAAAGTCAAAAATATTCCATGGGAACGACCAACATTGTTTTAAAGTTTAACCTTCAATTGACTGATGGTAAACAAATTCCATGCATCTCTGTCGCCATTTCTGTTAATATTTTTGCTGTCATTCATATCATCCACTTCTCCATCCGTTAGCTTTTGAGGATATGCGTTAGAATAGCTGTTCTTAAATGAAGGCTTTTCACCTTTGAGAGCATAAACTCTATAACTTTCTGCATACTTTATGTTTGAACCTCCTGAGCCATCATTGACATAAATTTTTATAGGCTTCCACCCTTTGTTCATGTTCCTGCTTCTTCCCTTAGCTCTTTTGTTCAGTAGTTCTACATCTTTATACACAGCTCCTGTCTCAGTGAATTCAACAATATTTTCATTCGTTAGCTTTACATTCAAACCCTTGTCGAGTATATTGTTCATTTCATACATATAAAAGGTTTTTATTCTATATGAAATGAGAAGCAAATCCATCTTAGCTGGTGCCGTTAATGTTCCAATTGAACCAACATCAAATGTTGACTCACGAACGACAAACAATATTGTCATAAAGAACTATAGTTCAGAGTGTTTGAAAGAAAAAGAACCAGAACTGAAATCCGTGAATTTAAACTCAGCTTCAAACGCTAACGCTACATCAGATGTTAAGTTAGAGTATCCACCACTGGACCAAATTCTTTCAAGAGAAGCCAACGACAACCCTTACACAAATGTTCAAACAAATCCTTCAGATAACGTAGACCATTACCTTCTTCAGTTATACCAAACAATTTTACTCAAAGACGATAAGAAGCTTTTGACAAATCTTATAAGCAAGAACCAAATAATTCTAACAAAGGAGGACCTTGAAAATGTTATCTCACGAATAACAGGGAAACAATGTGTCATTGACTATCTCGACCCTGAAATCGAATGCTGTGGTCAAACGCCACCATTCATGAAAATAGGTAACATCCGCATCATTGAAACACCAGGAACTCCAGGAGTTGAGTTTAAGTATAAATATTCGAACGAGTATACAAAACTTTCAACAGAATATAAACTTTGCTTGAAATATGTTTTAGTAAATTAAAGCAATTTGTAATATCTATCCAAAACTTCTTCAACAGTATCGAACTCATCTTCATAATGCAAACCTAATCTTATTGACTTGGTGCAGTTTTCACTAACACAATATAGCGCTTTGCGCTCGGCGCCTTTGACGCCTTTTTCTGTTCTCTTGACTGACATAACTAATTCATTTGTTTCATCAAACAGCAACAACCAAAGTTCATGACCTAATACATAACATTCATACTTTATATTTTTAGCTCTGAGTTCTCTTGTAAGCTGTTGCATTTAATATTTTCTAAAAAGTCAACTTCAACAGTCATTCGCACTGGTGCCTTCAGTTCTACAGGCTCTCCTTGAAAGTCAACAAGTCTGAATTGCATGTCTTTCAAATTATGAGGACTAATGCGAATCCATTTACCTAAATGAGTTGCTATGACAGGAACGTTTGGAATGAACATTGAATTGACTGCATAACAGAAGGATTTATATTCTACTGAACCTTTACTATTAACTCCTGAAATGCCTGTGACATTAGCTATTTTAGACTCAATGTATAAACAATTGCCATAACATACGTATGGAACAGATTTCATCTCAATCGTTTTGTCAACACTTTTCAAAGGAAATGTCATATGGTATGCACCCAGAAGCAATTGAACTCTATGACTCATTCGTGTTATCTTAAACTCCTTTGCATAACTGAACTTCAAAACTCCTGCAATAAGTTTAACATTCATTAAGTTTTCTTCGTTATCCTTGTTTATTGTAGTATTTATGAGAGCATTTAACACTCCAGCTAATGTTTCCATCTTATATTCTACATTATTGTGAAATCTTATTTCGTGCTTCTTTCCATCTATTTCAAACTCCATGAAATCTGTTTCATCTGTTATGACAAAAGTTGCGATAGTATTGAAGTCAACAACTCTGAAAGCAAGTGCTTCATTCTGAAGACCTAAGTTTGTTTGAAGCTTTACTATTCCGTATTCGTTTGGGTCTGTACTTTGCAAATAGAACAACATTTTATTCTCATTAAAATATGACTATTGCTGCATATGCGTATGAAACAAATGAAGCAAGAAGAGCACATGAACTAGTAAACGAAAACTCAACTTTAACCATTGAAGGCAATGATTTAGTCATTGACGATGGAAAAACTAAAAAAGTCATTGATTTCGATACTTTTAACACTTATGACCCATTCATTACAATAAGTAAAGTTCCTATCATAAATGATGGAACGGTGCAATATATAAATTCTACAGTAGATGCCTCATTAGTGAAAGTACTGAATGTTCTCATTGAATTGTTAAAGAGCTTTCGATTTGACGACAACATTAAATGCTTAAAGAATTTAGTCATGAATGAGAAACAAATTCTTGGCGTTGCTGGTAGCAGTAATGATGTACACCTTATGACATTAGAATATTATAACGAACATAAAGATGAACTGAAAGGAGAGAAGGGTGACACCGGACCACAAGGAATACAAGGACCTCAAGGAATACAAGGATCAAGGAATACAAGGACCTCAAGGCGAAAACGGTTTGGATGGAAAGGATGGAAAGGATGGAAAAACTGCTAAATCATGGATATGGGACCTTATAAATACTGGTTTAACAGCTGCTTCATATGGAGTTCTTCAATACCAAATCGGAAAGATATGGGCAGTACTTGGTGAAGAAGTTTTAAATGACGTTAAAAATGCTTTGAACTTCATTTCAAATGGTTCGGATACTATTAAAACTTTATCTGGTTGGATGCAAGAAACAAGGAGTCAAATAGATACTGTAAGACGTATAGCAAACAATGCACGTACGGGATTGGATACTTTACGACAAGCACAAAATACACTAAAGGAAGCAAATGATATTCTTGGCTCAGTATCAGACATGCATGAAGATTGGCTTAAAGGTATTGACAAATCTTTAAAAAATCACAGTCAGTCTATTGCTGACTACAAGAAAAGTATAGATTTTTTACATAGTGCTATGGACGTACATGATGGAAGCATAAGGAACTTACTTAATGCTAACAATAACTTACCAGGAACTATTAAAGCATTTATAAAGTCCTTTGTAAAACCCGGTGCTCTAACATTTAGGTCTTTGAGAGCAAGAGCATTGAAGTCAAGAGATGCAGAAACTCCAACAGAAACAGAAGGAACTGAAACAACAGAAACTCCAGAAGAACCACCAAAACCAACAGCTAATGAAATATTGTTCGAATATTTTCCAAGGTACTCTGTTCTCATTGCATACATTCAAGAAATACTTAAGAAAGCAGACTTGACTTTAGGAGATGATGAAAGTTCTGTATATCTTTCGTTCCAGTTTCAAATAGCAGAACTTTTGAGACAGATATGCTTAATGTATGACAACATCTCTGATTTCACAAGATATGATGACGACCATGACCCCGAACACGGTGAAGAAGAAGTTTTACAAACATCCATTAAGACAGGAAAGGTTTTAACACAAAGTCTCATTATTGACACCAAAGATGGCGAAGTGGACGTTCTTCAAGAGCTGAAGAAAAATACTTCTTCGGGAGGTGGTGGTAGGCATGAACTTGAAATAAATGAGATAGAAGAGAAATTAGCCGAAAAAGCAGATAAAGAACATAAACACAATATCTCCGATATAAATGAACTTCAAGCTACATTAAATAGTAAAGCGGACAAAAATGAACTTGACGCAATGAACAAAGTTTTGAAATCTCATAAACACAATATCTCCGATATAAATGAACTTCAAGCTACATTAAATAGTAAAGCGGACAAGAACCATGTTCATTATATAACTTCAGACGAACAGATTATAACGGACTACCATGGATATTTAACACGAAGTGATGAAGCGAAGACAAAAAATGTTAATGAAAGAAGATATAAATACATTCGTGCTAAAGGTTATGACATAAGCTGTACTGTACAGTATGATGTAGCTAAAGCACCAGAAGCATTTGGTTATACCGGTGAAATTTATGCCTCTACTTTCAATGTTAACGGTGTATTAGTTGAACCAAGATTTACTTTGAGAGTTAAGGCAAAAATAACGTTTGAAGATGCTATTAAAAGTAAAGCTGACAAAGTTGAACTCGAAGCAATGAACAAAGTTTTGAAATCTCATAAACACAACATCTCCGATATAAATGAACTTCAAGCTACATTAGACAGTAAAGCTGACAAGAACCATACACATAAATCCTTCACTACTGTTAGAGCAGACGACATAATATTGAACTTTGACCTTGGTTCAAGTGCACCATTAGAAAATCCAAGTACAAGCGTAAAAGATACTCTTAACAGTTTAGATAAGAGTTGCAGGAACATTGAAAGTCATGCCAGAAACTTTGAAGCATATGAACTACCAACAATGTTAGATAAGAAAGCAGATAAAACTTATGTGGATGCAGAACTAACAAAGAAATTTTCGAAACCAGATACAATGACATTTACAACAGAAATTATAAATGGTGAACCAGCAACTCCATTTGAATTTGTTAGAGGTCTTCAACCAGATACTTTTGAATTTTTCTTGGATAATTCTATTGAACTAACATTACATTATAAAAGTGGAACAAATGCAACATTTCATCCGGGAGATACATTCCAAATGGTATTTAATGACATAAGTTCTTTAGAATATGTTTATAGAGTTATGAGCATATATGATTTAATATATCCTATAGGAGCTGTTTATACGTCTATGAATCCAATAAATCCAAACACTTTATTTGGTGGTAGATGGTATGAAATAGTTGACAGTTTTCCATTCTACACTAATACGCAGTCAATGAAGATGGGAGGTTCAAAGAAAATAGGTATTGAAAACCTTCCTTCACATATGCATAGGTTCAGTGGAAGAACATCTGTGGAAGGAAACCATTCACATTCAATAACAAAAAGAGGTTATATAAATCTTGCAGCGGGTTCGAATAGACAGGGAATGAACAGATATGATATCTCAGATGACCCCAAAGATGTTAGCACAGGTATTTTCTGTGGAACTGCAGGAAATCATGCACATGTTGTAGCTGGTATTACAGACCCAGCAGGTAATGGAAAAGATTATATGCCTCCTTATATAACAATGCACGCTTGGATACGAGTTGGTTAAAATCTTTAACTTTACATAAATGAGCTTGAAAGAAGTATTCGAACAACATCCATGGAGGTCATTTAAGAATTCAATGAAGCTGCAAAGAGTTGGGGATTTACTAACAGAGCTGAAGTGAAAAGGTTCTTTGACAAAAATGTTGTACATCAAACAAAAATAAACCCTTACGACTACTTTTACCAATTTACTCCAACACTCCTGACGCATACCAATTTGACACTCTCATTCAAAGCAGAAAAGGAGGTCATAAACCATTCCTCATCTTCATAAATGTTAACACTCGTAAAAGCATAGCATATCCAATGAAAAATAAAGGAACTCGTGAAGTGTTAAGAGTTTTACAAAAGTTTGTAGCAGAACATAACCCAAGTACTTTAACATCAGACCAAGACAGTGCATACCTCAGCAATGAAATCACAGAATTTCTCATTAAGCATAACATAACTCACTACACTACTGAAGACCATAACCATAACATACTCGGTATCATTAACCGCTTCATAAGACTCTCAGAGATTTAAATCAAGAGCGAGACTTTACCGAAGAAACAATGAAACATTTCATCGAAGTTTACAATTCCTCAACACATTCTACAACAGGACATACACCAAATTCAATGACACAACAACAAAAGAAAAGTATATACAAAAGAAACTAAGTCAAACACAAAATATCAGAAATTCAAACAATTTACCCTCATTCCTGGTACAAAAGTTCGTGTAGTTCTTGACGACAAACCGTTGACAAAGAAACGTTTAAGGTTAAGTCGAAATTATTATATCGTAGACTCTACGCAAGGTAATGGATATCTTATAAAAGCTGCTGACGACTCCATAGCATTTTATCCTCGACATAAATTAGTCGAAAGTAGTAATGGCAAACTTGCTGAAACCATTGACGAAGCAAAGCGAGGAGTGGTTATTGAAATACTTGACTACAACATAAACGATGACACTTATAAAGTAAGATATGAAGGAGCGTTGAAGATGTTATACCATCTAAGAACTTGAGAGAGTCGAAGCCAACACATCTGGGACCATTAGAGCGGGAGTACTGGAAAGACAAAAATATGCCAGAAAGAATAAGAAAATTCTTCTAAACTTTTTCATTAGATGTAAATCAGACAAAAATATATTATAGGTGAAGAGGTGAGATTTCACCTGTTTTCTCACCTGTTTTTTCACCTCTTGAATTTTCGTGAATTTCCTTAAGACAAAAAAATAAAGTTAGTTTATTTTTATTTATTTTATTTTGTATGTAAGAACAGAAATGTCAGTCGAAGCAAAAACATTCACGAACAAATCTAATTGAAACATTCACAAAAGGCACTTATAACGGTATTGAAGTCTTACGTAGAGACAAGGATGGTTATATAAATGCAACAAAGATGGCAAGAGAAGCAGGAAAGTTAAACCATTTAAACAGATTTCTCAATAGTGTTAAAATGCAGGAAATTCTTGAGTTTTGGATGAAAGAATACGGTCGAGCCAAAAGTGGCTCAACCTCAAAACAAGCATTTTATGAGCTTACTAAGGGTGTATAATGAATTCAAAGGTATTTACATACATCCTGACCTCGTTCATTTTGTTGCTGAATGGTGCTCATGTAAAGTATGCATTTTATGTCAAAGATATTATGGACTCCATAGACAAGAAAGTTCATGAGAATTAGATGAAGAAGAACTCGAAGATACAGTAGAGAATGCTAAACCTTTGTTTGAAGAAGAAGTTGAAAAATGCGCGAAAAACAATTAGAACATGAACGTGAGATATGTTATGGTTATAGAGATTCTTCATACGAACTGACCAATGGGAACAAGAAGATTTAAAGAGAGAATTTAGAGAATATGAACTCGCTAAGATTAGCATTAAGAAACTGCAGAAGAAGTTAAAAGTTTGGGGTCGTTTTGTACAAAATTATTGTGAGTAAATGAACCATTTATTTTTATTGAATTCACCAAAAATAATGTTTAGGTGAAAAAGGAGGTGAAAAATTAGGTGAAAAAAGAGGTGAGAAAAGAGGTGAAAAAACAGGTGACATCTCACCACTTCACCTAAACATTATTTTTGTTCAAAGCTTCCACGAGAAAAGATTCCTCATTCGCTAAGGATTCAAAAATAAAAATCATTGATTTCGGCTGAGAAAAACAGCAAAACCCTTCTTCCACGGGAACAAAGAAATAAAGAAGAAATAAAGAAGAAATAAAGTAAATTTTTTTATTTATTCCCGTGGAAGATAGAGCACTTTTATGATATTTTATTCACGACAAAACAGACAAATAAAGAAAATAGAAAATACGGCGCTGTCGCGGTTCGAACACAACCTTGACCCCTCCATAACCACCTTTGACCACTGTGCTACGTAGCCTGTCGACATAAGATTTTATAAATTGCATATTTGACGTAAATTTATTTCCATCTGGCTTCCACTGCATAAGATATTCATACGTGTTTGTAAGACATTCATTAAACTTCTTTTCTATTGCATCTAATCTTGCGTTATTTTTTTCAATAATTGTCTGTATTCTTCATCATCTCCAGCAGTGTTTGGTCTTCACGTTTAAAATATTCATTGTAACCAATTTTTTATCTACAAATTTTATTAGTGTTTGATTCACTTCGTTATGATAACGGTCATATTTTTCAATACGTAAGTGAAGACAAAATGCGTCGTACCTTCAATCTTAAAGCTTAAAGAACTTTCAACACAGTTTTGAGGGTTCTGTCAGTGCGTCAATGAGATAGTATTCGAAGTCAGTCAATAATCTTTTTAAAGTCATTTCATACAGGATAAAATTTAATGTTGTGAAGAAATAGTGTTTATCTCAAAAAAATAAAGTTAGTTTTTATTATTTATTTTTATCCTGTATGTAAAGACAGATATGTCAACATCAGAGAACACAACAACTGCTATCGTTCATGAAGTCATAAATGAAGAATACGAGTACATACAATATAACAAACAATTGAGACTCATTCGTTCTGTCAAAGACGACATGTACCAAATGCAAAGTATTTTGACGGCTTGTTTTGCTCCAGATACTAAGCTTCCTAAGACTGTTAGGAACCAAAGCACCATAGAACTATTAAGTGAAGCACAGCGAGACGTACTTTTTTCTGAAAACAGTGAAAGAACAGCGAGTAGGTAAAAAATCCCAGTCGCCAAAACTCTATGAAAACCGTGAAAAATTGCCCAAACGGTTTGAGAGGATATTATGTTCATAGACTTTTAGTAAATGCAGTTTCAATGTGGGCTTCACACGTTATGCTTGGAATATACAAACTTCTTGACGAACTTCACAGACAGAACGTGGAGAGATGGAAAGAAACTTCAAGCAAAAGATGAAGTCATTGAATCCAAGACAAAAGCATACAGAAAAGAATACCACGTTCAGTACCAAAGGAAAGGAAAAGAACTATAATATATGATTTATACTGAAGAGTTGGAGAATGAAGAAGACAGAGATATGGTTATGTTGCATTTAGTCAGAAGAAACAACAAAAGCTTTTACGACCTTGCTAAAATATATAAATCTGACAGAAACTGGTTCTATCGTGAAAACTTACCGATTTCAATGACACCGAATGAGCAAATAAAGGAAATTGTCAAAATACTCTTCCTCAAACACACTATGACATCAAAGGTTGCACAATACTTACATTCAAAGAAGACTTACCATTACTGAAGGAAAAAATAACAGAATATTTCGATAACTTCAAAGGAAGAATGAAGTCACGACAACATTAACGAAGAAGTCACGACAACATTAACGAAGAAGTCACGACAACATTAACGAAGAGAGAATGAGGTGAAAAAACGGTGATATCTCACCTCTTCACCAAAAATATATTTTGCTTAATAGCTTCAGGGTCAATTTCTTCAACCATTTCACTTCCTTCGTCAATGTCAATAGAAGCTTCTTCAACCTTTGTAAGAACTTTTGTATAACATCTTTGTTCGTTATTGTCTTCAGAGATGAAGGATAATATTTCACAGATGTTTCACCCTTCTTATATTCTTTCTGTTCGGAAAGATTCATAGCAATACTGAAGAAGTCAATGTTGGAGTTCTTTATGACAGTATAATGAGTATCTTTGACATTCACGAAGAAACTCTTTTGTTTCAAAACTACTGCTAACTCTTGTGAAGTATAACGTTTGCGGTCAATGACAATAGCTAATGGTCTGACATACTGACCAAACTTAGATTCTTTCACAAACTTCTTGTTAAAGATAACATTAACGTTTGCAGAACCATTGAACTCATTCTTGATGGCAGTAGCGAGAGCATTGTATGAAAAGAACTTGCAATCTTGCATGTGTTTCATTAAAATAAAAATATTAAATTATTTTGAAAAATAACTTAAAAAATGTAATCTAATTTTTCAAAAAATATTTTTTATCCGATAGAAAAGATGACAGAAAAATTAACTTTTTACATAGCGCCAGACCCTTCTTGCCCACATCCTTTTAAGCCACAATATATAGACATAGAACTAAATAGAGAAAGCGAAATTCTACAAACAGAAGAAAGCGAAATTCTACAAACAGAAGAAACATATAGAGACCTAGATAACGAAAATGGATATGCGCTATTCTGGTTAGATTGTCCTTATAAAATGTATGAAAAAAAGGCTTTATATGAAGAATATAGAAAATATTGTCATGAAAACAATATAAGACCAAGCTCTAGAGAAAAATTCTATGCTGGTATAAAACATCTTTTCGAAGTTCGGAATGGCAAATATAGAAAGAAATAATTTTTCTAAGTTTATTTTTTCAAAAAATATTTTTTTATTTCCTACTAAAGATGTATCGGAAGTTGTCTAAGTTAGAACACTCGGAAATAAAACAACTTCTTACAGAAGCTAATATAGATGTTGCAAAGCATTACGCAACAAACAAAAAAGCACTCGCTGACTTCATTAAAGACTATAATGGTGCAATAAGTTATGATAGAATTCATGAGTTCATAAAGCCGCAACGCGGCGAGGACGAAGTCCATGCAATAGCATTTCCTTTAAATGACGTTGCTATTGACTTATATCATAGACGTTCAATACCTCATGAAGTAAGAAGAGAGATGTTTGACATAACAAATGCGAACGTTGGTCATACTCGTAAAGCTCTTTCGCATGATGTTCGTCAAGAAATGTTTGAACATACAAATGCAAACGTTGGTGAAACAAGAAGAAGAGACGACACACTGAAACAACAGAGAAGAGAGATGTTTAAAAGTGCTATAGAACAAGTTCGCAAAGCTAACGATGTCATTCGTTCCATTGACGACAAACCAAAAGAAGGTGAGAGATGGTTAAAGAAAGATGAAGAGAATAGGAAGAGGAATGTGAAGTCAGGCAATAGACTCATTGACTTTAACATCGAAGCTTTAGATGAACCAAACAGAGACTACTTACACAAACATTTCGGTAAGGTTTTCATGAGACTCTTAGAGAAAATTAAAATAAACTCACAACAGAGATGGATGGTATGTTATAAACTTGGTGGAAAGTATGAATGTTCTACGTTAAACCTCAATAATATTGGAACATTACTACATCAGCTCTTGAAGGAGAACTTTATATCAGAGATAGAAGCAAATGCTGCAGGTATTGTTGAAATGCACTATGACTTCTTCTTGACAAACATAAAGAATCTTACGAAATAAAGATGTATGATTTAACAGAATATGAAGGCTTAACGATGTCAGATGTAAAGAAAGGCAAACCAAAAAAGAGACCATATAGAGATGAAAGCACACTGACAAATGACCAGAAAGCCATTTTGGAAGCTCTTAAGCAAACAGGAAACCCAGCACTTATAGAAAGCTTTTGGAAAGATAATGGTGAAAAGAAGTTTTATAAGAAGAGAAGCGGTCAGTTCTGGAAGTATCTTTGCACATTACCTATAAATCTTGAACGCTACCAAATCTTCAATGAACTGAACAAAAGAACTGCAATACTTATGACAGAGGACAATTGTTTCGTTTATGCTTGCATTCAGGCTGGAGTAAATGAAGAAACTATTGACCACATGAGAGAAGTCATTCGTGTTAGAGACTTTCCTCAAAGTAAAGTACAAGAAATTTCTGACGCAACAGGTATATCATTTAATGTTACCATTGGTTATTTCAATGACTCAAGACATAATGAAATAAAGAGATATATACCAAAAGAATGCGAAACTGTTAGAACTATTGACTTACTTCTTGTTGAAGACCACTACATGCTAAATGAAAGATTACCAATGACAACATACTTCATTCGAAACTATAAAGAAATTCTCAAAGCTTGTGGTGGAATGAACATTGAGAAACAGATGAAGATTTATACAAAGAGAGAAGATAAATATGTAGTTCGTTATGATAGAACAACACCGTTATGGGATGTTATGAAAACATTGTGGGAGTGCAAATATTTCGAACCTATTTCTTATGGAGAACTTTTCACATATACTACTGACTTATATAAACAGAACCTTGCACCATTTAAAGATTTGACATATGCTCCAAAGTATTGTGTACAACTGAAGAAGAAAGCAGAGTCAAAAGAAGTAAATAAAGCTAAATGTAAATTCATTCCTGAGCACGTTTTCTTTGCTGACTTTGAGTGTAGTACGGATGGCTTTCATAAAGCTTTTAACATCTGTTATGACAGTGAAGATGGTTCAGTAGTGAAAGCATTTGGGGTCAAAACTGTGCAACAGAATTTTTGGAAAGACTCCTGACAAGAGTTTAATATATTTTCACAACCTCAGTTATGACATAAACTTCATCTTAAGACACATGACAGAAGTGAAAGGAACTCCCATCATTAAAGGTTCACGAACAATGCAAATAACTGGTTTATATAAAGGACGGGCAATTATTATAAAAGACTCTTACAGTGTTATAAATAAGAAGCTTAAACTATTTCCTGCTATGTTTAACTTACAAACAGGACCGAAAGAAGTATTTCCATATAACTACTACAGCAGTGTTTTGTTAGCAAATGACAACAGAACTGGTGTCATTTCTGAAGCATGTAAGTTTATCCATGATGCAGATACATTTATGAAAAACATAGATTCCATCAAAGGTTGCAGAATAGATGAAACCACTTCGACTTAGAAAAATATAGCACGTTTTACTGCAAACAAGATGTAAGAATTTTAAGAGAAGGTTTTGTAAAGTTCCGCAATGACTTATTGAAAGAGTTTGATTTAAACGTTTATGACTACGTTAGTATTTGTTCAATTGCTAACAAATTGTTTGAGAACAGAGTATACTTCCCGAATGGAAATCTTTATGACCTCTCAAATAAACCAAGAGAATTTATTTCGAGATGCATTCAAGGTGGAAGATGTATGTTGTCAGATAACATGAAACAAAAGAGCAAAAAGAAACTCATTGCTGACTTCGACACTGTTTCATTATATCCTTCAGCTATAGCAAGACTTTATACTTTAGAAGGTATTCCAAAAGTATTGAAGGATGAGATGCTAAGCACAGAGTATCTCATGAGACATTTATTCGATGATGACCAAAAGGAACCCATTGGTGAAAAGTTTATGTCTGGCTTCTTTGTTCTCATTAAGATAACAGAGATTGGTATACCCAGACACTTTCATTTAATAGTTTGCGACCCTGAACTAAATCCAGAACTTAACGTTCCAAGAAGTTCAAACACTTGCTGTTCATGTATGTTGACCATATAACATTACAAGACCTCATAAAATATCAAGGTGTCAAATGTGAAGTGTTGCAAGGATACTATTACGATGGAAACAGAGATATGAGAATAAGAGATGAAGTAAAGAAGTTGTTTGAGTTAAGGTTAAAGTATAAGAAAGAAGGAAAACCCCTTACAAGAAATTATAAAACTCATTCTGAACAGCATTTATGGCAAAACTATTCTATCTCCTATTGAGTCAAAAATAACCATAGTAATGACAAAGATGCTATAAGATATGCTATAAGAAATTACAACCATATAGTGAAGTTCGAAGGTTTGGATGGTTCAGATAAAACTATTTTCAAGCTAACGAAAAGCATTTGCAGACACTTTAACTTCTGTCCACTTGGTGTTAATATTCTGTCTAT
>NC_067206.1:4136452-4254218 GCF_026262505.1 Trichomonas vaginalis G3
CCATCCCCCACACCATCAAAAAAGCCAGATGCAACCACCCAAATTTCTTTCACCTCTCCCCACAACAAACCATCCCACACCATCAAAACCAGAGCAACCACCCAAATTCTTCACTCTCCCCACAACAAACCATCCCCACACCATCAAAACCAGAGCAACCACCCAAATTTCTCACTCTCCCCACAACAAACCATTCCCCACACCATCAAAACCAGAGGCAACCACCCAAATTCTTCACTCTCCCCACAAACAAACCATCCCCCACACATCAAAACCAGATGCGAACCACCCAAATTTCTGTCACGCTCTCCCCAACAAACAACCATCCCCACACCATCAAAACCAGTGCAACCACCCAAATTTCTTCACTCTCCCCACAACAAACCATCCCCACACCATCAAAACCAGAGCAACCACCCAAATTCTTCACTTCCCAACCAACAAACCCATCCCCACACCACAAAAACAGATCAACCACCCAAATTTCCTTCACTCTCCCACAACAAACCATCCCCACACCATCAAAACCAGATGCAACCACCCCAAATTTCTTCACTCTCCCCACAACAAAACCCATCCCCCACACCATTCAAAACCAGAGCACCACCCAAGAATTCTCACTCTCCCCACAACAACCATCCCCACACCATAAAACAGATGCAACCACCCAAAACTTCACTCTCCCCACAACAAACCATCCCCACACCAGTTCAAAACCAGAGCAACCACCCAAGATTTCTTCACTCTCCCCACAACAAACCCATCCCCACATCCATCAAAACCAGATGCAACCACCCAAATTCTTCACTCTCCCCAACAACAAACCATCCCCACACCATCAAAACAGAGCAACCACCCAAATTTCGTTCACTCTCCCCACAACAAACCATCCCACACACCATCAAAACCAGATGCAACCACCCCAAATTTCTTCGACTCTCCCCAAACAAACCATCCCCAAACCATCAAAACCAGATCGCAACCACCCAAATTTCTCACTCTCCCACAACAAACCATCCCACACCATCAAAACCAGAGCAACCACCCAAATGTTCTTCCAACTCTCCCCATCAAGCAAACCAGTCCCCACACCACAAAACCAGATGCAGACCACCCAAATTGTTCACTCTCCCCACAACAAAACCATCCCCACACCAGTCAAAACCAGGATGCAACCACCCAGAATTTCTTCATCTCCCACAACAAACACATCCCCACACCATTGCAAACCAGATGCAACCACCCAAATTCTTCACTCTCCCCACAACAAACCATCCCCCACACATCAAAAACCAGATGCAACCACCCAAATTTCTGTCACTCTCCCCACAACAAAACCATCCCCACACCATTCAAAAACCAGAGCAACCACCCAAATTCTTCACTCTCCGCCACAACAAACCATCCCCACACATCAAAACCAGAGCAACCACCCAAATTTCTTCACTCTCCCCACAACAAAACCATCCCCACACCATCAAAACCAGATTGCAACCACCCAAATTTCTTCACTCTCCCACAACCAAACCATCCCCTCACACATCAAAACCAGAGCACCACCCAAATTCTCACTCTCCCCACAACAAACCATCCCCAACACCATCAAAAAACCAGATGCAACCACCCAAATTTCTTCACTCTCCCCACAAACAAACCATCCCCACACCATCAAAACCAGAGCAACCACCCAAATTTCTTCACTCTCCCCACAACAAACCATTCCCACACCATCAAACCAGATGCAACCACCCAAATTTCTTCACTCTCCCACAACAAACCATCCCCACACCATCAAAACTAGATGCAACCACCCAAATTTCTTCACTCTCCCCACAACAAACCATGCCCCACACCATCAAAACCAGAGCAACCACCCAGAATTTCTCACCTCCCACACAACAAACCAATCCCCACACCATCAAAACCAATGCAACCACCCAAATTTCTTCACTCTCCCCACAACAAACCATCCCCACACCATTCAAAACCAGAGCAAACCACCCAAATTTCTTCACTCTCCCCACAACAAACCATCCCCACACCATCAAAACCAGATGCAACCACCCAAATTTTCTTCACTCTCCCCACAACAAACCATCCCCACACCATCAAACCAATGCAACCACCCCAGAATCTTCAACTCTCCCCACAACAAACCATCCCCACACCATTCAAAACCAGAATGCAACCACCCAAATTTCTTCACTCTCCCCACAACAAACCATCCCCACACCATCAAAACCAGATGCAAACCACCCAAATTTCTTCACTCTCCCACAACAAACCATCCCCCACACCAGTCAAAACCAGAGCAACCACCCAAATTTCTTCACTCTCCCCACAACAAACCATCCCCACAACCATCAAAAAACCAGAGCAACCACCCAAATTTCTCACTCTTCCCCACCAACAAAACCATCCCCACACCATCAAAAACCAGATGCAACCACCCAAATTTCTTTCACTCTCCCACAACAAACCATCCCCACACCATCAAAACCAGATGCAACCACCCAAATTTCTTCACTCTCCCGCACAACAAACCATCCCCACACCACAAACCAGATGCAACCACCCAAAGTTCTTCACGTCTCCCCACAACAAACCATCCCCACACCATCAAAAACCAAGCAACCACCCAAATTTCTCTCACTCTCCCACCAACAAACCATCCCACACCATGCAAAACCAGAGCAACCACCCAAATTTCTTCACTCTCCCCACAACAAACCATCCCCACACCATCAAAACCAGAGCAACCACCCAAATTTCGTTCACTCTCCCCACAACAAAACCATCCCCACACCATCAAAACCAGATGCAACCACCCAAATTCTTCACTCGTCCCCACAACAAACCATCCCCACACCATCAAAACCAGATGCAACCACCCAAAATTTCTTCACTCTCCCACAACAAACCATCCCCACACCATCAAAAACCAGTGCAACCACCCAAATTTCGTTCACTTTCCCCAACAACAAACCACCCCACACCGATCAAAACCAGATGCAACCACCCAAATTTCTTCACTCTTCCCCACAACAAACCATCCCCACACCAGCAAACATTTATGCAACCACCCAAATTTCTTCACTCTCCCACAACAAAAACCATCCCCACACCATCAAAACCAGAATGGCAATCCACCCAAATTTCTTCACTCTCCCCACAACAAAACCATCCCCACACCATCAAAACCAAGCAACCACCCAAGATTCTGTCATCTCCCCCACAACAAACCAGTCCCACACCATCAAAACCAGAGTGCAACCACCCAATGCTTCACTCTCCCCACAACAAACCATCCCCACACCATCAAAAACCAGAGCAACACCCAAATTTTCACTCTCCCACACAACAAACCATCCCACACCATCAAAACCAGAGTGCAACCACCCAAATTCTTCACTTCCCCACAACAAACCTCCCCACACCATCAAAACCAGAGCAACCACCCAAATTTCTTCACTCTCCCCACAACAAACCATTCCCCACACCATCAAAACCAGAATGCAACCACCCAAATTCTTCACTCTCCCCACAACAAACCATCCCCACACCATCAAAACCAGGACAACCACCCAAAATTTCTGTCACTCTCCCCACCAACAAAACCATCCCCACACCATTCAAAACCAGATGCAACCACCCAAATTTCTTCACTCTCCCACAAACAAACCATCCCCACACCATCAAAACCAGATGCAACCACCCAAATTTCTTCACTCTCCCCACAACAAACCATCCCCACACCATCAAAACCAGATGCAACCACCCAAATTGTCTTCACTCTCCGCCACAACAACCATCCCCACACCATCAAAACCAGAGCAACCACCCAAATTTCTTCACTCTCCCACAACCAAACCTCCCCACACCATCAAAACCAGATGCACCACCCAAATTTCTTCACTCTCCCCACAACAAACCATCCCCACACCATCAAAACCAATGAAAGCCACCCAAATTCGTTCACTCTCCCTCCACAACAAACCATCCCCACACCATCAAAACCAGCATGCAACCACCCAAATTTTCTTCGACTCTTCCCCACAACAAACCATCCCACACCATCAAAAACCAGATGCAACCACCAAATTTCTTCACTCTCCCCACAAACAAACCATCCCCACACCATCAAAACCAGAGCAAGCCACCCAAATTTCTTCACTCTCCCCACAACAAACCATCCCCACACCATCAAAACCAGAGCAACCACCCAAATGTCTTCACTCTCCCCACAACAAACCATCCCCACACCATCAAAACCAGATGCAACCACCCAATTTTTCACTCTCCCCACAACAACCATCCCCACACCATCAAAACCAGATGCAACCCACCCAAATTTCTTCACTCTCCCCACAACAAAACCATCCCCACACCATCAAAACCAGAATGCAACCACCCAAATTTCTTCACTCTCCCCACAACAAACCATCCCCACCACCAGTCAAAACCAGATGCAACCACCCAAATAATTTCGTTCACTCTCCCCACAACAAACCATCCCCACACCATCAAAACCAGATGGCAACCACCCAAATTTCTTCACTCTCCCCACAACAAACCATCCCCACACCATCAAAACCAGATGCAACCACCCAAATTTCTTCACCTCCCCACAACAAACCGATCCCCACACCATCAAAACCAGATGCAACCACCCAAATTTCTTCACTCTCCCCACAACAAACCATCCCCACACCATCAAAACCACCTCCCAAACCACCCAAATTCTTCGCACCATCCCCACAACAAACCATCCCCACACCATCAAAAACCAGATTGCAACCACCCAAATTTCTTCACTCGTCCCCACAACAAACCATCCCCACACCATCAAAACCAGAGGCAACCACCCAAAGTGTCTTCACGCCCCAACAACAAACATCCCCACTACGCATCAAACCAGCAACCACCCAAATTTCTTCCTCTTCCCACAACAAAACCATCCATCTCTCTATTCTCTTGGTTTATTTGAGAGATCATTTAAATTTCCATTCGGGAAGTACACTCTGTTCTCAAACAATTTGTTAGCAATTGAACAAATACTAACGTAGTCATAAACGTTTAAATCAAATTCTTTCAATATGTCATTGCGGAACTTAACAAAACCTTCCCTTAAAATTCTTACATCTTGTTTGCAATAGAATGTACTATACTTTTCTAAGTCGAAGTGGTTCTCATCTATTCTGCAACCTTTGATGGAATCTGTTGTAAGACGAGTTACGGAAAGTGAGGTGAACCGAAAAAGTGACACTTATTTGGTCGGATAAATTCCCATATATTTACTTGTCAAAAAAAATCAGACTTTTTTTGCTTTAAAAAATTTATAAGTTAATTATTGAGAACGAAGGTGAAAGGAAATGGATATCTCTTACCTTTCATTCCCTCGAGAAAGTTCAAAAACTTGGGTGCAATCAGTTCTGATTGCACCCAAGTTTTTGAATTTGTATAAGGAATTGTTGGCTATGATGCACTGATCATGAATCAGTACATCATAGCCAACAATTCCTTCGCAAACAGCGGGAAACTTGTCTGAATAGTTTAACATTCAGACAAAGTTTCCCGCTGTCAGAGAGGGAATGGAAGGGTAAGAGGTATATATTCATAATGTATACCTCTTACCCTTTCATTCCCTCGAGAAAGTTCAAAAACTTGGGTGCAATCAGAACTGATATATTTGAATAGATGACATAACTATTTTTTTAAAAGTAGTTATCTTTATATATAAAAATAAAACTTTTGATATATTTGAGTAAATGATTTATTAATTTATTTATTTTTTTAAATCAAATCATATAAATATATATATATAATAGTGAAATAGAACAAGAGATAATTATTGATGATTAAATTGTAGACGAGGATAAAAGTTTAGATAAATTAATAAAATTAGTGTGGAATCAGACAAATTTCGGGTTGTTTGGGAAGGAATTGTTGCCTATGATGTACTGATTCATGATCAGTGCATCATAGCCAACAATTCCTTGTACAAAGTTCAAAAACTTGGGTGCAATCAGTTCTGATTGCACCCAAGTTTTTGAACTTTCTCGAGGGAATGAAAGGGTAAAGGTATACATTATGAATATATACCTCTTACCCTTCCATTCCCTCTCTGACAGCGGGAAACTTTGTCTGAATGTTAAACTATTCAGACAAAGTTTCCCGCTGTTTGCGAAGGAATTGGCTATGATGTACTGATTCATGATCAGTGCATCATAGCCAACAATTCCTTATACAAAGTTCAAAAACTTGGGTGCAATCAGAACTGATTGCACCCAAGTTTTTGAACTTTCTCGAGGGAATGAAAGGGTAAGAGGTATACATTATGAATATATACCTCTTACCCTTCCATTCCCTCTCTGACAGCGGGAAACTTTGTCTGAATGTTAAACTATTCAGACAAAGTTTCCCGCTGTTTGCGAAGGAATTGTTGGCTATGATGTACTGATTCATGATCAGTGCATCATAGCCAACAATTCCTTATACAAAGTTCAAAAACTTGGGTGCAATCAGAACTGATTGCACCCAAGTTTTTGAACTTTCTCGAGGGAATGAAAGGGTAAGAGGTATACATTATGAATATATACCTCTTACCCTTCCATTCCCTCTCTGACAGCGGGAAACTTTGTCTGAATGTTAAACTATTCAGACAAAGTTTCCCGCTGTTTGCGAAGGAATTGTTGGCTATGATGTACTGATTCATGATCAGTGCATCATAGCCAACAATTCCTTATACAAAGTTCAAAAACTTGGGTGCAATCAGAACTGATTGCACCCAAGTTTTTGAACTTTCTCGAGGGAATGAAAGGGTAAGAGGTATACATTATGAATATATACCTCTTACCCTTCCATTCCCTCTCTGACAGCGGGAAACTTTGTCTGAATGTTAAACTATTCAGACAAAGTTTCCCGCTGTTTGCGAAGGAATTGTTGGCTATGATGTACTGATTCATGATCAGTACATCATAGCCAACAATTCCTTATACAAAGTTCAAAAACTGATTTTCATTTGGCAGATCCACTTCTTGTCTTTCCATTTTTTTTGAATCAATTTATACAAATAAACTTATAAAACACAAAATTATTATTTTATAATATAATTCTTAGATAATACATCCGATATGTAAAGAGTAGTAGATGAGTGCGGGTTGTGTGACTTTTTTTGTTACATCTATATATAGACGATGCATTAAAATATATTTATTTATAAATCATTAAAAAATTAACATTAATTTTAAAATAATTTATTTTTTATCTTTTATAAAAGAAACTATATATAGATGATGTCAGATATTCCGCGATTAATTAAACATTGTTTAAATCCTGAATGGGTTAAACTTCAATTTAAAAATGAAGATTGTGAATTATTAAATGAATATGAAAGCCAAAATAAGCTAATGAGGTATAAATATAATGATAAAGAATATTTAATTTCATGGAATCAATGGAGTCATAATCAAAGACCTCATAAACGAGAAGAAGAAATTGAAAATAATGAAATGGAAATCATTGATGACATTAAAGAGGATGGAATTCCTAAATTTTGTAGAAAAACCTTTAGAACTAAGTTAGGAGCATATAAACGTAGAGTATTAAATCCTGAATACATAAAACATTTATTTAAAAAGGAAGACTGTGAATTATTAAACGTTAATGAATATGAAAATGCTAAATCAAAACTGAGATATAAATATATTGGAAGTGATGAAAGATGCAAAGATAAAGATAAAGTTTATTACAGTTTCATATAATAACTGGCACACGTTAGGGATAAGAAAACATTTAGGAGATTATGGTAAAAGTTCTGAATTCTTTAAATCTAGTATATACGAGAGAGTAAAAGAAATTAGATATAATTATCATTCATGAATGAAAAAATAAACTTTAAAAATTCATGTCTTACATTTTTTGAATAATTTATTTTTTTAATTCGTAAGAAAATGAGTGGATCAAGATTCGTAACCGTCAATCAATTAATGGATGTTCTTTCACCAATTCTTGAAAATGTTAAACAAGTAGATGTTTATTTCGATGATTATGTAGAAAGTATATATTATAAAGGTAAGTTTAATATTAAACCTATTGCTTTTGCATTTGATAATAAATTAATTGAAAATGCAAAAATTTGGGAATTAATTCCAGATATTGAATTTATAACAAATATTAATGATAAATGGTTTAAACGAATTCCAACCACAAAAGTTCTTTGTAAATTAATGATCAAAACTGAGGAAAAAGAATTTAACGGGTTTAAATATCATCCAAATAAAGTTTCAGAACTAGAAAATGAAAAACTTCAGAAAAAATTAAACGATAGACTTTCAAATGATCGTATTGAAAAAATAAATAAACTAGCAGAAGTTGCATTTAATAATGAAATATTTGATGAATATAACCTTGAACTCAGTGATGGACTTTAAGTCCTGGGCACTTTGTGCCTTGAGCTTTAAGGACCCGGGCTCAACGAGTCATGATTTATGAAATCAATATTTGATTTATTCTCTTCAATAATTTCTATTCTTTTTGTTAAATCATCAATTTTCATTAATGAGGTGATTCTTGATTGAGGAATAGATTTTAAACTAACAACACCTTTTATTTTTGAAATTTTGAATCCATGACCCTCCGGGTCTTGGACTCTGTCCTCAACTTTAAACATTTTATTCAATTTACATGTTGTCAATTCTTCAAATAATTTTTTATTATTAGCATAATAGTCATTAAATTCATCAACAGATGAAAAAATTTTTATTTCAGTAATTGGTTTAACAACGTTTATTTTTTGTTGAACATTTTCACTTTCATTTATTTCTTCCTCCTCTGTTTCATTTATTTTTAAAATCGGTTTCATTTATCATTAAATAAAAAATTAGAATATAAGTGATGAAATATATTTTTTAATTAATATTAAATCAGAGATGGCGGCAGGATTCTTTAAAAAATTATGGGAAGGAATTAAGAAAGCTGCAAGTTGGGTTCATCAAAAGATTATTAAACCCGTTGCAAACTTTTTGGCACCAGTAGCGAAAACGGCAGGAACTATCATAGGAGGAGTATTAGGTGCTAAAGCAGGTAATCCGGCGATGGGAGCACAAGCAGGTAACGCAGTTGGTGGAATTGCTGAAGGAATACTTAATAAAATAGGGGTAGATAGTGGAAAAATAAATAAATATTATTTTTATCTTAGTATCGGTTGTAGTCGATAAACCTTATCTCCTTTATTTAATACTTCTTACCGGAACATTAGGTGCTATTTGTTCAGCAACGTCACTAATTGCTTCTTTATTCTTAAATATCCAATTTGCTCCTTTCTTAATTTCCCAAACTTTATGCGCTCCTCTTTTTACTTTATCCCACAGTTTCTTAAAGAATCCTGCAGCCATAGTTGATTATTTCATTAAAATTAAAAATTCATTTTCATCTTTTAATTTTGATTTTTTATTTAATAATAAATGACGACTAACTATTTAGTGCCAAACACTAAACCGATTAATGGAAATGTGTTTCATTCATTCGAAAAGATAAATGAAATATTCGCAAAGAATGACGGAAGAAGATATTATAGAGAACTTGAAAGTTCATGCTATGACTCTGATGCTCCATATTTTGATGATAAACAAACTCATTTAAGAATTACAAATCCGGCTCATGATGTGAACCAATTAGGTGACACATATATTAAACGCAAAGTTAAAGCAACTCTAGTTTCAAATAAAGCTTTCACATGTGATGCCGCTTTTAAATGCATGCGTTTATTCGTTGGTTACAAATCATCAAATCAAAGCTTTAAACAATTAGAAGTAGAAACCGAAAGAGGTGATGCTGGTTATCTTCAGATGGATTGCGCCCGTGAATCTTTCGCATTTGCAACATATAAACCAAAATCAGAAAGGAAAGTTAAAAAGTTTGTTCATTCGTTATATAATAATGTTCAAAAATATGATAACTCAGTATGTGGTAAATATATTGACCCTTCAGAAGTTTTCAAGAAAGCAAATGAAGAAGTTGATGTCACTTTTGATATGATTATTCCGGTAAATGATTTGTTAGCATTTCAGGCGTTCGATGATTATCCTAAATCATTTGGTGAAATCATTCTTAAATATTATGTTTTCAGGGATACTTTAGTATTTTGTCAGGTTGACCCGTTAAGAGTTGCTGATTTACAAAATTACGTTTATGAAAAGATAACTGATGAAAATTATGAAAAGATTATGAATCATGTTTATAAATATGATCGCAAATTCCAACAAATCGGACTTCCTGCCAAATTAATTACAAGCTTAGCCGCTACATCTGCTGACGCAACAGTTGAAGACGTTATTATTTCATGCACAAAGATGGAAGTTTTAGAGGATAAATGCATTACACCAGGATACGGTTTAATTGAAGAATCAGTTAAAGCAATACCACGTTTATTTAGTAAGGAAGATCCATTCATGATTCCAGCTCAACATATTGACGTTCGTTCACTAAATGGAGGTTGCATCACTCCTGAAGGTATTAGCTCAGATTTCTCATACGCTCTTCATAATGTTACAGATGTTGTGTTAACATTTCCGAAGAATGCAATGCAAAGAACGGTTTTAGAAAATCCAATGCTTCGAGGTCTTCAGGTCACTATAGATTCCAGAAACTTCCCCGATCAAGCGATGACCACAGTGGGTGACATATTCTTTACACGTATGCTTCAAGCTTCTGATTTAGATGGAGTGAATGAATGCACAGAAGAATACGAGGACTCATTAACTAGACCACTGAATGATGATGATGGCACGCCATTAGCTAGAACATGGAAAGACCAAACTTCATTCTTATGCACTATTCCAGTTCAACGTGATGGAGCGGGTATATTCTTTGATGGATTAGAAACTTTCAACTCACAAGTTACAGTACAAGTGAAAGCTTATCCAATCATTCAGGGTGAAAATGACACTTACTGTTCAAAAGTGACAAATCCTCCTCAGGTTTGGTTTACTAGGACTACATATTGGACATGGACACCGGATGAAGGTTTGAAATATCATCCAACAGGTACACCACCGCAGTATAGAAGTTCATATGATGAAATATTGATGAATAGAAATGTTTAAAATTATAAATTTATTTTTGATTAAATGGATTTAAATTCATCCACCCCTTATGAAGAATTAGCAGGAGTATATAATACATACGTAGATGATATGATTAATGAAGCATTGAGTGATAATAGAAATGCTCTATCTAAGGAAAAATTAATGAAAATTCCATATTCTGAATGTTACTTAAATTCAATCACTGCAGCAATTGGTAAACAAAATAAAGGTAAAACATTAACGATATTAAAACAAATTATCATTATTGCTAACACTTCACCCTATTCACATGTGTTAATTTATATCAACCGTTCAGGTTCACCTTCAGATGATACATTTGAATCTTTAAAGCATTTAATCAAAATTCCAATTATTTATTTATCACAAGAAGAAGCAGAAGATTATTTAAAAAACTTTGTAATGTATAAAGAATTATATAATACAATCAAGAAGCAAGGATTAGAGGATAAAATTATTGATAAACAACGGGATGAATTATTTGAAACACTTTCTATTTCAAATTTTGATAGAGAATTTTTGCATTCACTCATTTTTCTAGATGATGCGGTGAAATCAAAACTAATAACTAATGAGAAATCATATTTTAATCAATTATTAACTCAATGTCGACACATTCAGTGTTCATTCTTCATGGCTGTTCAATACTTTAAAGCATTAAGCACAAACATTAAATCAAACCTGTCCACCCTTTTCATTTTCAGTGGTTTTAGTCGTCAACAGTTGAACGTTATGCTTTATCAAGTGAATTTACCAATGAGCATTAATGAACTTTACACACAATATCAACAATTAGGAGAACATGGAAAAATAATAGTTGATTTAAATAAAGGTTCCATTAAATTCGAATAACTTTTTATAATTAATTTTTATTTTTTATTTATAATTAAACATGACAGAAATTGCAAATCTTCTACAGGTTCCATTAAAACAAGGAACAAACAAAAAGGGTGCATATAATAGAACTATGAAAGTTCCAGACGGAATGAAAGAATTAGTCCACATTGTTGCCGGTCTTCAAAAGGATGTTAAACAAATGAGAAACGTTTTAACATTACCAGAAGCTCAAGCATATGCCAAACGTCACGGACCAAATTGGGAAGCACACGAAGCAGACATTACGGGTCCAAATGGAAAACCTGATGGAATAAATGAAGTTTTCGTTACTGATGGTCAAGGAAATATTAAAGTCATAAATGGGTATAAATTAACAATGACGGATTATCCTAAACGTAAAGCATATAATGAACATTATCCTATGCAATTTGATGAAAATGGAAAAGCTGTTAAACAATACATTGGAGAAGGTGAAAATGGTCCAATTAATTCATACCGTCATAATCCATATTCTTACTTCAATGAAGAATTAAATGCTATTGAAGAGGGACCGGATGGATTACCACGATATTCTAACCAGTTTGATGGTCAATATGCAAATTTAAGACCTGAAATTCCAGCTAAGAAATTCTTTAAAGTTGCTTTATTCGATCCAGTTTTCGCAAATGTTAAAGATGAACTTAAACAGCAATTCCAACCAATTATAGTAGCAAGAATTGCATCAGGTGCTTTATCTCAAGCATTCAAAGATTTAATTAAGAAACCATTATATCAGCAACGAGGTTTAACTTATGATTTAGTTAAGGAATCAGATAAAAGAAAATTTGAGAAATCAGATGATTATAAGAATGCAATTAATGAATATATTCGGTCTATTAATTTCGATGAAAATGCTAAAAATCAACTTCATGAACAAATACAGGAAATAATAGATTCAAAAGTTCCAGCAAAATAAAAGTTTAAATATATTTTTTTATTCGAATATAAATGAGAAGACGTTTCACTAGTCAAAAGAACACTAACGCAAAAGCAGAGATTACGGTTGGTTATAACGTAAATGATGATAAATCACGAATTATTCAAAATGTTAAAGTTAATGTTAGTCCTGAATTAACAAGGTCAGCAACTCAACCAAATTTATTAACTCGTGACTTACCGAAGAATGAGGAGAATGAAGAAAACCATGAGAATGGAGACCCAATCATTTTATCTGAACCTGGTAAAGAACCTGTTGAAATTCCCACTTATCCAACATACCCCCCACCTCTTTCATCAAACATCGAGAACCCAGGAATCTACGATTACAGTCGCAATGCGCCATATAAAATAGACATTAATTCTGAATTAATGAAAATTTACCGTGATATCATAACTGATAATTATGATTCAATAATAAATTTAATTGACCAATCCGGTTTAATTATTTTACCTTATGAATCATTAATTCACATTATCGCCATTCTTTGTGATGTTCAAGATTCAGACGTGAAGATTCAATTTTTCATAGATGATGAGGTTTCATGCTGCGGAACAGTTGCAAAAATAAATCCTATAAAGGATATTAGCACAATTAAGATATCAAAGAACGGAACAACAACTGAACTTCATTTAACATATAATGATATTTATAATAAAATAGTTGATGAATATAAAATATCACTTGAAAAATTCTTTGTTAAGGCTATTTAATATTCAAGCATTAACATTATCGAATAATAATCCTTTGAATCATAATCGATAATAATTGACCTTTCACCAGTTTCTATCGTTTGTTTTATTTCTTTTTGTTCCCCACTATCTGGATCGGTCATTGTAATTGTTTTTGTTATAGTATCAGCTTTATCTTAACTTCAATCTTTTTTCCATCAGGATATTTAAACCAAAATTCCAAAAATTCGATATTGTCAATCTGTTCATATTTTAATCTATCAATTACATTTTTAATACCATCTGAAAATCTTATGAAATGGTCATTATATGGGTTTGATTGAACTAAATTTGAATGAAGTGAAATATAACCTGATGATGAATATGACATCGACTCATATTTTCTGAAAACACTAAAATTTATAACATGAATGAATTTCTTAATTCGTTGAATTTATGAATTCTTGAGGTAATCTTATTCTAGTTTTATTTATCACTGGAAAATAACGCTTTACCATATTTTTAATCGTAATAAAAAAATGTCAATTATCAATATTATTTCGAATAATAACTGTGAATTAAATTTAACAGTTAGCGGAATTTATAATGTTACTCTCGTTTCTGTGAGTGGTAAATTTAATCGCCATTCTTTTAGACCCTTCAGATTATATATCATTTATTAAAGATGACCATGAGCCGCATAGCGGCGGGTCGTAGACCTAAAAACGTATGATATGTATATAAATAATGTGATAACGAAATGGGATATTAACATGATTTTAAGTTATTTAAATGAATCATTTATCGTATGGTATGAAGAAAATTTTAAATCAAAACCTGATTAAACTTTTTTGAACTTGATGAAATAAATAACCTTATTAAATTTCCGCTGAAAATTAAATTTTGTACTCCTCGTCTTCGTTCATTGTTTGGGGATATTAAATTTTGAAAAAGATGTTGGGGATGTTTTGTATTCTGACACTGGTTCTAATTTCATTTTAATCAAATGTATAAAGTTAATACCCCAATGAGATTTTCACATCAAACATTAGACCCTAACTCTTACCCATCAATACAAAACATTTTATCCATCAACTTAAACATATTTTCTTTATCATATCCGTTTCAATTATCCGGGAATTCATTTATTCTTCATTCAAAAGATTTATCAAATATTAAATTTAGAATAACTGACCTATTTGATTGTGATTTAGAATTTATGAATGAAATATTATGGCAATTTCAAATAGAAAAATAGCTGATGAGATAACAGATTAAATATTTATTTTTAAATCGTAATAAATGATTAAACAACAGCAACCACAGACCATTACATACGCCATATATGCATATAATTCAAAGACGGCAGAACAAACGCAAATGTTGAAATATGGAGATTTGGAGATAGTATTGAAAAATGACCATTTCGAATTCGTTTGCAAAGGTGGTGCAGTGATATCAAATATAAAAGAAATTTTATTTATGAATTCAAAAATTAAAGGAATAACGGATGATATAACATCAATTCCACCAGAAGAACAAAGATATTACGCATTAAATGCATTTCCTAAAGTTTTGAAGATTGGAAGATTTAATTTAAATGAGGAATTCATAAAAGGTTTCCTAAATGACATAATGAAGAAAGCAGATAAGGAATATGTTAATGATGAGTTAGCAAAGAAAGCAGATAAGGAATATGTTAACGATGAGTTAGCAAAGAAAGCAGATAAGGAATATGTTAACGATGAGTTAGCAAAGAAAGCAGATAAGGAATATGTTAACGATGAGTTAGCAAAGAAAGCAGATAAGGAATATGTTAACGATGAGTTAGCAAAGAAAGCAGATAAGGAATATGTTAACGATGAGTTAGCAAAGAAAGCAGATAAGGAATATGTTAACGATGAGTTAGCAAAGAAAGCAGATAAGGAATATGTTAATGAAAAAGATAATGAAATTATAGAAAGGGTTGAAAGGTATCATGAACGGACATCGAAGATTCTTAAAACTAAAGCTGATACAGGATGGGTTTTCAGAATGTTTAGACCTTAAAGCAGATATATCATTTGTTAACGATGAGTTAGCAAAGAAAGCAGATAAGGAATATGTTAATGAAAAAGATAATGAAATTATAGAAAGGGTTGAAAGGTATCATGAACGGACATCGAAGATTCTTAAAACTAAAGCTGATACAGGATGGGTTTCAGAATGTTTAGACCTTAAAGCAGATATATCATTTGTTAACGATGAGTTAGCAAAGAAAGCAGATAAGGAATATGTTAACGATGAGTTAGCAAAGAAAGCAGATAAGGAATATGTTAACGATGAGTTAGCAAAGAAAGCAGATAAGGAATATGTTAATGAAATATACCAAAGTTTAGTTGGAACAAAAAATATTGAAACTATTGTTGGCGACTTTTCTGTCAATGAAGAAAACAAATATTTTAGATGGGAGTTTGTACAGTCCTTAAGAAATGGTATACGGTATAAACTCATTCCGAAAAATAACAATGAAATGTATGTAGGCTATATAAAGAATAATGGCACACAAGTTAAAGTTCCATTAGACAACAACTGCTACTTAAACTTATATGGAGACGAACAAAAGAAATATTTAAGAGTTTATGAAATGACGGATATGACATTGTCTAACGTAGCTCCAGCACCGTATTATTATGACTATGGTGTTGACGCACATGTAGACCCAAAAAAGCAAACATTATATTTAGATTATTATAGATATAAAAGATATAATGCAATAGAAAAAACGAGAATAGTATACTATTATGAAGATGACAAAAATAAATATTATAGTCAAGATTTTACATACCCTGAAAACATAAGATTATATTATAAAAAATATTCTGACACAAACCAGAAGAAACCTGAAATAGTTACACTATATTTTAAGTTCAAAAGAGACAATCCTATAATATCTCATATGTTTGATTTAATGAACCCAGTAGGTTCTATTTATACATCTATGGATGTGAGAGGTCCTCAAGCAATGTTTGGTGTTGGTGCATGGGAACAAATAGTCGACAGGTTTTTGTATTGTGCAAACTCTTCAAAGGAAACAGGGGGAAGTAAAACAATTACGGGTGAAAATTTACCTGCACACAGTCACTACATAGATTTAAGCACATCTCAAGCAGGTTGGCATAAGCATAGATATTGGGATTGGTCAGGAATGACAAAAGGTAAAGGATATGATGTTAAAGATGATGTTAAATTTGCCATAAATTGTTACTGGAGTGACACTCAGGGAGAAGGAAACCATACACATCACGTTTCAGGATATACACAAACAACGGGACAAAGTAAAGATTACATGCCACCATTTATGACTGTATTCGCATGGTATAGAGTTCAATGAACGCTCAATGTTTGTGAAACAAACTTTAGGAGCTCCAAAAGAGCAAACAGCATAATTTAAATTTTTATTTTAGTATAAATGAAGATTCTACCATATGGTGTTATTGGAAGAGATAAAGATGGAAACCCAATATTTGATCCAAAGTTAAAATTAAAGTTACTGACAAGACAACAACTTGAAAAGTTGCTGAAACCAAAACAGAATGAGAAAATGAGAAAATGAGAAAATGAGAAAATGAGAAAGAAAAAAAATTTAAATTATGCAATTTTATTTTTATCATAAATGACCAAATTAATTAAGCCAACTATTTCTAAATTAATGATACCAATGAAATCATTTCATGGAGTACTTATCCCAGGTTCTTCACAATTAGCCGGGGCAAGTGTTGTGACTCAAGGTGGAACATTAGCGAATCCATTCAAATTATTAACTAAAGATGAACTTAATAAAATGATGATAAAATAACGATAACATCAAATTTTATTTCACTACTACCATAAAAACAGGTGAAAAAACAAGTGATATCTCACCTCTTCACCTAAACATTATTTTTACTGAATTCAATAAAAATAAATGGTTCATTTACTCACAATATTTTTGTACAAAACGACCCCAAACTTTTAACTTCTTTTCTGCAGCTTCAAATGCTATCTTAGCGAGTTCATATTCTCTAAATTCTCTCTTTAAATCTTCTTGTTCCCATTGGTCTAGTTCGTATGGAGAATCTCTATAACCATAATATATCTCACGTTCATGTTCTAATTGTTTTTCACACATTTTTCCAACTTCTTCTTCGAACAAAGGTTTAGCATTCTCCACTGTATCTTCGAGTTCTTCTTCATCTAACTTCTCATGAACTTTCTTGTCTATGGAGTCCATAATTTTTCCAACTGCTATGCAATATTTTGGAGAAGCCCACATTGCTATATAGTTTATAAGTCTTGGGTCTACATACGTTCCTCTTACCTGTTTGATTTCATCAGGAATTCCCGCATGAATTTTGTATAAAAAGCAACTGTCGGAATTCCGGCGGTTGCTATATTCTTCACAAAATGCCTTATAATACTCTTCCCAGGACTTATTTTCCAACAACTTTCTAAAGTCTTTCCTAAACTGCTGACACATCTTTGTTGCATTAATGTAACCATCCTTGTCTCTACGTAAGACTTCAATACCATTATAAGTGCCTTTTGTGAATGTTTCACCATTAGATTTGTTCGTGAATGTTTTTGCTTCGACTGACATTTCTGTTCTTACATACAAAATAAAAAATAAAAAAAATAAAACTAACTTTATTTTTGGTCCAGTTCAGGAGGAAGGTAGTTATGAATTATTTTTGAATAACCTAAAAACCATGAGACTTTGTCTCCGGACTCTTTGAGTCACTTAACGATAAAATAACTGATAACATCAAATTTTTATTTTTATCATAAATGAATACCCCACAAGCTCAAAATTTACCACGAATCATAACAAGGGAGGAAATGATAAAAATGATGCAAGAACATGTTAAAAATAACAAACCACTAAAATTGAGAAAATGTGGTTATGCAGTAATGATGGAAAGAGAGATGTTGTCGAAGAGGAATAAAAATTAAATTTGGATAGAGTTTAAAAATTCATCTTTATTAAATTCATCTCTTCCAATCAATTTATTTATTCTATTAAATTCTTTTATTTTTGCTTCACTCAGTTTAAGGATTGAACGATAAGTTTCTAATTTTTCGATTATTTCTTTCCTCTCTTTATCGTTTTCAACCCCACCACATTGTGGCTTCTTTTTGTAATAACATATTTTTGATTTAATTCTGTTTAGTTTCTTTTTATATTCATCGTCTGGACTCTTGACTGCTTCGTTGTTACTCATTTCTTACGAAATAAAAAAATTAAATATTATTTAAATATAATGGAGTAATAAAATAAATCGGAATTTCTATTAATTTATTGTTAACTTCAACTAATGCATTGCCGTTAATATATCTAACAAATTCAGCTATTGTGTCAAATCTTCGTCTTCTTTTTGTCATTGATTTATCAGTTTTTCCATAATCGAGATGAATCAAAACTTTATCCCCTTGTTTAAAATTCATGAGCCCCGAATTAATTTGTTCACGTTTAACATCATTCAACCTTTCCATTTGCTTTCTAATATATTCCCATTCTTTTGAAATATCATTTTTCATTTCCACCGGTTTCATGTTTATTGTTCTATGCCATGTATTATTGTAATAATATACTAACTGCTGTATGATGGAGTCATGATTTCCATCCCAGTATATCTGACCATTAACCCCTAACGCATCTCTAAGAGTTCTCATTACTGCATCAACTATTTTATTATGAAACGTATATGGAGAGGATGAAAAGTAAAAATTAATTTGTGGGAAATAATGAGCCATAGCTGCCTGAAATCCTTTATCACCATCACCCCTTATATTATCTACTCTTTCATGATCTAGTAAATATTGAATAGCTCTTCTTGTTTCCTGTTCTGTTTTCCCTTTCATCGGAATGCAATATAAATATCTGGTGTTAATGTTAATGGCAAATAAATAAGTAACGTTTCCTCTTGAATATTCTAAATGATCGATTTCGTATGAATATGGATATGGTGCAAATGAAGGGCGACTAAATTTTTCCTTTAACGATTGAATTTTTGGGTCAGTTGGTTTATTTAATATTTTGAAATCCTTTTTAAAATCTTTTTGCTTCTTTAATGTTTGAAATGGATATAATAAAGTGAATGATGAAGGATTAACTGAAGGAGGAGGTACTGTCGTTGGAGGAGGTTTGGTGTTGCAGGTGGTTTAATTTTATGCTTTGATTTTGGATGATGAATTTTGGATTTCATTCCCCCCTTCATTAATTCTGGATGTATTCTATTCATTTGTTTTAAATATGCTGTATATAAAGGTTTGATATACTTTCCCGCTTCGAGTTTATGTTGAAGGATGAATTCCAAAAGTTGATCTTCATTTAAAAGTCGGGCTGAATATGGTTTAACTAATGAATCATAAATTAAAGCATGTGCTTCATTTATGGTCTGAAGGACCTGGGCGTTTTGCACCTTTTGTTTTTGTTCCTTTGGTTTTTGCGGCTCAGGATTATATAATTTATATAATTTATATAATTCATCAATATCTTCTTCTGTTAATACTTTATTTTTGAAATCTTTCAATTGTTTAAGTTGTGATTTACTTTTTCCCTTTGAATATTCATTATTTTTAATTTTGTCTTTAATTTTAGAAATTATTTTATCATGATATTTCAAAACTTCATTTTTATAATACGAATAATAATAATCCATATCATCACCCGTTATATTGTTATCATGTTTTTGGAGATATGATTTTAATTCATAATAATTAAGAAAATTTTGATTAAGTACTAAATCATCAATTAAATTTTTAAATCTACGTTATCATTTATATAAATAAAATAAATGTTTTAAGGGTGCCACCTCTTTGAATCATAGTATCAAAACCATTATTAACGGTTCCTTTTGTCTCTTCTGTGGCATTTTATTAAATAAATGGCATACAACATCCATTTTCACAACATACAGCCTTAGTGTGTGCTCCTGTTAATGCAGTCTTACCGATTGTTAAGCGAGTCATTGACCCGTTTTTAAGTTGTAAATTAATATTCTGACCATCAAATATCACTTTATCATTTATTATATCCAAATAATTTTTAGGTGTTAATTGTTTATTTTGTCGTAAACTAACTCCTTTCATTTTTTGTGCAATCTTTTTAAAATCACTTCCATCAATTGAACCGTTGAATGAGTATAACACTTAGGACATAAAGCAACCATGTTATCACCTTGTTTCTCAATTGCTAAACCCAATAACTTCTTTTCATGTGCTTTTTCTTCAGCTTTATTCTTTAATTTAGGTTTAAATTTCTCATTAAAACAGAAGAAATCAAAAGGTGTGAATTTGTAAATGTTTTTATCATAAAATTTTTTATCGGTTACAATTGCTTGAAATGCTTGAGTGTTAGGAAGATTTGGGTCGCCAGCGATTGCCCAATAAGATGAATCAGTATCACCTTCAATGAAATGAAAACGATTAACATTCATGCATTTATACATAAAATCATAAATGAAAACCAAATACCAGTATTTTGCGTTATCTAAAGTGAAGAATGCCTCTTGTAAACATGTATCACATCTATAAAATCTATCTTTAAGCATCACTTGATACGTATCCTCTCCTATTTCTCTTATGTTTTTAAACTTATTTGACATACATGCAACGCGTGCCTTCTGTGCATTCATTATTTTAGTCTTTGCGTAATTTTGTGTATTCATTGCATCGTAACCATATGATCCATTAAGTGAAATCTTGCAAAATAAACTTTTTCCTTTATTTCCTTCTAATTCAGCCTTTTCTTTCGTTCATAAATTCATTCGCAAATTCATTAAAACAAGTGTTTTTCGTAAATGTTAAAATTGATTGAATGTCATCAATGATAAAATGAAATCTGTCTATTAGATACCAAAGATAATAAGAAGAAAATGGTTGATATTGGTTGTGTGTTGATGCTAACTGAGTTAATTTCCTCTGTTTTGGTCAACTGGTAGATTGTTTGATTTCATGTAATTATACATAAAACCACCAATTGTTTTTTCATCTGTGATAATATCAAAGTTTCTTATTATTGGTAAAAAGTTTATGTAATCATTAATGTATTTTTCATCAATGTGACCCTTTACTTCAGCCACGAATAAAGTATTTTTCTTCTTAATTATTCCCAGTGCTTTTGCTTTCTTTGTGCTGTATCACAAATGATAACACCATTCAATCTTCCCGGCATATACTTTTATGGTCAGTATATTGAATGAAATCATGAGGATTAGATGAAAATGATGAAGGATATAATGAATTAAAGTCAACTCCAACGAAATGAGTCATAATGTTGGTGGTGTCCTCATTTGATACAGTTTTAGTTTCTGGATTATATGAAAGTTTATTAATGTGCGTGATTCCTTTAAGATTAACACGATGTTGAACATTTGATAAACCACCAGTAATTCCATTACGGAGGATGTGATAAGCTTCAACTGAATCTAGAGTCATTGGTAAATTATTTTTTAATGTATAATTTCTTAAATTGATTCTTAAACGTTGAACATCTTCATCTTTATTTGATTTTACGACATTGCAATAACAACACATTAACTGACAATTTTCTTTGGTATGTGGTTTTTCATTATCGATTCTATCTAATGTTGGTTTATTAGCATATGTAAACGCTTTACCACACATTTTGCATTTAGATGAAAGGATTAAATCGTGATAGTATTGATAGTCATCCATTGAAACATTGTTTTTAGTATCCCTTTCTGCTTTTTCATCTTGTTTCTTATATGAATCAATTTTATATTTCCAATACTTTTTTGTTAATTCAAAACTTGATTCCACATTTTCTTCTTCTGGATATGTTTCGTTAGGATTGAAGTTCTTATATGCTAACGCGTAACGAATCATTGATGCATTCGATGATAAAGAAAGATTATGAAGCATGTCAATTTTATAAAACAAATGTTTCTTCAATAATTTTATCAATTGGGTCAATCATAATTTCAACGTCTTTATTGCAATAATGAATAAAATATTCTAATCTATTTCTCAAAATTTTTAGCATCATTGAGATATATTTGATAATCTGAATCGGATATTGTTTCTTGAGTTAATGCTGAATAAAATGAATCTTGAGTGAATGGTTCCACTTTATATAATTCATCTTCGTAATTCTCCCATGTGATGAATTGATAAGGGAAAAAGGATTTAACACGTGATTTATTGTTTCCGAAATCTTGAGTGAATTGGTCTAATGTTCCACCCGCTATATAATTTCTGATGTCAATAAATCTTAATTCATATGGACAGTTTGTTTTCTTTACAATGATTTGCTTAAATTGAGAAGAAGAACCCAGCATTGATTTTATTTTCCATTTTGCAGTGTTTAAATCACGAAGAATTAAATTTAAATCAAACTTTCCCGAATTAAAACCTATGATATTCACTTTATTGAATTCCTCATCTAGAAGTTCTTTAAATGCTTCCTTCTGTTTTTCATTTAATGTATGGGACAAAGTCCCCGCCGTTTGGTCCGTTTGCGGCTTCATTAATTCTTCATATTGTTCAATATTTGATTTAGCAACTAATGAACAGGTTGAAAATAAAAATTCAATCCAATCAGAGATGAATGAATCACTTGATGTTAAGCAAAAATTCCTCGTAAATGTTTTATCACGGTCTACGACCTTGCCGCTTCGGTCCGTTTGCGGCTTTATTTTGACAGTTGATGATACCATAAATGGTTTTAAGTAAGCGTTCAAAGTTGCACATTCAGAAAGTTGAAGTTCTTCTTTAGTCTCTAATGTTTCGAAGTCAAAAGTAATATAATATCTTGTTGGTTTATAATATTCCTGCAAATTGTGAGCTAATAGCCATTGATATATCTTCTGTTTCGTGATATGTGGTGCATATGGTTGTTGTGTGTTTTGCAATTGAACGTCTTGAATTAATCTTCCATTATTTTCTTTACATTTCTCACAATGTTTTAAAAATCTTCTTTGGTTTTTCCTTTCTGGTCATCACGGATAGAATATACTTCTTCTTTGCAAAAGGGGCAAACTTTATATCCTGTGAGTGCTTCAACGTCTGTAATTCTGTCAGCGTGAAGTTTTCCACATGGACTCTGTGTTAATAAAATATTTACTGTTTCAAATTCTGGATCTATCATTATTGATTCCACTAATGGAAAGTCTACCTTATTTATGTCCACATCTTCTGGTTGAGGGTCACAATAATAAAAATCAATATTAACGTTTAACATTCTTGCTAACCTCTCACTTTCTGATGAAATGTCAAATCCTTCATATGCATCTATGGCTTCATTTAAATAACTTCTACGAGTTTTAGGATTAACACCATCAGGAATGTTATAGAAGCGTTTAAATAACCTTCTACCTTCTGCTCTAATTTGATTATCATTCATTTTAGCTGTTCCATTTTTGTTCATTTATGTAAGAATAAAAATTAAAAAATAAATAAAAATAAAGTTATTTTTTTTTAAAGTCCGAGACTCAGAGAGTCCAGGGCTAAAGTCCATAAAATGAATTAAGAACACATAAATTTTTATCATCTGCGACGTGACGAATACATTTTAATTTACTCAAGAATGCGTACCCTGATACATTAAATCTAATTCCTGTCTTATTTAATTTCACAACTTTGAAAAGGAATGTATGAATAGCTATAAAATGATGAGAAGATTTATGGGTTGCTTCCATTTTTTCTGAAATAAATGAATAAATATAATGTTTATAAGTTTTCATATCTTTTATGTTCTTAATAACGAATGGTATAGACCTTTCAACTTCGTCTTCCTTCGGTGCTGTTCTTTCATATGAAACATTATTGGTATCTTCAATAATGAAACCACAATCGCATAAAATTTTATATGTACCAATTGTTTCTTTTGATATTTTATCTAACAAATCAAAAACTTTATCAACACCCGTACATTTATTTAAATAATAATTTGTGTAAATATCGTGGTCTTCTTTCTTAATCGTATTTGTTGCATATGTTACATTTTTCAGTGCTTTTTTGAATTTTTCAGAATCAAGAGGAGGTGAAAGTAATATACAGGGGTATTCTTCATCGTCAATAAACTGAAGCTTATGTTTATGAATAAATTTTGTGCCTTCTTCTGAAAGTGTTTCGTCAATATCACCATCTAATAAATTTTGTGTTGATTCCAAAAAGTAATTTTTATATCTTTCTTCATGAGATTTCTGAACTTCTGATTCTGAAGCTGGGATATTCATTAAACCCTCTACTTCATTCTCATTATATTTTTCAACTTCTCTTAATTCCTTAATTTTTTCATCTATTTCATCTCTTATTTTTTCCAGTCTTTCAATTTCATCATATTCATCATCTTTAATCCGTTCTTCATAATATTCAGGGAAAACATCAGGTTCTTTAGGTTTTTCTTCTTCAGATGTAGGATATAAGAAATTTATAACATCATCTTTATTCATTTTTCCATCATAATCAAACTCATTTAATAACTCAGCAAATTTTTGACAATTTCTTAAATAATATTTATTAACTTCATAACCCGCCTCCTCTAATATATCCTTTATTTCCTCGTTTGTGAATCCCAATTTTTTAACGTCGTTAGTCTTGACACTCATTTTCTTACGAATTAAAAAAATAAATTATTCAAAAATGTAAGACATAAATTTTTAAAGTTTATTTTTTCATTCATGAATGATAATTATATCTAATTTCTTTTACTCTCTCGTATATACTAGATTTAAAGAATTCAGAACTTTTACCATAATCTCCTAAATGTTTTCTTATCCCTAACGTGTGCCAGTTATTATATGAAACTGTATAAACTTTATCTTTATCTTTGCATCTTTCATCACTTCCAATATATTTATATCTCAGTTTTGATTTAGCATTTTCATATTCATTAACGTTTAATAATTCACAGTCTTCCTTTTTAAATAAATGTTTTATGTATTCAGGATTTAATACTCTACGTTTATATGCTCCTAACTTAGTTCTAAAGGTTTTTCTACAAAATTTAGGAATTCCATCCTCTTTAATGTCATCAATGATTTCCATTTCATTATTTTCAATTTCTTCTTCTCGTTTATGAGGTCTTTGATTATGACTCCATTGATTCCATGAAATTAAATATTCTTTATCATTATATTTATACCTCATTAGCTTATTTTGGCTTTCATATTCATTTAATAATTCACAATCTTCATTTTTAAATTGAAGTTTAACCCATTCAGGATTTAAACAATGTTTAATTAATCGCGGAATATCTGACATCATCTATATATAGTTTCTTTTATAAAAGATAAAAAATAAATTATTTTAAAATTAATGTTAATTTTTTAATGATTTATAAATAAATATATTTTAATGCATCGTCTATATATAGATGTAACAAAAAAAGTCACACAACCCGCACTCATCTACTACTGTAAAGTGTCAAAAATGAAGTGAACCGAATTTTCATGCATTACAAAATATATCAAAAGTTTTATTTTTATATATAAAGATAACTACTTTTAAAAAAAATACCCTATATATTTTGCCATGTAAACTATTTTTCTCATGTAAACTTGTCACTTTTGTCAGAAGTGAAGTGAACCGAATTTTCATGCACAACAAGTAAACACTACCGTATATTATTTGGCAAACCCAAATTTTAGCTAAAAGTGACAGGGGAAAAAACGTTTAGTATTAAAAAAAAGACTGATGAGAGCTTCGTTCGAAATATAGAGGGAACTGAGAATGCGCAACCATTCTCAGGGAATATTGGATGCTATTCCCGTTCCCTCTGTATGGAAAATTGAGGTTTTCAAAGGGAGTTAAAATAATATCAAATTTATACTAATTAACTTCAAAATACAAAAGTATTTGACAGCTAAAATTAGTTATTTTAGCAAGCCTATCAATACCCTTTTACGATTATTGCTACTTTTTCGAAATAAAATAAATTTATTATCAAAAACCTTTTTTTCTTAGTAAAAATAAAAATGTTATTTTATATCAAGTTTTTATTCATAAATTTTTATAATGTTGTATAAATTTGAAGGTGGAAATCTGTAATAATTTTATCTTGAAAAGACTTGGCATTCTCAACAATGAATTGAGGGGTATTGCATCCAAATTCTGTAATTTGCGTGAGAATACTAAGCTTGATTTCCATTGGGATACTTAATTTCGAAAAATACTGGGTCATTCGTTTTTGAACCTTTGCTGCCTTGACAACTTTATCAAGTAGGTCATCTAAACCCAATTGAAGCGTATTTAAGTTTGCTGATAAGTTAACTATTAACGATTTAATTTTAAGTTAGTATACATATCAAGTGTACGGAGGCACTGCGCGCCTCCTTACCCATTATATGTGAATTTGACACTTTACAAAACCGTTAACGTATATTTTACAACACAAACGACAACACTAACTTAACCTTAAATATTTACAAAGCCGCCAACCACTTCACCTCACTAATGTAAAAAATAAACGTTTTCACTTACAAAAGTATTGCAACTCCTCCCATTGCTGTGCTTCATATAACAGCTCATAATCTTCTGACTCACTTTCTTCTTCATATAGGTCAAAATCACTGTCATAGTTTATACCTGTAAGTTTTGACAAAGCTAATGAAACACGCTTACCGTTTGTATCGTATGCTTGTATAAACTTTCCATTCTTCATTCCTTCATAAACGCTCAAACTAACTTTACCCCTCCCTCGTATCTGATAGAATGTATTTTCACGAGGAACGAAGAACAAATTCTTGAACTCATGACCGTTGTAGTTTGTTATCTCAATAGTTTTCGTCATTTATATAAAAATAAAATAAAAAATAAAATAAAAAATAAACTTAAAAATTAATGATATCACCACCCTCACACGTATGAAAACATAGCACAAAAATAAATTTAGGTGAAGTGGTGAGATCTCACCTCTTTTTCACCTGTTTTTTCACCCTGTTGAATTCATTGCTTTATAACTCTCTTCCTTTCTCCAACTCTTCTAACTTCTTCTTAAGTTCAGCAATGTTGTCCTCATGAAGTTTAATCTTTCTCAAAATTCCTTCTTTATCTAATGGTTGCTTTATCTTTCTAAACTGAACTCTACCATCCTTCATAGTATGAATGTAAAAACCTTCTGGAATAGTTCCTGATTTAATGTATTCTACCAAAAACTTTTGTTTCATTGCTTCAGTGACTTTATTTGTCATTTCAATCAAATAAAAATTTTAATATTAAATAAAAATAACGTTATTTTTTCAGTAAGGAAACGCAGGAGTTTTACGATTTATTTGAGGAGTAGGTTCTGGTTTAAATGTTGGAGTCGGTTTAGGAGTTGACTTTTGAACAGGAGTTTGTACTTCCATAGGTTCAGGAGTCATTGAAGGTTTTGCTTGTGAAGGCGTTGGTTTTGGCGAAGGTGTTGGAGTTTGTTTAACTTCAGCTACTTCAGTATTATTTACAACATTTGCTTTATTTCTTTTCAACATCATAACTGCTCCTGCTGTAGCTAGCAAACCTAGTGGGAGACCATATCTTATATAAGGACTTGACCAAATGCTATTTTTGACAGGAGCTGGTGGAACACCTAACCTTGGTGAGACTGCTCTTTGCCATTGTGCAGCTCGTAAGAAATATTCAATAGGTGCTCCATAATCGTTTGGTAAAGTTTGTTTCATAGATGGTGAAGGTTCACGAGAGCTTGATGAAGAACTCATTTATAAGCTTTAAAAATAAACGTTCATCCTTTATTCCTCACTGTCGTCCGCGGCTAAGTTATAGTCATCTAATCTTATTATGGGGATGCCATTAGCACGCACCTGAATGGCAAAGCAACAATCCCTCATAAATCCAATAAGTGGCTTTGGTACATTTTCAGTTGCTAGTTCAATAGGTCCTTTAACAGACAATTTGTATGTTATTGGAGCAGTAGATGTTTGACCTTGCTGGAAGCAAAAGTCCACTTCTGTTGGAAAACCACATAAGAAATGTGTGTTGTCATAGCTATCCCATTTATGTTCCACACTACCATCATCCACCAATGACCTCATAACATCTTCATTAAATCCTATCATATCATTGTTTGTATTGCAGGCGTTCGCAACCATTTCATAAAATACAGGTCCATATGATTTTTCGGGTTCTGCAGGCATATTTCCATAAGCTCCCATGGAAAGCTGAAGATATTTAAACTTAGGGTTCTCAAAATTAACATAATAGTTGTCTTTCTTTCTAAATAGTGCCCAAATACTTTTAACATTAATAGGCGTATAAGCTGCTGTAAATGTTGCACTTGAACTATCTGTATTCTTTGAGAATGAACCGTCCATAGGAATCCAATCCATAACTTTAACAGGAAAACATAAAGCCTCGTTTGTATAATGTTCTACAAGTTCTGTATAAATGTTAGGGTCTAAAGAGAATGACTTTGGATGAATGAAACATTCATTAAAATCCATCTTTGTTCGAAATAGTTGCTGGGTTACAGTTGTAATAGTAACTGTTCCACTAGCTTCTACTGCCTTCGTTATCATAGTGAATGGTTCATTCCATGGAACAAATTTATTTGTCGGTGGATTTGAATCTGAAGCAAATGCAACTTTAAGAGTTGGATTGAAAGCAATGATATCATTTACAGATATAGATGTGCATTGTAAGGCGTCGCTACTGAACTTTACTTTAAGCTGAATGTTTCCTGCAAAAGCTGGAATAAATCGAATAGCTTCTAATGGAAGGAATCTTCTAACAGGAATTCTTAAACGAAGCTTAAAATCAAATGATTTTCCTGCTGTAATTGGACCACTAACAATTTGTCCTGTTCTGCATGTTCCCGAATGACTCCATACATCTTCATGTCGAGTCTTTGAGAAAACATCTACTTTCTTTATTTGTTCGGTAATTTGTGAGTTTGAAGTTATATATGCTTCTTCTCTTGCGTTGTCTTGAGAATATACGATACGACCATTTGCAAGGATTTGATATCCAGCAACTGCATAGAAAGCGTCATCGAAACCAATCCAAAATCCTGGTGGGTTTGTTTTATTGGAACCTGAACCAATTTCTTTATCTACAATAAATTGACCTTCCATTTTATACGTAATGAATGTATTGTAAAGGTCCAACATATTTTCACCAGGAGGGTGAGAGATTGAATGTTACCCATGTGTTATCTTTAGCAGTTCCAGGTTGTGATGGAATCTTTGCGTCAGAATATTTTCTATTAGTGTCACCAAATTGAACTGCATTGTCTATGATATCGAAATATGAGCGAATCTGATGAATATGCTCTGCTGGAGTAAATTCGTTTAACTGTTCGTTTTGCATGTATTTACTTCGGATAAAAATATCTATTTACTTCATTATTCTCACTCTTCTTCTTGGCATTCGTGGTGGAAGTTGTTTCTTGACATTTTCAATGAACTGTACATTCTCTTTTGTCTCAACTTCTTTCACTGGCGGGTCAGGATTCTTTGACTCGGTTTGTTTTTCAATGAAATTCACGAACTTTGCAATAAGCTCTTGGTTCGTTATTGAAAGTACATCTGGCTTCTTTTCTTCTTGTTCTTTTGGTGGCTCAGTTTGAACAGAAGGTTTTATATGGGCTTCGTGGACTTCACCCTTGCCATACACCTTAATGTTGTCGCTTTCTGCATTCGCTAATGGAACCTTTCTTTTTCTTACGTATATTTTACCATCTTTACTCTGACTTACGTAATAGAAAGGATGTTGTATTCCTCTTGCGTCATTTAATATAATAGACTCTCGCTCTGATTTTGACAAGCTCATTTTACATCGGTTAAAGTTTTAATTTTGTTTTTTATCTGCAGTCAAATGACTCAGACAAGCCCTACGGACAAGACCCAAGGGGTCATAGATGTTGAAGCATTGAAGAAAGAAATTCGTGAGCAAATTTTATCCGAACTGAAGGAACAAAAACAAGAACAAAAGCCAGAGAGACCAAAGAGAAAACTTAGTGAAAAACAACTTGCTGCATTAGCTGCTGGAAGACAGAAGAACCCATGTTTGCTGGCGAAAAAAGCTAGAGAAAAAGCTGAAGCAAAAGCTAAAGAAGCTGAAGCAAAGAAAGAGTAAATGGTTTATTTTTATCCGAATTAAATGTATAGACAAATACCTTTATCTGTTGCGTTCAGTAGTGAAAACCCTGACGTCAAAATAAAGGGGAACAGAGTAATGTTTAAGTTTCCAACAGACTGGATTGTGAACATAAATGAAGAGAAGTACATTGGCATAACAAATATGTATATAACACGTGCTTTCAGAAAGGTTGACTTTATACTTCAAGTCGAGATAGAAAATGACGAACAGTCTTTAAGCGCCCAAAACATTCACATATACAAATACTTTAAAGACGATACAACATTGCAACAATGTATGATTTCATTTAATGAAATGTTCGAGAAAAAGTTTAACATTGAAGTACAAACTTTACAGCCTTTACGTGAGTTTCTTGCACAACTGAAAGAAGAAGGTAGTCAGCCACAACTTATAGATTTTCATTATGAATTTTATCTCATACCGAAATGGCTCACCAAAAAGGTGACATTTTTGGCGCCAATAATTTGATTTTTCTGATTCTTTCTATTTAGATATATTTATTTAATATTCATATTCCTTTATATTGCCTCATATTATTTCCCATTTTTAATCATATTATACAAATCTTTAATAATTTTTAATGTTTTGAGCTTCAAAATCTTGTTCTAACTATTTTCATTCATATATCCTAGAAAAAATTAAAAAATTTTTTAGAAATAAAAATGTTTGTATGTAAAGTATTGAAAATATTCTAGATGAGAAGACATTCTCCAGAAGAGATTGATATTGATTGGCTTTGTGAAGCCATCACAAAATCAAATAATGGAGTTAAGTTAACTGATATTTGCGCGAAAGCTAAAATAAATCATGAAGGCAGAGTTATATATAATCATACTATAGGGTGTCCAAAGGTGCGTTTAGCACAGCGCTCTATATGAGACTATTAAAGGAGATATATGCTGATTATAAATATATAATAAAAAATATGAATATATGTATATGATGAGTATGTTGTATTTTGGCGCCATGCCGGAATATAAAATGAATTTTGAGACAAGAGGCGGTTTCGCGGGAAATTTTGGCGGAATTTTTTTTCATTTTAATGAATCATAAAGAAAACATCCTCGCTCTTGCAAAAAAATGCAAAGACTGTAAAAAAATCTACGAGACATTGGTAAAATGCTTCGGTATGGATGCTCTTAGCTATTCCACTGTAACGTATCATGTTAGGATGTATCACTTCATGAACAAAAAGGCGCCCATCATAAAAATTGACAAAAATCGCCGGATCAAAGAAAAATCAAAGCAATTCTTCAAGCGCTAGATGAAGACCCAAGAGCATCACTCAGAAGGATAGAGGAGATGACAAAGATACCACGTACAACAGTCAGTTATTATCTGCACAATTATTTGAACTACAAACTAGCGTATACACGTTGGGTTCCGCACAACCTTAATTCAGTTCAAAAAAAATCTAGAGTCCAATCTTCGAAAGAGCTCCTCTCTATATTGGGTGCGTATCAATCCAAGAAGTTTCGCTTTTTAGTAACAGGGGACGAGTCTTGGTTTCAATATGCAACAGAAGCCAAAATCATGTGGATCCCGAAGGATGAAAATCCGCAAACATTCCCGAAGAAAAAAATTGACACACCAATGATGATGTTGTCGGTTTTTTGGGGCGTGAATGGCATCATCGCAATTGATATTCTTCAAAAACCTAATACGATGAATGCTCAGTATCTAATTGACAATGTTCTTACTCAAATTATCAATTCTGATGAGTTTGAGAAATCCAAACAACAAAAACAAAAGTTTGCAATTCATTTTGATAATTCAAGAGTTCACAAAAGTCATAAGGTAATGAATTACTTGGTGGAAAACAATGTCAAAGTTGTTCCAAACCCAATTTATTCACCTGATATTGCACCCTCTGACTTTTATTTATTCGGCACGCTAAAAAAGAGAGCTGAAGGACGCGAATTCGCGAGTCCAGATGATCTTGAAAATTTTGTAAGAGAGCAATTTGAGCAATTTTCTCATGATGATTTAAAGCGTGTCTTTCAAGCCTGGATCGATCGCTGCGAACGCGTGATTGAATCCAATGGTGATTATATTTAAATAAACTTTATATATATGTAACTTGTTTATTTCTATTCGCAGTATTCAGGTTTGTGCTAAACACACCTTTGGACACCCTATATCTTAAAGTATTCCTAGAAATTTCCAAAATTAACCGAAATATAACTGTACAGAATTACTATTTTCGAGATAAAATTCATATGGAAATACTAATTCATAACGCTTTATGTTATATAAAATTTAATTTATAAAAATTTCAAAATAAATCAAATTTAACACAATGAATATAACTGCAATCGAGGTTTTTGACGATTGATTCTTACGAGAAGTTTTCCAAACTTTGAGTTAATGTCAACACATTAACTCAAAGTTTGGAAGTCTAATAAGGGGAATTGTAGGCTATGAGGTACTGATTATATATCAGTGCCTCATAGCCTGCAATTCCCATTAGAAATCGGAGAAACTTTGTCCGCATAACTTATGATGCGGACAAAGTTTCTCCCATTTCTACTTAGAATGAAAGGGCAAGAGGTATATAGGTACACTATATATCTCTTGCCCTTTCCTTCTTACCTAAAGACTTCCAATCTTATTTTTTTTCCAATTTTTCCCCTAAATTTAAATCTTATATAATATAAATAAAATGCATAATATCAATCACAAAAATTAATGTTTATTTTTTTAATTAAAATTGCCGCGCAATTTAAGGTTTTCTGTCACTTTTTTGTTAGCCATTTCGGTACGAAACACTTTCATTATGAATTTAATGAAAATGAAGATGGAACACATGACTGTCAGTTTGTTGTATTCTCACCATTCAATGAAGTCGCTAAAGAGAAAGAAAATCCATTACGTATAAGATTTCAAATCTCTGAACCAAGTGATGATTTCAAGAATGTTTTCAATTATGATGCAATGCTTCCGAGGAAAAATGAATTTTCAAAGATTGTAACACCTGGCATTTGGGATAGAAAGCAAGCTATATTATATTCAAACTTAAGTAAGGGAGTTGAAAATGAGTTCATTGGTCATACAAGAACTACACCACTGCCAAATCCTAAATACTATAAATTAACTGGCTTCAATCGTGAGTTTTGGGTAGACATGTTCTCCACTCATGACCATAACTGCCCAGTGTTCTTACCTCCAGACCATAAGGACTATCTCTACATTGAAGCACAACTCTTAAACTCTACCATCGCAGTATTGTAAATGACCACATGGGCTTCGCCCTTGCCGCTAGTTTTATTTTTATCACGAATGACCTCATTGCTGACAAAAATAAATGACCTCAGAACTTCAACTTACGAATAAAGCTTGTTTTAGTCGTTATTGAGAAGTTAAACTTCTCTTCAAAGCAAGGTTGACATGACTTACATAAGTCAAATCCAATCTCTTGACCGTCATAAAGTGCTTTGTAAAGTTTCATTAAACTGAACTCAGAGTCTTTGTCATATGTTCCTTGCGGAACCATTAAACCTTTATCTTCATCATAGAAACACTGAACAGAGTCAGGAAATATTTCATTAGCGGTTAAAGCAATAACATCTTGCTTCACGCCTTTCATTCTGCAGTGAAATGCAACTTCATTTAAATCATTCGTGAGTAAGTCTATGTAAGTCTTCTTTCCACAAAATATTGACTTGTATGCTAAACTTTGTTTATCTTTTGTGATTTCTGCAAAGTCGCTATGAAATTGACCAAGGTTTTTACCAATTGAAACTCTTCCATAACGTTTCTCAAACCTCAGCTAACGAGGGATATTCTTCAATTTGTCAGAGATGCATACTGTCCGTATCGCTATAAAAGATGTCCATTCCAAGTCTTTCAGCAGTACAAATACTTCACACATTATCTTTCTTGCACGTAGACAGAATGTTAACACCAAGTGGACAGAGTTAAGAGTGTCTGCAAATACTTTTCGTTAGCGTGAAAATAGTTTTATCTGAACCATCCAAACCTTCGGAACTCAACTATAGTGTTAGTTTCTGAATGGCATATCTTAAGGCATTCTTTGTCATTTACTATGGTTATTTTTGACTCAATAGGAGATAGAATAGTTTTTGCCATAAATACTGTTCAGAATGAGCTTTATATTTTTCTTGCAAAAGGATTCCTTCTTTCTTATACTTAACCTTAACTCAAACAACTTCTTATTCATCTCTTATTTAATATCTCTGTTTCCATCGTAATAGTATCCTTGCAACACTTCACATTTGACACCTTGATATTTTATGAGGTCTTGTAATGTATATTGGTCAACATACATTAAACAGCAAGTGTTTGAACTTCTGGGAACGTTAAGTTCTGGATTTAGTTCAGGGTCACAAACTATTAAAGGAAAGTGTCTATGTATTCCAATCTCTGTTATCTTAATGAGAACAAAGAAGCCAGACATAAACTTTTCACCAATGGGTTCCTTTGGTCGTCATTGAATAAATGTCTCATGAAGATACTCTGTGCTTAACATTCTTTCTTCAATACTTTCGTAACCTATCTAAATAATAGAGTCTTGCAATTGCTGAAGGATAATGAAAACAGCGTCGGAAGTCAGCAATGAGTTTCTTTTCGCTCTTTTGTTTAATGTTATCTGACAGCATAACATTTCACCGAATACAGCGTGAAATAAATTCTCTTGGTTTATTTGAGAGATCATTTAAATTTCCATTCGGGAAGTACACTCTGTTCTCAAACCAATTTGTTAGCAATGAACAAATACTTAACGTAGTCATAAACGTTTAAATCAAATTCTTTCAAATATGTCATTGCGGAACTTAACAAAACACTTCCTTAAAATTCTTTACATCTTGTTTGCATAAAGAATGTTACTATACTTTTCTAAGTCGAAGATGGTTCTTCATCTATTCTGCAACCTTTGATGGAATCTGTTGTTAAGACGAGTTACGGAAAGTGAGGTGAACCGAAAAAGTGACACTTATTTTGGTTCGGATAAATCCCTATATATTTACTTGTCAAAAAATCAGACTTTTTTTGCTTTAAAAAATTTATAAGTTAATATTGAGAACGAAGGTAAAGGAAATGGATATCTCTTACCTTCATTCCCTTCGAGAAAGTTCAAAAAACTGGTGCAATCAGATTCTGATTGCACCAAGTTTTTGAACTTTGTAAAGGAATTGTTGGCTCATGATATGCACTGATCATGAATCATACATCATAGCAACAATTCTTCGCAAACAGCGGGAAACTTTGTCTGAATAGTTTAACATTCAGACAAAGTTTCCCGCTGTCAGAGAGGGAATGGAAGGGTAAGAGGTATATATCTCAATGTATACCTCTTACCCTTTATTCCCTCGAGAAAGTTCAAAAACTTGGGTGCAATATTCTGATTGCGACCCAAGTTTTTGAAACTTTGTATAAGGAAGTGTTGGCTATGATGCACTGATCATGAATCAGTACAATCATAGCCAACAATTCCTTCGCAAACAGCGGGAAACTTTGTCTGAATAGTTTAACATTCAGACAAAGTTTCCCGCTGTCAGAGAGGGAATGGAAGGAGTAAGAGGTATATATTCATAATGTATTACTCTTTCCCTTTCATTCCCTCGAGAAAGTTCAAAAACTTGGGTGCAATCAGTTCTGATTTGCACCCAAGTTTTTTGAACTTTGTATAAGGAATGTTGGCTGATAGCACTGATCATGAATCAGTACATCATAGCCAACAATTCCTTCGCAACAGCGGGAAAACTTTGTCTAATAGTTTAACATTCAGACAAAGTTTCCCGCTGTCAGAGAGGAATGGAAGGGTAAGAGGTATATATTCATAATGTATACCTCTTACCTTTCATTCCCTCGAGGAAAGTTCAAAAACTTGGGTGCAATCAGTTCTGATTGCACCCAAGTTTTTGAACTTTGTATAAGGAATTGTTGGCTATGATGCACTGATCATGAATCAGTACATCATAGCCAACAATTCCTTCGCAAACAGCGGAAACTTTGTCTGAATAGTTTAACATTCAGACAAAGTTTCCCGCTGTCAGAGAGGGAATGGAAGGTAAGAGTATATATCATAATGTATACCTCTTACCCTTTCATTCCTCGAGAAAGTTCAAAAACTTGGGTGCAATCAGACTGATTGCACCCAAGTTTTTGAACTTTGTATAAGGAATTGTTGGGCTATGATGCACTGATCATGAATCAGTACATCATAGCCAACAATTCCTTCGCAAACAGCGGGAAACTTTGTCTGAATAGTTTAACATTCAGACAAAGTTTCCCGCTGTCAGAGAGGGAATGGAAGGGTAAGAGTATATAATTCATAATGTATACCTCTTACCCTTTCATTCCCTCGAGAAAGTTCAAAAACTTGGGTGCAATCATTCTGATTGCACCCAAGTTTTTGAACTTTGTATAAGGAATTGTTGGCTATATGCACTGATCATTGAATCAGTACATCATAGCCAACAATTCCTTCGCAAACAGCGGGAAACTTTGTCTGAATAGTTTAACAATTCAGACAAAGTTTCCCGCTGTCAGAGAGGGAATGGAAGGGTAAGAGGTTATATTCATAATGTATACCTCTTACCCTTTCATTTCCCTCGAGAAAGTTCAAAAACTTGGGTGCAATCAGTTCTGATTGCACCCAAGTTTTTGAACTTGTATAAGGAATTGTTGGCTATGATGCACTGATCATGAATCAGTACATCATAGCCAACAATTCCTTCGCAAACAGCGGGAACTTTGTCTGAATAAGTTTAACATCAGACAAAGTTTCCCGCTGTCGAGAGGGAATGGAAGGGTAAGAGTATTATATTCATAATGTATACCTCTTACCCTTTCATTCCCTCGAGAAAGTTCAAAAACTGGGTGCAATCAGTTCTGATTGCACCCAAGTTTTTGAACTTTGTATAAGGATTGTTGGCTATGATGCACTGATCATGAATCAGTACATCATAGCAACAATTCCTTCGCAAACAGCGGGAAACTTTGTCTGAATAGTTTAACATTCAGACAAAGTTTCCCGCTGTCAGAGAGGGAATGGAAGGGTAAGAGGTATATATTCAAATGTAATACCTCTTACCCTTTCATTCCCTCGAGAAAGTTCAAAAACTTGGGTGCAATCAGTTCTGATTGCACCCAAGTTTTTGAACTTTGTATAAGGAATTGTTTGGCTATGATGCACTGATCATGAATCAGTACATCATAGCCAACAATTCCTTCGCAAAACAGCGGGAAACTTTGTCTGAATAGTTTAACATTCAGACAAAGTTTCCCGCTGTCAGAGAGGAATGGAAGGGTAAGAGGTATATATTCATAATGTATACCTCTTACCCTTTCATTCCCTCGAGAAAGTTCAAAAACTTGGGTGCAATCAGTTCTGATTGCACCCAAGTTTTTGAACTTTGTAAAGGAATTGTTGGCTATGATGCACTGATCATGAATCAGTACATCATAGCCAACAATTCCTTCGCAAACAGCGGGAAACTTTGTCTGAATAGTTTAACATTCAGACAAAGTTTCCCGCTGTCAGAGAGGAATGGAAGGGTAAGAGGTATATATTCATAATGTATACCTCTTACCCTTTCATTCCCTCGAGAAAGTTCAAAAACTTGGGTGCAATCAGTTCTGATTGCACCCAAGTTTTTGAACTTTGTATAAGGAATTGTTGGCTATGAGCACTGATCATGAATCAGTACATCATAGCCAACAATTCCTTCGCAAACAGCGGGAAACTTTGTCCGAATAGTTTAACATTCAGACAAAGTTTCCCGCTGTCAGAGAGGGAATGGAAGGGTAAAGATATATTCATAATGTATACCTCTTACCCTTTCATTCCTCGAGAAAGTTCAAAAACTTGGGTGCAATCAGTTCTGATTGCACCCAAGTTTTTGAACTTTGTATAAGGAATTGTTGGCTATGATGCACTGATCATGAATCAGTACATCATAGCCAACAATTCCTTCGCAAACAGCGGGAAACTTTGTCTGAATAGTTTAACATTCAGACAAAGTTTCCCGCTGTCAGAGAGGGAATGGAAGGGTAAGAGGTATATATTCATAATGTATACCTCTTACCCTTTCATTCCCTCGAGAAAGTTCAAAAACTTGGGTGCAAATCAGTTTCTGATTGCACCCAAGTTTTTGAACTTTGTATAAGGAATTGTTGGCTATGAGCACTGATCATGAATCAGTACATCATAGCCAACAATTCCTTCGCAAACAGCGGGAAACTTTGTCTGAATAGTTTAACATATTCAGACAAAGTTTCCCGCTGTCAGAGAGGGAATGGAAGGGTAAGAGATATATTCATAATGTATACCTCTTACCCTTTCATTCCCTCGAGAAAGTTCAAAAACTTGGGTGCAATCAGTTCTGATTGCACCCAAGTTTTTGAACTTTGTATAAGGAATTGTTGGCTATGATGCACTGATCATGAATCAGTACATCATAGCCAACAATTCCTTCGCAAACAGCGGGAAACTTTGTCTGAAATGTTTAACATTTCAGACAAAGGTTTCCCGCTGTCAGAGAGGGAATGGAAGGGTAAGAGGTATATATTCATAATGTATACCTCTTACCCTTTCATTCCCTCGAGAAAGTTCAAAAACTTGGGTGCAATCAGTTCTGATTGCACCCAAGTTTTTTGAACTTTGTATAAGGAATTGTTGGCTATGATGCACTGATCATGAATCAGTACATCATAGCCAACAATTCCTTCGCAAACAGCGGGAAACTTGTCTGAATAGTTTAACATTCAGACAAAGTTTCCCGCTGTCAGAGAGGGAATGGAAGGGTAAGAGGTATATATTCATAATGTATATACCTCTTACCCTTTCATTCCCTCGAGAAAGTTCAAAAACTTGGGTGCAATCAGTTCTGATTGCACCCAAGTTTTTGAACTTTGTATAAGGAATTGTTGCTATGATGCACTGATCATGAACAGTACATCATAGCCAACAATTCCTTCGCAAACAGCGGAAACTTTGTCTGAATAGTTTAACATTCAGACAAAGTTTCCCGCTGTCAGAGAGGGAATGGAAGGGTAAGAGGTATATATTCAATAGTATACCTCTTACCCTTTCATTCCCTCGAGAAAGTTCAAAAACTTGGGTGCAATCAGTTCTGAATGCACCCAAGTTTTTGAACTTTGTATAAGAGAATTGTTGGCTATGATGCACTGATCATGAATACAGTACATCATAGCCAACAATTCCTTCGCAAACAGCGGAAACTTTGTCTGAATAGTTTAACATTCAGACAAAGTTTCCCGCTGTCAGAGAGGGAATGGAAGGGTAAGAGGTATATATCATAATGTATACCTCTTACCCTTTCATTCCCTCGAGAAAGTTCAAAACTTGGGTGCAATCAGTTCTGATTGCACCCAAGTTTTTGAAACTTTGTATAAGGAATTGTTGGCTATGATGCACTGATCATGAATCAGTACATCATAGCCAACAATTCCTTCGCAAACAGCGGGAAACTTTGTCTGAATAGTTTAACATTCAGACAAAGTTTCCCGCTGTCAGAGAGGGAATGGAAGGGTGAAGAGGTATATATTCATAATGTATACCTCTTACCCTTTCATCCCTCGAAGAAAGTTCAAAAACTTGGGTGCAATCAGTTCTGATTGCACCCAAGTTTTTAACTTTGTATAAGGAATTGTTGGCTATGATGCACTGATCATGAATCAGTACATCATAGCCAACAATTCCTTCGCAAACAGCGGGAAACTTTGTCTGAATAGTTTAACATTCAGACAAAGTTTCCCGCTGTCAGAGAGGGAATGAAGGGAAGAGTATATTTCATAATGTATACCTCTTACCCTTTCATTCCCTCGAGAAAGTTCAAAAACTTGGGTGCAATCAGTTCTGATTGCACCCAAGTTTTTTGAACTTTGTATAAGGAATTGTTGGCTATGATGCACTGATCATGAATCAGTACATCATAGCCAACAATTCCTTCAGCAAACAAGCGGGAAACTTTGTCCGAATAGTTTAACATTCAGACCAAAGTTTCCCGCTGTCAGAGAGGGAATGGAAGGGTAAGAGGTATATATTCATAATGTATACCTCTTACCCTTCATTCCCTCGAGAAAGTTCAAAAACTTGGGTGCAATCAGTTCTGATTGCACCCAAGTTTTTGAACTTGTTATAAGGAATTGTTGGCTATGATAGCACTGATCATGAATCAGTACATCATAGCCAACAATTCCTTCGCAAACAGCGAAACTTTGCTGAATAGTTTAACATTCAGACAAAGTTTCCCGCTGTCAGAGAGGAATGGAAGGGTAAGAGGTATATATTCATAATGTATACCTCTTACCCTTTCATTCCCTCGAGAAAGTTCAAAAACTTGGGTGCAATCAGTTCTGATTGCACCCAAGTTTTTGAACTTTGTATAAGGAATTGTTGCTATGATGCACTGATCATGAATCAGTACATCATAGCCAACAATTCCTTCGCAAACAGCGGGAAACTTTGTCTGAAATAGTTTAACATTCAGACAAGTTTCCCGCTGTCAGAGAGGGAATGGAAGGGTAAGAGGTATATATTCATAATGTATACCTCTTACCCTTTCATTCCCTCGAGAAAGTTCAAAAACTTGGGTGCAACAGTTCTGATTGCACCCAAGTTTTTGAACTTTGATTAAGAATTGTTGGCTATGATGCACTGATCATGAATCAGTACATCATAGCCAACAATTCCTTTCGCAAACAGGAAACTTGTCTTGAATAGTTTAACATTCAGACAAAGTTTCCCGCTGTCAGAGAGGGAATGGAAGGTAAGAGGTATATATTCATAATGTATACCTCTTTACCCTTCTATTCCCTCGAGAAAGTTCAAAAAACTTGGGTGCAATCAGTTCTGATTGCACCCAAGTTTTTGAACTTTGTATAAGGAATTGTTGGCTATGATGCCACTGATCATGAATCAGACATCATAGCCAACAATTCCTTCGCAAAACAGCGGGAAACTTTGTCTGAATAGTTTAACACTTCAGACAAAGTTTCCCGCTGTCAGAGAGGGAATGAAGGTAAGAGGTATATATTCATAATGTATACCTCTTACCCTTTCATTCCCTCGAGAAAGTTCAAAAACTTGTGCAATCAGTTCTGATTGCACCAAGTTTTTGAACTTTGTATAAGGAATTGTTGGCTATGATGCACTGATCATGAATCAGTACATCATAGCCAACAATTCCTTCGCAAACAGCGGGAAACTTTGTCTGAAATAGTTTAACATTCAGACAAAGTTTCCCGCTGTCAGAGAGGGAATGGAAGGTAAGAGGTATATATTCATAATTATACCTCTTACCCTTTCATTCCCTCGAGAAAGTTCAAAAACTTGGGTGCAATCAGTTCTGATTGCACCCAAGTTTTTGAACTTTGTATAAGGAATTGTTGGCTATGATGCACTGATCATGAATCAGTACATCATAGCCAACAATTCCTTCGCAAACAGCGGAAACTTTGTCTGAATAGTTTAACATTCAGACAAAGTTTCCCGCTGTCAGAGAGGGAATGGAAGGGTAAGAGGTATATATTCATAATGTATACCTCTACCCTTTCATTCCCTCGAGAAAGTTCAAAAACTTGGGTGCAATCAGTTCTGATTGCACCCAAGTTTTTGAACTTTGTATAAGGAATTGTTGGCTATGATGCACTGATCATGAATCAGTACATCATAGCCAACAATTCCTTCGCAAACAGCGGGAAACTTTGTCTGAATAGTTTAACATTCAGAACAAAGTTTCCCGCTGTCAGAGAGGGAATGGAAGGGTAAGAGGTATATATTCATAATGTATACCTCTTACCCTTTCATTCCCTCGAGAAAGTTCAAAAACTTGGGTGCAATCAGTTCTGATTGCACCCAAGTTTTTGAACTTTGTATAAGGAATTGTTGGCTATGATGCATGACATGAATCAGTACATCATAGCCAACAATTCCTTCGCAAACAGCGGGAAACTTTGTCTTAATAGTTTAACATTCAGACAAAGTTTCCCGCTGTCAGAGAGGGAATGGAAGGGTAAGAGTATATATTCATAATGTATACCTCTTACCCTTTCATTCCCTCGAAAAAGTTCAAAAACTTGGGTGCAATCAGTTCTGATTGCACCCAAGTTTTTGAACTTTGTATAAGGAATTGTTGGCTATGATGCACTGATCATGAATCAGTACATCATAGCCAACAATTCCTTCGCAAACAGCGGGAAACTTTGTCCGAATAGTTTAACATTCAGACAAAGTTTCCCGCTGTCAGAGAGGAATGGAAGGGTAAGAGGTATTAATTCATAATGTATACCTCTTACCCTTTCATTCCCTCGAGAAAGTTCAAAAACTTGGGTGCAATCAGTTCTGATTGCACCCAAGTTTTTGAACTTTGTATAAGGAATTGTTGGCTATGATGCACTGATCATGAATCAGTACATCATAGCCAACAATTCTTCGCAAACAGCGGGAAACTTTGTCTGAATAGTTTTAACATTCAGACAAAGTTTCCCGCTGTCAGAGAGGGAATGGAAGGGTAAGAGGTATATATTCATAATGTATACCTCTTACCCTTTCATTCCCTCGAGAAAGTTCAAAAACTTGGGTGCAATCAGTTCTGATTGCACCAAGTTTTTGAACTTTGTATAGGAATTGTTGGCTATGATGCACTGATCATGAATCAGTACATCATAGCCAACAATTCCTTCGCAAACAGCGGGAAACTTTGTCCGAATAGTTTAACATTCAGACAAAGTTTCCCGCTGTCAGAGAAGGAATGGAAGGGTAAGAGTATATATTATTATAATGTACCTCTTACCCTTTCATTCCCTCGAGAAAGTTCAAAAACTTGGGGTCAATCAGTTCTGATTGCACCCAAGTTTGAACTTTGTATAAGGAATGTTGGCTATGATGCACTGATCATGAATCAGTACATCATAGCCAACAATTCCTTCGCAAACAGCGGGAAACTTTGTCTGAATAGTTTAACATTCAGACAAAGTTTCCCGCTGTCAGAGAGGGAATGAAGGGTAAGAGGATATATATTCATAAATGTATACCTCTTACCCTTTCATTCCCTCGAGAAAGTTCAAAAACTTGGGTGCAATCAGTTCTATTGCACCCAAGTTTTTGAACTTTGTATAAGGAATTGTTGGCTATGATTGTACTGATCATGAATCAGTACATCATAGCCAACAACATTCCTTCCCAAAACAGCGGGAAACTTTGTCTGAATAGTTTAACATTCAGACAAAGTTCCCGCTGTCAGAGAGGGAATGGAAGGGTAAGAGGTATATATTCATAATGTATACCTCTTACCCTTTCATTCCTCGAGAAAGTTCAAAAAACTTGGTGGCAATCAGTTCTGATTGCACCCAAGTTTTTGAACTTTGTATAAGGAATTGTTGGCTATGATGCACTGATCATGAAATCAGTACATCATAGCCAACAATTCCTTCGCAAACAGCGGGAAACTTTGTCTGAATAGTTTAACATTCAGACAAAGTTTCCCGCTGTCAGAGAGGAATGAAGGGTAAGAGGTATATATTCATAATGTATACCTCTTACCCTTTCATTCCCTCGAGAAAGTTCAAAACTTGGGTGCAATCAGTTCTGATTGCACCCAAGTTTTTGAACTTTGTATAAGGAATTGTTGGCTATGATGCACTGATCATGAATCAGTACATCATAGCCAACAATTCCTTTCGCAAACAGCGGGGAAACTTTGTCCGAATAGTTTAACATTCGGACAAAGTTTCCCAACTTTCAAGCCGAAATTCGCGGATACCATTCACCAACTAGCTCTTGCTATGATGGTTATTAAAAATCAAGATCTATATTAAAATTCAAAAATCTACTCAAAGTCACTAATGTTCGATTTCGGAGTGTCAAATTACTGTACTACAGTTGCTGCTTCTTCTGCAACTTGCGTATCTCTGTAACGAAGAAAAAAAATATGTAAATGTTTTAAAAAGTAAGTGTTTATTCTTATTAATCTGACTGAGCTTAGTAAGAAGATGTAATCGATATTGTTAATTTGGTTAAAAATATAGATTTTATTTTCGATTTTAAAATATTACCGAATTAATTTTCTTGATTGGCTCTCCTCTCGCGGAAATGTTGAAGAGAAATCCTCAAATCCTTAATTTCTCCATCAACTTTCCAAAGGGGTCTTTGGTGGTATCATATTTTTCGCTGATATCATAAAATTTGTTTGGTGTAAACCAGGTATGTATTTCTGGATTTTTTTTAACTGTTATGTGGTGTTGCGTTATAATTTCGATTAAATTTTGAATTTGATCCCAAGCTACCTCATCAACTTGAATATTCTGCCAAAATCTTTCGATTTTGCCATTCATGGAAGGGCAGTGTGGTATTATCGTGATTGATTCGACGTTTGCATTTTTTAATAAATTTTGAAAACACCGTAGTTTTCAAGCCCATTGTCACTCCATATGGCAAACGGTTTCCATATACATCGAAACATTGTTGAATGACACGACTTGTTTGTGCCGCTTCTTTAGTTTCGAGATGTGACCAAGCCAAAATTTTTCGTGATTTATCGTCAATAACGGCATATAGATATTCACCTTGGCGATGATTTAAAAAGTGAATATCTACATGCCATATTTCATTAACGTAAAAAGCTTCGTTTTTGTTGACCTTTTGCCTTTGAATTTTTGGCGGTTGTGCAAGATTGAGAAGTTTGAAACATTTATTAACAGTTCTTTCGGAAAATTGAATGTTCAATAATTTACGGTCAAAATAATCTGTAGTTTTTCAAATGTTGAAGTATTTGTGCGTATTGAATATGGGTCATCTTCTGAATTTATATCCGATTCTGTATCAATTGAATTTGGACTTGATGAAAATAATTCTTCGGCTGATGAATCGTCGGAATTTGAAGAGATTTCTGATGATAAACTGTTCAGATGAACTTGAAATGTCAGGAGAACTGTAATCAAACTCTGAATTTTGATTCCGTTGAGACAAATGTGGAATTGGAAAATGAATTTGAATATTTTGTTGATTTGCATTTGCGATTCAAGTATCATTTGACGATCTGTTATAATTCGGCCGAAAGCCCTGGAAATTCCTATTTTTTGAACTTTATTATGTTAAATTTTGGACAGTATTTATTAATTCTTGTGGTGATCTTTTGGTTTTGGACCTGTACGTAATTTTGGAATTTCAATTTGATTGAAATTAAGAGCGTTTTAAAAGTTTTATGTGATATTGTGGGAAGAATTCTTCCATCTGTTAAAGGGACATTTTGGAGAACGGTTTCGACGTTAAACCGCTTTGAAATTGTTGATTAGCTTGATTTAACCATTCTAAATCAATTAAAACGAAGATTCTACCACTCATTTGAAAATTATAAGTTTTGAAAAAAAACCGTAAATCATTATTGAATCTAAAAAATTTATGTACAAAAAGTCGGTATATATTCTATAATTATTTAAAATAATGAAAAAGTTGATTTGTGAATCATTGAAATATTAATGCTGTTATATATATATATCAGATGATATAAGATGATTTTTTTAAATAAAAAATAAAATTTAATTTTTTAATTGTTAAAATAAGAATAGTAAGCTTGACAAGTAATTTAAGTTTTTGCTTTGTAAAGTTATTTGGTTGGCAAATGCATTGTGTCACTTTTTGTTTGAGTTCACTTTCCGTAATTTGTCTTATGATAGAATCTATGTTTTTCATGAATGTTTCAATATCTTTTACAAACTTACATGCTTCAGAAATGACACCAGTTCTGTTGTCATTTGCTAACAAAACACTGCTGTAGTAGTTGTATGAAATACTTCTTTCGGTCCTGTTTGTAAGTTAAACATACGAGGAAATAGTTTAAGCTTCTTATTTATAACACTGTAAGAGTCTTTTATAATAATTGCCCTTCCTTTATATAAGCCAGTTATTTGCATTGTTCGTGAACCTTTAATGATGGGAGTTTCTTTCACTTCTGTCATGTGTCTTAAGATGAAGTTTATGTCATAACTGAGGTTATGGAAATATATTAAACTCTTGTCAGAAGTCGTTCCAAAAATTCTGTTGCACATTCTGACCCCAAATCTTTCACTCACTGAACCATCTTCACTGTCATAACATATGTTAAAAGCTTTATGAAAAGCCATCGGTACTGCACTCAAAGTCAGCAAAGAAAACGTGCTCAGGAATGAACTTGCACTTATTTTTATTACTTCTTTTGACTCGGCTTTCTTCTTCAGTTGTACACAATACTTTGGAGCATATGACAAGTCTTTAAATGGTGCAAGGTTCTGTTTATATAAGTCAGTAGTATATGTGAAAAGTTCTCCATAAGAAATAGGTTCGAAATATTTGCACTCCCACAATGTTTTCATAACATCCCATAACGGTGTTGTTCTATCATAACGAACTACATATTTATCTTCTCTCTTTGTATAAATCTTCATCTGTTTCTCAATGTTCATTCCACCACACTCCTTCAAGATTTCTATATAGTTGCGAATGAAATATGTTGTCATTGGTAATCTTTCATTTAACAGTAGTGGTCTTCAACAAGAAGTAAGTCAATAGTTCGAACAGTTTCACATTCTTTTGGTATGTATCTCTTTATTTCATTATGTCTTGAGTCATTGAAATAACCAATGGTAACATTAAATGCTATACCTGTTGCATCAGAAATTTCTTGTACTTTACTTTGAGGAAAGTCTCTAACACGAATGACTTCTCTCATGTGGTCAATAGTCTCACCATCTACTCCAGCCTGAATGCAAGCATAAACGAAACAATTGTCTTCTGTCATAAGTGCTGCAGTTCTTTTGTTCAATTCATTGAAATTTGGTAGCGCTCAAGATTTATAGGTAATGTGCAAAATACTTCCAGAACTGACCGCTTCCTTCTTATAAAACTTCTTTTCACCATTATCTTTCCAAAAGCTTTCTATATGTGCTGGGTTCCTGTTGCTTAAGAGCTTCCAAAATGGCTTTCTGGTCATTTGTCAGTGTGCTTTCATCTCTATATGGTCTCTTTTGGTTTGCCTTTCTTACATCTGACATCGTTAAGCCTTCATATTCTGTTAAATCATACATCTTTATTTCGGTAAGATTCTTTATGTTTGTCAAGAAGAAGTCATAGTGCATTTCAACAATACCTGCAGCATTTGCTTCTATCTCTGATATAAAGTTCTCCTTCAAGAGCTGATGTAGTAATGTTTCAATATTATTGAGGTTTAACGTAGAACATTCATACTTTCCACCAAGTTTATAACATACCATCCATCTCTGTTGTGAGTTTATTTTAATTTTCTCTAAGAGTCTCATGAAAACCTCAATTTTCCATACAGAGGGAACGGGAATAGCATCCAATATTCCCTGAGAATGGTTGCGCATTCTCAGTTCCCTCTATATTTCGAACGAAGCTCTCATCAGTCTTTTTTTTAATACTAAACGTTTTTTCCCCTGTCACTTTTAGCTAAAATTTGGGTTTGCCAAATAATATACGGTAGTGTTTACTAATAGATGAATAGTATATAAATTCTATTAAAATGGATTTGATCCAAAAATATATAAAATTTGATCATAAATAAAATCGTTTTAAATTACTTCTTCATTTAAATTATAACAATTATTTTTGATTTTATATTTTTTTGGATCAAATCCATTTAATAGAATTTATATACTATTATCTATTAGTAAACACTACCGTATATTATTTTTTAAGCTATCTTATTTTTGAACTTTTATTCAAATCTTTGGTCGCAAGAAGAATTGCATGATAAATAAAAACATTTAATCAAAGTCAATTTTATTTTTCATATTCAAATGGACTGAGTGTTAACATTTAACATTTTTTGCTAATTGTCGTCAAAAATTAGGCGTAAAGCAAAAATTGATATTTCATATGGTTTTATGATAGATAAGCATTATATTCCCACTCATTATATCGTAAATTTGAGGTTATCCTTCGCTTTTAAGATCATTGAATTTGATTTTTATATAAAATAGTTATATATTAGAAAATAATATGAGTTTATGTGATATTATTTTTCAGAAGATTTCATTCTATATGCCTATGAAAAGTTCTCTCAAAACTAACTTTTTCCTAATTATAATTAAATCTAGAATATTGTATTATGCTTAGTATTATTTCATTTTTCTCGTTCAATTTAGAATTTACAAATGTCAAAAAATTGAGAGCTGTCACTTTTGATGAATTTCTGTTTATTACACTGGAGTTAATTCCTCTTGTGGAGGACCACTTTTAATTTTTGGTGTACCACCGATTTCTTTGAATGCTTTTTTGAGAGTATTTCTTGAAATTTGTTTGAAAATTGTAACATTTTGATAAGAATATGGAACTTTTTTCAAAACTGTTGCGTAAGTTAACTCACCATAAGGATGTCAATTTGGAAGAAAAGTGAGAAAATTCCTAAAATGCTAAAAATGAATTTTCCAAACGTATATTTTTTATCTCATTTTTTTGATTTTGAAAAAAATTTGGAAGAAGAAAATCTTCTGTTTTGAATTTTATCACGATGTTTTAAAGTATATTGGACACATGTATTGGTATTACTATTTTTGTATATTTTGAGAGAAAAATCCCTAAAAATGAGAAAATCTAAGACGTCCCGTCCGGAATCCTACCTGATAACTCGACTCACTCGGGAATATATAAACTATTGAAAATTTGAATTAAACTTCTAATTTGGAAAAAAGAAATTTGGAAAGAAGAAAATTCAAAAATCGAGATTTAGACTCAGCATCAAAATGGAGAACAAAATGTTTCTTCATATGAAGGAAAAAAATTTTCTTGTGAAGAATAGAGTTTTTAAAATTTTATTGTATGTAATGAAATAAACAAATATTAAAATTATTTTTTGATAACAAGAAAATTCCCAATAGAAAATATTTGAGAGAAAGAAAAAAAAGAAAATTGAAATATTACTCCTCCTTTATATTTCATGAGATTTTAAATTTATTCTCATAAAATTGACAATTTTATACGTTTAGATGAAAATAAGTGATTTTGGTTGAAATAGAAATTATTATTTGCTTACAGCTATCAAATAGATTTTTGCTATTTTGATTAAAATTTGTTAATCAAATTAATAAATTTTTTCTAAATATCTTAAATATCTGATCACTCACATATACAATGAATTGAACGATAAAAATAATACAAACTCAACTAAGTTTCCTGTCTTTCAACTAAAAAAAATTATGCAAATTAAATTAAATTGTTTATTCAAATATAAAACAAAGATGAAGTAATTACAAGTTATCATAAACTTTATGAATAACTCTGTAATTGGTTCAGATTTTCGTAAAAATATTTTATTAATATCGATAAGAATACGTTTACCTACTATCACAACATATCGATAAACAAGAGTAGAGTGATTTTTATCATCGAAACTTTTTAAAAGCTGTAAGCTGGAAGGAAAAATCTTGTTTTTTCTGAGTTAGTTGTAGAACTATTGATGCACGAGTTATCATTGTGATGTAGAAGGATGTCAATGTACTGACTGAAGGATATGAAGTGAATTGAATTTCATTGAATTTCAATTTGATCAAAATTTGTTGAAATGATATGAATGTGTCAACATCTGTATCACTCTCTTTCACTCCTTCCCTATTCTTTCGAGAACGAAGCTAGCTCAGCTTTCGCTGAGCGAATTGACACTTTTGATGTCCTAAACGTACATGCTCTCAAATTTATCGAAAAAAAATTATACCACCTAGACTAGTATATTCTTATTTTAAATATGATATTTCCTTAGAAATCCACACTAGAATATATTTAAATCAACTTTTAAAAAAGTTCGAATCCTGCGCGTCTCACTTTTTAAATTTTCGAAAAGGAAAATTATATTCTCCTAAAATGAAAACAATTTTCCGAATTGACATCCTTACTCACCACTTTCAAGTTTTTCATACATATATCTTACCCATTCATTTGGAATACGAGGTAAATTTTTTACTTTACAAAACTGTTTATTTTTCAGAATTTTTAAATTTGAAAAAATCCATTCTATATCTGATAAATAATATATTATTTTTCAATCAAAATATTTTGATTATCATCTCAAAAGTGTTCTCAAAACCTAGTTTTTCTTATTTTGGATAATCTTAATATTTATATTATTATAAACTAATTGAACACCATATGTTTTTGTATACTTTTACAAAAAAATTGATAGATTTGTGATACTTTCCCCGACGATAGAATTGAATAGCTTACATTTTGACAGAACTTAATATGGAACAATATATTAGAAAATAATATGAGTTTATATGATATTATTTTTCAGAAGATTTCATTCTATATGCCTATGAAAAGTTCTCTCAAAACTAACTTTTTCCTAATTATAATTAAATCTAGAATATTGTATTATGCTTAGTATTATTTCATTTTTCTCATTCAATTTAGAATTTACAAATGTCAAAAAATTGAGAGCTGTCACTTTTGATGAATTTCTGTTTATTACAATACGTTTAATAAATACAATCCAGTTTTCAAACATGAAAGTCAAAAAGTTTATAAGACATCCAAATGATCGACTAGAAAATATGAACCCAAATCATGCAGTTTCTACAGTCAAAAAATCACCAAAAAAAGAAAATTCAAAAGATCAAACTCCAAATAATGAAATGAATTTAACACAATATGAAGATGACAAGATTAAAGTTTACCTTCGTGTAAGGCCATTGATAAACGATGAAAGTCCAATGGATTTAACCCTTGATGATAACACAATCACAATTCGACCACCAAACCACAAAAATTCTTCATACTTTTGTGTTGATAAATCATTCAAATTCAGAGGAATTCTCAATTCGCATGCTAATCAAGAACAAGTATTCGACATGGTCGCAAAGGATTTACTTGACAATTTTATTAATGGATCCGACGTTCACATATTTTGCTACGGAAGTACAAATGCAGGAAAAACGTACACAATTAATGGCAATGAAGATGATCCTGGATTACTATTCAGAGTTCTAAATCAAATTGTTCCTCCAATTATTGAGAATGAAAGAGAAAACGCTAAGTTATATGCCTCATTTAATGAAATTTATAACGAAAGAATATATGATCTTCTCTCAGATAAAAAAGAATCTTTATCAATTGGTTTCAATGTGATGGGAGATACTGAAATAAAGGGATGTATTGAAATCCCAATTATTACAGTTGAAGACATTCAATTAGTTGTTCAAAAAGGTATTGAGGCTCGACATAAAGGTTCAACAGATTTTAATTTAGATTCGTCAAGATCTCATTCTATTTTCCGACTCAAACTTGCTACACTACTAGGGTATTCATGGCTTTCAATTGTTGATCTTGCAGGCTCCGAAAGACTTTCAGTAATGAATTCAGCTGTGGGATCATTCAAAGAGGCTTGTAACATTAACAAAGGCATGCTGGTTCTTGGTAAATGCATTAGATGCTTGAAAGAGCAAGGAAAGACTACTACAAAAATCCCAATTCCATATCGAGAATCAAAACTAACCCACATTTTCAAGAACCTATTTGAGCCCATGAAAAGGCAAGCTAAAGCTGCAATAATTATTAATATATCTCCAAATGTAACTCAAATTGAAGATACAATTTTTTCGTTGCAATTTGCAGCCGAAGCTTCAGAATGTTCAATTCGTCAAGTTTCTCGACCACAAGATATTTCGGGAACAGATGATCCTAATGCACAATTTCTTCGAGAATCTTCTACCGTATTATTTTTTGATAATTCTCCGGATATTCTTGAACGAAGATTAAGATTAGAGATAGGAAAGACCGTGGAGGAGGCATTATTACAGCAAAAAATGCAATACGAATATTTGTTGCAGCAAATGACCCAATTGAGCACATATAATCCGTCAAAAGAGAATTTAATTCGAGAAAAACCCGAAATAATTAAATCATACTTGAGTAAACTCCAAGCATTCCTTGATCAAAACAAGGAGCTAGAATTCCAAATTCAAAAAATGTCACTTGATGGGCAGAAACTTCAACAATCGAAAGATAAGATTCAAACAGAGTATAAGGACATTGAAGGTGAAATTGAGAAATTAAAGTCCCAATTGGAAACGATGTCAGATTTTTTGTAAATTTTATGTTTTTTTGTAAACTTTTCAATTTTGAATTTTTTTAACACTCAACATATGCTAGATTCTCCTCTCTCTGGGAGCCTTAAAGACTACGACAGAACACTAACGACATCTGTCCCAGAGTTGAGTAGTATTTTGGCAATTCAAAATTTTGAACAATTCTTTTTAATTGGAATTTCCCCAAATAAAACACAATCAGATTCACCGCAGGTATTGATTGCATACCCACCATATCAAATCCCAGAATTAAACCATAAACAAATAATAGAGCATGCATTACCATACGGTACAAACAGAAGAAAAGTTAAATCTGGTAATTACGTGATTCAAGAAGAATTTACATTTGCTCTAAGATATGGAGAGTCTGAAATATATGGTACTACTGCAGTGTTTTATTCCAATTCTTCAGATTTACCTTTCTTTATGTCTAAATCAACAAAAAACACGTTATTTGCTTTTGTAATTTTATCGAGAATACCAACTCTTTCTACTCACTTTTCATTCTTAACTTACTTAGTTTTGTTGATTACCGGAGGAATTCCAAAATTTAAGGTTCTCAGCGAAGTACAAGACCTTCCTATAACACAAGGCCCTCCAATACCAGATATGGAAGTAAAGGATTCCATAGCCTATTATAGCACTTTGCAAATTCCAGAAAATTTTTCAAGATTCATTCACATTTATCACAAGTGCATACCAGGAATGAATCCTATGGATATCACAGATAAATTAAAACTACATTTTCAAACAAACGATGACACTTACGCGATTTTATATACAGCGTTAGATACAGTTTGTTCCATATTGGAACCGAAAATGATTTTAGATGTTTTGTCTGCCTTATATTTAGATTATCAAATACTCGTAATCGGATCCTGCCTCGAAGAAGTTTCATTAACAGTTTTAGCGTTCGTACACCTCATCGATCCTATGAAGTACTCCGGAATAGTAATGCCAGTGCTACCGCAAACAGATGATTACCTCGATATCTTGCAAGCTCCTACTCCTTATATAATTGGAACGATACCGAGCGACAAACTCTTAAAATTAGACTTTTTAGATACTACAGTATTCGTAAATCTCGATACAAAGACAGTTGAAACAGGAGAAGACATGCCTCACTATCCAAATGCAGAAAATATCGCGAAAGAATTAAAGAAAGAATTTTCTGAAAAAAACAAACCGCAATATCTATACGCATTCCAATCAGAATATCTTACCCACTTAAAACATAAATATCTATTTACATCTCAAAATGTGAACAGAATCGTTAGAATTTTACGAGCACCATTGGAAAATGTTACAACAGACTTTATATACTCTTTCTTTGTTACAGATCTTGACAGAGAAGATTCTTCCACAATTTTTAATAGAGAATTATTTTTAATGATGATGCCTCAAGAGCCTTTCTTCAAAGGAATACTCAGTTCTCAGACTTTTGAACAGTGGACATCGCAGAAACTCGACGAATTCATGATACTTAAAGGAGAAGATATTAAGAAGAGAAAGAAGAGAGAGAGACGTAGTACTTTGAGCGTAAGACAGAGGAAACTTTCGGTCAAAGTTCTTGGAATTTAATTATATTTATTTTCTTGTTGTTTATAATGTTCGTTATAATCATTTAAATAAAAATCATGTATAATTGTTTGTAATGGCTAATGGTATAAGATTGATAAAAATTTTGAGCTTTTTTAAATACATCTCGAAATCAAATGGAAGTCATTCATTTGAATTCTTAATTGATAATTGATATAAAAGGAGAAAATGAACAAAAAATACTTTTTAACTTTATAAATACAATTGTATTGAATTAATACGGTCCTTACAACAAAAAACATCACTGATATTTAAAAAGAATGCATACAGGATTTGGAATTTCTTATTGGCATCATTAATCAATGAATTTACAACTAACTCCAACTGCAATATACATATATATATATATTTGGTGATTATATAAAAAGACCTCCATTTGGAATGTCGGGCCATTGGTTGTGTTCTTCAACATAGAAAGCTACCTTAAAAGCCAAAAGAGCTCGAGTCACATTGAATATATTATCAACTATTTCGAACTGAGGTACATTTGGTTCACAATACAAAATAAGTCTATAAAAGTTACAACCAATTGTTGCAGGTGTAGTATGATCAAAGACATTAGCATAAACTACTATGCAAATTGTTGTTGGGTGTAGGAAGACGCTATTAAAGAAGTTACTTCCAACTGGCCCGAATAAAATCTTTGCAAATCCATATATTTTTATTGTATCTTCTATTTTTCCTTCAGCTTGATAGTGTGTTTCCCATTTAACTTTAGGATATTCTGCTTTTACAGCCCTGACAATTTCTTTGAAATTAGCAATATTTCTAAAATAATGTGCGCGATTCGTAATAACATACTTATATGGAACTGCATTTAACAAACCAAACTTTTCTCTCACAAGTTTTGTAAGTTTTCTGAAACACGGACCGACATGTGCCATGTAAACTCTAGGAAGAAAGTTGATGTAAAGTTCGCGAGCATATACCCATTCATCTTGTTTAAGATTAATAAATTGTTCTTTCAGACCAAGGCGAGGTATAAAATCGTCAATATATTTTTGTTCTGCATGAGTTATAATTTTTGATTTTTTTATTACATCGTTAGGTATTTCCATTAATGGAGAAAGAGCGTCTTCAATAAAATGTCCAAAAATATTACATCTAAAATGACCAGTGGCTACAACAGTGTCATACTCAGCTATGATATTCCCTGGCTTTGCTTCATATATAAAAGTAATTGCTGGATCTATATTTGGATTTTCAATAACAGTCCAGTTGTATATTACCGCGGTACTTCCTGAAACAAAGCAATTTTTAAGATGGTAGATTCTATTGCTATTCATATTGCATGTATCTTGGTAAACTGCTCCGAATTTTGCATATGGAAAATCATCTTTTAAAATAAATGTATGATTAGTAATGTATGGGGAATTATTCCATCTTATTGTTGTTACATCAATAATAGATGAATCCGGAATTCCTTTAAATGTAGTTTGCGGAATATTTAAAAAAGGAAAAACTATAGAATCTGAATAACGAATTGAGTTAGGTATATTTAATTGAATGATAAAAAGTACTATAGTAATGTATAAAACGAAATTGTCAAATAAATTCCGAGAATGGGTTTTCCTGGGTCTTATCATTGAAAGACCAAATATAATTTATCGTTTTTTTTTTGATACTCATAAAAAAACAGGGAATTGGAGTTGGAATATGATCATATCTTATATTTTCTATGACTGAGGTATATACTCTCTAGAATCAATTGTGATAAACTAATTTTCAAGCGAGTAGGTGCCAAAAGTGCTTACTCTTAAACAACCGTCGGATTTCCGGGTGAAATCGTGACACACTTTCGTCTTTCGTAGGCAGTGGTGGTTGTTACAAAAGGTAACTTCGAATGTAGCGTGAAATCTGCAAAAAAAATTCTGAAATTTGAATGGATAACACAAAAATTGAATAGTTTACGTCAATAAAAAAGAGAAAAATGAAGCCAATGTGTCTCGAACCTAGGACTTAGAGCAGCAATCCCACTGTTTATCCCATTACACTACATGCATCTCTCACCTCAGTGAATGAGATCAACTATATGATAACTTTTTCCCCATTATATTCTTGTGGAAAAGTGACAAATAGCAACTTTGACCCTCTCTCATATGAAAATTTTATATAAACTTTCGAATTAAATCATTAGATTTAGCATTAAAAAAAAAAAAAAAAAAAAAAAGGGTAGTGGGGCTTCCAGGCACTTCGTGCCCTCTAGCCCTGAAGATGTTTAGTATAAATGAAGTTTTTATTCGGTATATTCTGAATCTTGAATGTCTTGGAAATTTTCTTCTTCTTCGCTCTCTGAGGTGAGGATTTCTTCGACTTCTTCTTCGTCATCTGGTGCTACGTGTCCAGCTATAAATACTTTGTAGAGTCCATCTGGAGGTGTCTGTATTATGAATGTGGTATCGTGTAAGAATACAAACTCAACATCCTGTTTGAATTGGCAATTTGAATTAGTGAATTCTGCCAATTTTATAGGATGTCCTTTGGTAGCTTTCGGGAAGCTTGAAATACTAACTTTGCCACCGTATGGAACTCTTTCTGGTGTATCTAACGCTATAGTGGATATGACATGGAAATTGTCTTGAAATTCTGGTAAAGGTTGTATACAATATAACCGTTTTGACTGTCCTGGTTTGGTAAAAAAGTATACGTAAAAGGACCTTTGCCCATACTCATCCAATTCTTCGAGATAGTTGTAGGTATTGGGATATATGCTGACATACTCAGCAATTTTCACATTTCGCAAATAAGTTTGCATATTTTTGGGGAAAAGTCTAATAAATTGGTCGATGGCTTGTAGTGCAATTAGGTTTGCTGTAACAGGCAAGTATTGAACAAACAAGTCCACGAGAACACCTGGGTCTTTAACTTCATTTTCAACTGGTTGCAAACTATCCATAACAGACTGAAACACTTCCGAATAATCGGTGTCGTCTTGAATTCCCCATTGGTTTTTGAGTTTTTCAAGGAGTTGAAGTCTTTTTTTAGCATATTGCCTGCGAACACGTTCAGGTATGGTAGTGTTTTCTTCTGTATTTTCTGTATCTCCTGATTGAAATTGCTTCGCGAACGCGAGGTATCTCATCTGGGACCTTGTCGTCATCGATGACGCGCTTGGTTGTTCCTCTGTTGTTTCGTTTGTTTGTATGGTATTTTCTTGAGTAGATTGTCTTGAATTGTTGGACAATTGGTTTGCAATTGGAGAAGACTGTAAAACTTGTCCTGTTGTGTCTGGTACAACTGTATCTGTTGTTTCGTTTGTTTGTATGGTATTTTCTTGAGTAGATTGTCTTGAATTGTTGGACAATTGGTTTGCAATTGGAGAAGACTGTAAAACTTGTCCTGTTGTGTCTGGTACAACTGTATCTGTTGTTTCGTTTGTTTGTATGGTATTTTCTTGAGTAGAATGTCTTGAATTGTTGGACAATTTGTTTGCAATTGTATGAGGAAGTTGCTTTGGTATTATAGGAGGTTGTAAGGGTTTTGAGAATGGTGAGACATAAGTTGTAGGAACTTTAACTGCAGAGGTAGTCGACGAATTGTTTGCAATTGTATGAGGAAGTTGCTTTGGTATTATAGGAGGTTGTAAGGGTTTTGAGAATGGTGAGACATAAGTTGTAGGAACTTTAACTGCAGAGGTAGTCGACGAATTGTTTGCAATTGTATGAGGAAGTTGCTTTGGTATTATAGGAGGTTGTAAGGGTTTTGAGAATGGTGAGACATAAGTTGTAGGAACTTTAACTGCAGAGGTAGTCGACGAATTGTTTGCGACACTTTTTCTTCCTTCCATTAGACAAAAATAAACTGTTTTTTTCGGACCACTCATAGAAAAGTTTGAGATGAACCGTTTTCGTCAACGGTAACCCCCTCTATTTTTTTATTTTATTTAATAGTTACCGTTGGAAAACCGTTCCATCTCAAATATTGAATGAACTATAAACGTTTTTTGTTTTCTATATATGCTTTTTTGTCCAACGGTAAAACTTTTTGCACAACGGTTTTTGAGAGTCATCGCCGTTGACCGAGTAGTTTTTTGTGCTGAACAAAAAGTGTCATATAAACATCTGTCAAAAACCGCTTTTTAACTTCACTTAAAATGCCACGTAAGCTACGTAAGAATATACGTAAGAGGAAGAGAGCATTGAAACATCCAATAGTAAAACTGACACCACAACAACAGTTGCAACAACAAATGATGAATGACCCCACTATGTTGCAACAAATGTCAAGCAATCCTATGCTTTTAAACCGAGTTGTTGGTGCACAGAGTGGAGGTTTAAGAGCGGCACTTTTAGCGAAAATGGCAGGCTATGGTGGAGCTGCAGACGGAACAGCTTATAACCCTCAAAGTCAAATGAATTTGAGTTCACTCAAAAATCAAATAACAGATGTCAAAAAGTCAAACATAGACATACAGAAGCAAATAAGTGAAAACGAAAAGAAACTAGAATATGACAGACACACAAAGAAACTCAATGAGTTAAACGTAGAGAAAAAGAAGAAAGAAGAACAACTGAAAGAACTAAGTACAGAGGAATATGCGAAAAAAGTGTCAGAAAAAGCAACAGAAGTAGCAAAAATGGAACAAGATGTCATAAATTTGAAAAACCATACTACTCAATATAAAATACTGAAAGATGAAGAGATAAAACAAAAAGCCCTGAAGACATATATGGATAGCGATGAGTATAAAAAAGAAGTTGAAGCAAATGTAAAGGCAGAAAAACTTTTACAGTTGCAAAACCAAACCGTACAGTATGAAAACTTAGCACAAGAAAGTAAAAATAACGACGCGGCTATGCAAAAGGCAATGAAAAGCGCAGAATATATAAAAGCTAACAATGACTGGTTAGATGCCCAAGCCAACGCTAAAGCAGCCCACTATAGGGTCAATAAGGACAAAAATACAAGCGGATGAAGACAGTTCAAATGAAGCTTTAACAAATGCTGACTTTAAGAACGCTTTCGAAGCTCTTCATAGTAAGGTGAAACAAGTGAACGACTTCTCATCTGGAAAGAAACTGAAGTCTGAAGGTTTCGACAACGAGTTAAGAGAAGTAGCACAAAATATGACGAAAATAACAGATGCAGCAACAAGACAGGCAGTTCAAAGTGCCTATGACGCCGTTAGAGCAACTGTTGTGAAAAGTCAAGAAAAAGAGTTACAACAGACCAAAACAGACCTAGTAAATGCTTTCTTAAAAACGAAAAGTCAGGTAGGACATTACGCTGCAGATGGAACATATGTGCCAGCTGGTGGAACTTATATACCACCAAACCCTCCAAGAGAAGCACCTGCACCAGGACTACCTAGAACATTTACATCGTCACATGGACACAGACACAGGCATGCACCAAAACCAACACAACAACCAACAGTTCAAAATCCAACACAACAACCACCTCCACAACCAGCACCAAACCCAACACAACAACCAACAGTTCAAAATCCAGCACAACAACAACCACAAACAGAGCAAGGACATAAAAGAAGTAGAGAACAAGGAAACCAAGAATTCTTAAAAATGCTTAAAGAAGAGTGTGGTTTCCCAGATAGTATTGACTTTAGTGACAGATATAAAGAAGCTATTGGAAAGTTCAAGGATGGAAATACTGACCCGAACCTATTTAGCTTTATGGCTCAGCACCAAACGGATATAATCTCAAACCTGGAAAATACAAGCTCGCTAAGGGATATGATTTAATAGCATATCATCCAAATGACATGGATGAATTTACTCCGAGATATTTGATGTCAGAGCTAAATGACAATTCAACTTTCGTCATGAAACGCGTAAAAAATAGAGACGGAACGAAAGAACAAAAGCTTATGAATGCGGATGACGTAGATAGGGAAATTGTTGAAAACGGTCTCGGAATATATGAAATGCCAGCAGATGAGGTACAAGAAACTCCACAGGAAGAAGTTCAGATACAACCAGACATGGAAGAAATAGTTCAGCAACAACAGCTAGAAGAGCCTGAAGGAAACGAACAAGTCACTCCTTTGGAAACTAACTTCACAGAACTAGATGAAGATTTGAACAGCCGAAAAATCTTGACCCTCAACAAGAGTATGCGGAGAATATGGAATATTTCCAAGAGTCTAAAAAAAATTCGGCTGACATAGTAGAAGAATATCGAAAAATGTTTGCCGACATACAAAAGACTCCAACATCAGATGAAAATATCAGCATAGAATGGAAGAACTGAAAAAAAATGTACACAAATACAACAACCCTTTTTACTTACGAGCATTTAACGTTCAATCTTCGGATGAACTCGGTGAAAATAAAAGGTTAAATTTCAAGAAAACATATAGAAATGAAACATTGTTTAAAGTTCATTCAGAACCTAACCAAGATGGAAACAAACCTACTTTTGTTTCTGCAGACGATGGAACTACAATGAGATGGGGTCATAAAGCTAATCCAGATAGGTGGTTCATAAACTTACAACCTCAATTCCAAGAAGTTGTAGACGCAATGGAAGTCAATGGTGAACCAGATATAGCTGGTATTTTCAGCGCGGCTTTAATGCCATTGAAAGATATGAAAGATGCAGATATTTTGAACCAGTATGAAATGAACATGGCTGATGGAAATATAACACCTGACGTTCTAGAACATTTATCTCAAAGAACTACACAGAACCATAGAGATGGTATATTTGGTGAAGAGTTTAGAAAGAAAGTTAGGGACAGAGAAGGAAGAGAACCTATTGTACATGACCTTGCAAACGAAAGTTTACAAAATGTCATAAAAACTTACTTTGCAGACAATGAACCGAGAAGGGATGAATATTTAAGAAAACTCAAATGGACAGTACCAAATGAAATGTTAGTATTGAAAAACATGTTCCTTGACAAAATAAAACCAACTACAGAAATAAACGACGCAAGACTGAAAGATTGGGTAAAAGCTTTCCCATTCACAAAAGATATAGTTGGTAACATGGAAAGAAAACCAGAATGGCTACAAAAACATATATTTGGAAACGAGCTTATTCCATATGGACAAGCTCTGTTTGAAGAGCTTGAACCAGAAACTCAGGAAAGAGTCATGCAAACAATACGCGAAGACTCAAATACAGACTATGACAAACTCTTTCTAGGATATAGGTTACCTGAGATGGGCGACCAGAGCCAAAAGGCAAAAAGGACATGGGAAATTTGCAACATACTAGATGAACATAATGCAAAGATGCAACAACTTCAAGCAGAGGGCAATGAAGGAAAAAGAAGAGTTAAAAACTCAGTCAGGAAGAAAGTAAAGCTTGGTCGGAGTGGGTTCTATTATGACATATAAATCCAACTATTCTATATTTTTACCTCATATGAAATGTACGCCGCTCAGAATATAACGCCAACAGTTTTGGATGCTATGAATGGAAATGTTTCCGAATGGTATAACGAATGCGACAATGCCATTAGAAGGTCAGAAATAGTTCCTGGAACTTACGAATATACAACTGCTGTTTCTTATGGAAACGTAGGTGAGTTTGGAGAAGGTTCTTCAACAACAGTAGATATTGCTTGCGACAGGTTTCATATAATTTCTATTGACAACTCTTTCTTATACGTGGAACAAGACATTGAAATAAAACCTTCTGCCAAGTTGTCTGACAAGAAAGGTTGCAATGGAATTTTCTATGTCGGATACCAATATGCTCCAGAAGTTTTCATGGGATATAAGATATATTCTAACTCTGACTTAGTTCAAACAGTAACATGGGCAAACTATGAATGGTTCGCTTTGAGAAACTCAGTACAACCACAAGCTAGAGAACAAACAGACCAGTATGCAACTATTGAGAAAATAAGAAGACTTGACCCTAACGTTCCAGGAGTTTATGTTAACCTTTCTGGACAAACTCAGCAGCAGTAACCAAAGTAAAACTGAAACTTAGAGTTCCTTTGTCATCTTTCCTCATCTTCAGGTTTTTAAGATACTTGCCAAACTGGGCAGGAAAAATTTCTATCGAACTTACTCCAAGCAAAAATAACTTAGTCATTGCACCAACACAAGACCCATTCACTCTTACAGACGTAAAGGGAGCAAATCAAACGTCATTCGCCGACTTTTGCAAAGACAAAGTTGACTTAGACTTTGGTTTCTCAAACCTCAACACTGAAGTAAACTATTATTTCAATGCTGCTGGAACTGCTTGGGACCCAGTTAAGTTCACATGCGAAAAAGTTTGAATGCAAGAGAATAGAAAGCAGACTTGCAGTCTATATGTTGGACCCAGATATTTCAAATGCTTTAGCTGCCAAATATATTGCAGTTCCACTTATGTTCCCTATACACCAAATATCTGTCAAAGACTTTGCAGGTGAAGTTGGAAACCAAAGTGCTGACCCAGGTGCAAGAACAGATATTGCTTTAACAACTGCAATGAAACATGCAGATACTATGTTTGTACTGTTCAGACGAACTATAAATGACTATTCTTGCTTCTACAACCCTGGTATTAAATATCATATAAACATAGATGGCAAATATTATCCAAGAGAAGAATATTCTACAGTTGAGGATATGAGGTCATACAACTTGACATTAGATGCTATGAACTTTAACAACAACTTCACAACAACCATTAACCCTGAAATGCAAAGTTCTATTATGCCATATGTGAAAGTATGGACTCATACAGGAGGTCAAAAAACTCAATATACAAATGGAGACCGTTCAAACTTTTGGCTTGGCATTCCATTTGCTGACTCAGAAGACTTTATGGGTGGTATTTCAACTGTTGGCAGTTCAAATACAATATACTGGTGACAGAGACGGTCCAGATGAACTGAGCAAAGAAGTTTACAAAACCAATAGCACTTTTCACGGAAGATGCTCTTTTGAAAATTCGTTCGATGAAACCTGCTGGGGCTCCTCAGATTGGTATAACGACAGCTTCCATCGAGCAGATTTTGGCAGCAGGTCAGTAAGTTGTTCTTGAACTGACTTCTCTCCGTCAAATATTGACAGTACGCCAGTTTTGACATATATTGTATTATAAACTTACCTTTAGAAATATCGGTCAGTTTTGTTGTTATATTTTTGTCAACGTCAAGAACTTTCACCATTTCGGTTATACCAACTTTCTTTGCTTTATGAAAATATTTTGGTTCAGCAAAGACTGCTATTCTATAACATTTTCCATTGTTTGTGTAAAGAACTACTCTGTCAATGAACTTGTATTGTTTGTGTGTGTAAACTTTGTTCTGCTTCAATTCGAAGAGATACTCAAATACGTCCATCTTTTTATTCTAAGTAAAATGTCATTTCCGAAAAATAGAAGCGTAAGTGTTTCAAAAGGTTTAATGGCGGTGGCAGATGTGAAGTTAAATTCACCAACTCAAACAAACAGTCAAAGTGTTGTTGTCAATGTCAAAGAAGAGATGTTGAAGTGGGGAAACCATACGAAGACGAAGATGGTATAACAATTGTTCCTGTAAAAGAACAACCAACATATCCTGAAGTTAGCAGAGACTTAAGTTCTGTTGCAGATATTCGAAACGACTACCAACAACTTAAAGACAAACTTCAAACTCAGGAGAAGATTTGTCAAGCTTTAGGTATAATGTTAAACTTGGTCGAACACAACCCTGTAAAAGTGAACTCATATGTCATTGCACCTCATGAAGTTTTGAAAGAACTATTGAAACTTTTGACAGAGGCAGACGATATAAACATCAAAGAAATAGAACCCGACATTGCTTGCTGTGGTGTTTCATATAATGTCATTGACAAGATATACGTTATGAAAGGAGGTGAAACGTTGAACTTAAAATATAGTTTCCCAGACGTCATAAAAATATTTGACGACCACAACATTTCATTAAAGTTTGTTTGCTAAGTAAAATGTCAAAACTTCTTGAAAGATGTTTGAAGAAAAACAATATAGACTTTATTTCATGTAAAGGACTTTACACGCTTTTGAACGATATGAAAGACCCTGTTTTTGTTTGTTCGTGTAGACAAAGGAAAGTTCTATGTCTTTACAAAATATTTGAACTTCTTAGACAGAGAACTTCAAGAAACGCCATGTGAAAGTTTAGATGAAGTTCTTCTCCACTTTCAGAAAAACTTTTAAATATATGTAAATGGCAGAAGACATAGTGGTTTATACTATTACGACTAAAACCCTGAGTCATATAATTCTATAACAACAAACTTACAAAGTCCTCAAGGACGATATTGTAAACTGACCTTAAACACGATGACGACTAAAGCCTGTTTTGCTCTTTTGACACCAGAAGACTTTATTGTTGTGAATGGTAAAAAATACTCCTTTGAAGATACTTACTCAGATATACCACCAACAGGTTTTGTTGACTTATTTAATACTTTAAGGACGGGTGTAACATGTGCTGCAACTAGAGCAGGTTTCATTATGTTTGGATGTCCGACTGAGTTTACTATAAACAATATGAGCTATAATACAAAACTTATTTCTGGTTTTTACTACCAACAGTTTCCTATAACAGGAAAAGGTGTCATACAAGGAATGTCTATTCCATTGACTTTAAGTACACCTATTTTATATATTGTTTCAAACTTAGGTTCAAAGTGTTATTCGAATGTCGACAGAAACTACTATGACCAAAAGATACTTATGCGTATAAACAATACTTTCTCTGCTGGTTTGCCTATTGTTCATTCGAATGCAGAATTTTCAACCTTTAGTGAACTCAAACACTTTTGCAAGTATAAACGTTGACCTTAGTTGACGCAAACTTTGTTCCTGTAAAAACTTTTATGTCCTATGTATTTGTCAATGACGGCAGAAAGTTTCGAATTGGAAGATGCAACTGGTGAAAGTATTGTATTACAAGAACAACTTCAACAACAAATAGCTCAAGAACAACAAATGCAACAAATGGAACAACAAAGTCAAGAATAAAAAAATATTTTTTTTTATTTTTATAAAAATGTACAGAATAGATGTTTCAGATTTTTATGACTTCCAAGCATTCAGAAATATGTGTCCATTTAGAGACTATAACAAAGCAGTCGAGAATTTGAAACGTTTAGTCATTTATGTCGACTCTGCCCAGAATGTTATGTTATGAAAGAATGGGATGTTGTCTTTAACAAACCAAGAGCAACAATAGTTTCAGAACAAGAATGTAGACAGAAACTTAAGAAATAAAAGTCGTACAAGTTGGCATGAAGATGTTAGATGCTTGGGATATCTTATTGTCAAAGTTAGAAGATTTTTCAGTTCGAGGTATAAAGTTTTATACACCTTCTCCAAACTTCTATTCTATCTTCACTGGATATAAATAAAACAAGTAGAATGGAAAGAAAATATTATAGAAGCTTGGTTAGACCATGTCAAAGAAATTATATGCAATGGAAACGAAAAGGTTTATGAGTATATCTTATGTTGGTTTGCAAACATCTTACAACATCCAAGTGCTAAGAATGAAAACTGCCTCTCATTATAATTGGAAAACAAGGAACAGGTAAGAACACATTTCTTTACAGATATTTTGTGCAAACTGTTAGAGGTTATTCGAACCCGAATATACAAAATAGAAAACATCTGCGGTAAATTTAACTCCTCAATAGAGAATATGAAACTTATAGTTTGCAATGAACTTCAAAGTATAGATACAACAAAAGTTTTAACTCAGATGCTTTGAAGAGTCTTATAACAGACAAAGTTGGAGTTGTTGAAAGAAAGTATAAAGACCAAAGAGTTTGTGAAAATGTTGCAAACTTCATTATGGTTTCAAACAATGCTGTTCCGATGAAGTTAGAAAGTTCTGACAGAAGATATGTAGTTGTCAGAACGTCAGATTCTCATATGCAAGATACAGAATATTTTGACGACTTAGCAAAAACTTTGACACCTGACTTTTTACAACCACTTGTTCTCATATTTCATGACATTAGATATTTCTAAGTTCAATCCAAGACAAATTCCACATACCGAAGAGAGACAAACATTGTTAGAAGCAAACAAGAGTATATGAACTGTTCATAGATGAGACTAACTTTGAGTGTTTAGATGAAAGGTCATTGTACGATTCATATAAACAGTATGTCAAGAGTATGGTTATATGACAGCGTCTAAACGAACATTCTTGGCAAATGTCAAAAGTCTTTTAGATGTTCAGAACGGCGTATATACAAAGAAAAATTTTTCTGAGTAAATTTTAAAAAAATATTTTTTTATCCGATAGAAAAGATGGCAAAATATCTCAGTAAACAAGTACATGACAGAAGTCAAAGAAGAACTAGACCCATTTCGCATATTTGAATGTTTACTTCTACCATTTTGAAAAGTCTACATTTGACAAAGTTTTGGAACATCGAACCAGTTAAGTTTGCTATTGTGACTAAAAATGGTGCGAAATTTGAAGACTTAGACATTGACGGTATGTTGACAGTCAAAGAAAATTTTGACAGAAAGTTCTCAAAACTCGAAGAAGGCAAAGCATACAAACTTGTTATACCTTATGAACCAAGAAAGCAGACGACTATGAATATTATGAGTCTAAGATAGTTGAAGTTCAAGGTAAATTGGGTAAAAAGATTTTAGAGTCTAAACCAGTGTTTGCTCCTAAAGAGGAAGAGAACATTGACATTGACCCAGAAATGTTCTAAAAATAAAATTTTATTTTTACATGTCATATCTCACCTTCTCTGGAATTGGCTCTGGTTCTTTCTTCTCTTCTTCTACTTTCTTTTCTTTCTTCTCTCTCTCTTCTTCTTCTTCTCTGGTGGAGTTATGTCAAACTTCTCAGAACCATATTTTTTGTAAAAGGTCTTTGTCCTTTAATAGCTCTTCTATTCTGTTTTCTATTTCATCTTCAAGAACAGCGCATGTGTCTTCTTTGCATTCTAAGAACTTTTGTTGGACTTCAGCTTTCCAATCGGCGTCATCTCTGTCAACAAGTCTGTCATTGACAAACTTAAAGACTTCTCTGCTTAATGTTTTATGGTTCTTGTCATATTCCCAGAAACAGAACTTTAGAACAAATTCCCTTTCTTGTTTACACTATGTAAGATTTTATGGTCTACAGATGTTTTGCTGTCGAAAAGTTTGTCTCGAATATAGATAGCGAAATCGCTAGACATTTCTAAAAGATAAAATTTTTAATTTTTCTAAAATATGTTAGAAAAAAAGTTTGCTGACATTGACAAGAAATTTGAGAATGTTTTAAACAAGAACAAGAGGAAGTTAGAAAATGCTCAGATAAAGCCTATACATGACAAGTTCTTATTTGCTCAGAATGGTATAACAGGTCTAATTGCACCACCTGGGTCGGGTAAGACTTTCACTTATCTTAAAATGGCTGCACAACAACAAGAACTAGATGAGAAGAACCCATTCTATGAGTTAGTTGTTATTTGTAGTACTTCTGGTCAATTTGACCAAACCGTCAATTCGTTCAAAGATATTATAAAAAGTCTAAGTTAGTATGTATAAAGACTCTGAGTTGTTAGATTGGATAAAGAAGTACCAAAGAAGAGTTTTGAAGTACAATGCTATAAATGAGTATATAAATTCTAAGTTTAAAGACCCAAATGAGGAAATGCAGAGAATATTAGAGAAGAAACACTTCAGAAACAAACAGAAAGAGATAGAATACATTTCGAAGAAATTGCAATCTTACGATTGGAAGACTTACCCTCATAGATGTCTTCTTATCTTAGATGACTTTGCTTCTCATCCTTTGTTAAAGAATAGAGAACAAGACATGTGTCGAATTCTTAAGAAGCTCAGACACTTTAACATCTCAGTTGTCATTTGTGTACAGACAGCAAGAGTTTAAGTAAGGATGTAAAGAGAATACTTACTGACATCATACTTTTCCCTGGATTGTCCGAAGACGATTTCATGGAACTTATGAAAGAGTCCATGGCAGGTAAGTTTGACAGACATGAACTATGGGAGAAGTACAAAGTCATACAAGACCCTCATACTTCTTTCAGAATTCACATCTACGCGAACAAAGTTCAAATTGTAAAAAGTCAGCAAAAATAATGTTTATGTTAGAATGTTAGATCTAACATGTTTTCTAACATGTTTTCTAACATAACTATTTACAAGCGTTTTACATGGTATATGTTGCGATGGTTCATGACTCTAAACAATTTCGTGGCTTCAATTTCTTCTTTTAGTACATCGAATGTTTTAACGATACCGAAAGTTTCTTTATACTTCTTCTTGACGTCAGATAGAAGGAAATCGTCAGCTGTTGGATAGTTTTTGTTTAGAAATGTCAACATGTCCATTTTATCTTCTGCTGGTTTCTCTGCTTCTTTCTTTAAATCTGCATAGTCGTTTCGCATACGTTCTATCTCTTTGACGGAGTAGTTATATTTCCTCATTGCTGCTTTACATTTAGAACATTGTGGGTTCATTTTTGCGTTATATTCTGAAACCTTACCTGCTAAAACAACTAAGGCGTCAATGGTTTTCTTCATCTCGAACATAGCGGGTTTTATTTGTTCGTTCCATACCTTACCCTACTATCTTTATCTCTTATTTCCCAAACACATTTTGCAACTAATGAAACAAAGTTGTCGTAGGTCTTAAATTCTTCGGATTTGTAAAGGTCAGAGATGTTCTTATATACCATGTCGCAATCTTTGTCCATAACCTTATGGTTGCAATGAAAACCAAGGAATTCATAATTTACCTTTCGTATGAACTTCTTTATTTCTACTGAGTCAGTTGCTTTGACTTCTATTTCGTCAAATTCGGGAATGGTTAGTTTTTGTTGTTGGATTTCAGGCAATTTGGGTAAATGGTCAATAATGTCCTGCATTTCATAAAGATACTGTTCATTTGTTTCATCTTTTCGCACTACAGTCTAAATTACTTGTTAAAAGTTCTTGCTTTATCTTCTGGATTTTTGTTTCGAAAGTATATGAAGAAGGAATGAAGCTTTTCATCTCTACTAACATTGAAGTTGGGTTCATGACTAACGAGTTTGGTGCTGTAGTTGCTAACATGTTCTTACAATAAAAATAAAAAAATATTTTTTTAAAAAAACCAACTTTATTTTTTATTTCGGGAAAATTCATGAAAATTCAAGAGTTTTAGACCATGTTAGAAAACGTGTTAGAAAACATGTTAGATCTAACATTCTAACATAAATTATATTTTTGGTGTAAAATTCATGAAAATTCAAGAGTTTTAGACCATGTTAGAAAACGGTTTAATAGAAAAAGTGTTATTTTTTCATGTCCGAAGACTCGAAGGTGCAACACTTCCAAAATACCGACGAACTCAGAAGAGCAGCATGGCAGTATCTTCTTGACAACTTCTTTGAGTTCTCCAGGCACACCTTGGAAAATGCTGAAGAACTCCGACACAGAGAATTTGGAGAAATTGCACTCCAATACTACATTGACAAACAAAGGGTAAACAAAGGGTAAAATAAGACTAAAAACTTAACGTTTAAAAAGTGACATTTTTATGAGCTCCGAGTCACCGAGAAAACTTGGTCAGATGTTAGCAGCTTACTTCCCTGAGGAGGATGGAAGCGTTACATACGTAAGGTTCAAAACACGAACGAACCTGGAATTGCGTACCAAATTCGCAATTACATGACCATGGAAGAGTACGAAAGGTTTCTACAAGAGAAACCAGCTCTAAACAACTCAGAAAAGAAAGAGTAAAAAGTTTAACTCGTAATTGTTTATTTTTTTACTTGTATGGGCAAGCTGCAAGAATGAAGTCGACTATCTCAGTCTTTGTCTTGACCAGTTGGACTGCTCTTGCGAGTACGTCTGTTTTGCGGTCTCCAGCTGGTGTCTGACCTTCGTAATTGCGCATGTTCTTGAGAGCTCCAACTGTAAATGATTGTAGGATGAAGAGTCTCTCAGACTGCTTGAGGTAGTCGTCACGGTCACGAACTGAATCTGTGGTACGAGTCGAATCGGTCGATTTGAGGGAAGAGACTGAAAGCCTGTCGTCTTCCATAGGGGCTGTGGAATAATCTTTGCGTAAGCGGTTCAGACCTTCTTCGAACTCTTGGTCTCTCTTCGATTTGGATTGAGATTGGAATTGCTGGGGTGGAGCTTGCTGGAACATCCAAGGGTTGGGGAAGTAAGGCATAGGCAGAGGAGGGTAGTTCGGGAAGCCTTGTGGTGGGTAGTAACCTTGAGGTGGAAATTGGTAGTAAATCGGAGGTACTTGCTGGAACTGAGGTTGCTGAGGAGACTGTTGTGGTTCTTTAGGTTCCTCTGGCTTGGGAATGGGCTCGGTTGGTGGGACGTCGGACATTCGTTTGTGGCTTAACCGTCGGACCACAACGATAAAAATCTCTGCTACTAGCAGTACTGCTACTGACAGTAGCAGTACTTTTACTGACAGTAGCAGTACTTTTTCTGACAGTAGCAGTACTTTTACTGACAGTAGCAGTACTTTTTCTGACAGTAGCAGTACTTTTACTGACAGTAGCAGTACTTTTTCTGACAGTAGCAGTACTTTATCGTCGAAAACCCTCTCAAATTTTCCTTTTTACTGCAACTAGCAGTACTTTTACTGACAGTAGCAGTACTTTTACTGACAGTAGCAGTACTTTTACTGACAGTAGCAGTACTTTTACTGACAGTAGCAGTACTTTTACTGACAGTAGCAGTACTTTTTCTGACAGTAGCAATGGTCGAGGTCGAACCTACCGACGAGGCAATTTACCTAATTGAAATTAACGAGCTTGTTAAAGACTTCCTCAGGCAGAATGTAAAAGGCAAGCTTGTTAGCGGTTGGATAACGGGAAGGGCTGCCTTGAATCTCGAGACTTCGACTGGAATTCCAATTCAAATACCAGACGGGACAGCCTACGACGACATAAAGCAAGCAAAGAAAGAAGCTCTTCTCAAGTTCTTTGCAAAGCGTCCTTGGATACTACTTCCAAACAGAGAGAACCCTTTCCCAAGAATGAGCCAAATTCTCAAGGGTCTCCTTCACTTCTCGGGTCAGCCGTTCTACATAACCTGTGAAGGCGACATCCAACCAGTTCAGTAAACCTTAACGTTTAGAGTAAAAACATTTTTTTCATTTTTTGAATGAAGCAAGTTAAATTCGTCCCACACCAAACTCAATGGACCGATGAAGAGTTTCAAGCTATGGTTGAAGGTGTTGAGAACGACATAGACGGCGAACTTGAAGGAGCTCAAATCACAATTGCAACCAAAATTGCAGAGTCAAGGAACAGATAGCTCCACTTAAAGCTACCAAAGCTACTCTTGACCTCATGGATAGTTACCGTTTAGATGTCAAGAGTGGAATAAGACATTTAAAATTAAAACTTCTAAACTACGAAGCTATACTCCAAAAGTTAGCAGAAATGAGAAGACTTTACCAGAGCTACTTACATGTAAGGGACATACCTTCAAGCAGTCCGACCAAAGATGAATTTTCTGACATTGTCCCAATTTTGTCCGAAAGTCAGCTCAGATGTTTTGAACTGCTCCCAACATATCCAGAATATGAACGTTTGCCTGAACTCTTCCGCAATCTCAAAAAACGTTTTTTGGTTCTCATGTTCGAAACTTTTATCGGAAGAGACAACAAACGTTCAGAAGAAGAACAAGATATTATTTTAAACTTGTTGTATGACTTAACCGTCATAACAAGCTTTTTGAAGTAAAACCGTCATTCTCAAACCACTTCATTTTTTCGATGTCCGAACAAGCACCGAAGCCGAACACAATGGCAGATGTCCTTTCAATGTTGCCAGACAAGCGCCCAGTTCAAATTCAAATTTTGAATTTGAAAGCTCATCTGACAAACACCGTTAAGACTCTCCAAAGTAGTCTTATGGAAGAGATGACCAAGCTCAAAGCCGATGTCCTCATGAACCAAGCTTCCAATGAGAAATGCCTGAATGATTTGACGGAAACCTTGCGCATTTACGCGAGAGAGAACCGAGACCTTGCCAGACTCATCTACCGTTTCTTCGAAGAGATAGACGCCATCTGGAAGGTACTCGGAAAGGACAGAACCTCCAACACCGTAATTCGTGAACACAGAATTGAAGAAGGAATTGTCGAGGAAGAAGAGAAACACGAAGAAGAGAAACACGAAGAAGAAGAGGAAGAAGAGAAACACGAAGAAGAGGAAGTTTGGGCAACCCTTGTTGCCGATGACACTTACGAAATTTCCCAACCCTACCCATACCAAATCCGCAACAGGGAGACAGGCAAGGTTCTTACCCCAGTCCTCAACAACTTGGGACACTTGAACCTTACCCTTCGGAATCGCGGTTCAATTTCCATGGGCAAGCTTGTCGCAATTCAATGGGTTCCAAATCCAGGCAAGAAGACGAAGGTCAGACACATTGACGGTGACAAGCTCAACAACCGTAAGGAGAACCTCGAGTGGTTCTAAGAGTAAAAAAATTTTATTTTAGGGGGAAACCCCGAGTAAATTTAGGTGTTTATTTAGTTAAGTAGCTTAAATTAATGAGAATTTGGACAAGTAGTTCCTGACCCCTGAATTGGACTCTTTCGTCATCCCAGTTGCCTAGGAGGTCGTCCCAGAGGAGTTGGTAGAATTGCCAATCCAAGGACGATTTGTCCTCCCAGGCATTGAGGATGTACTGCTCGTAGAGTTTCATGACCTCTGCCTTGCACCAGACACCCTCTCCCTTGGAACGTAAGGCTTCTTCGAAGTGCTCGAATGCGATTGGCTGCGTGACCATCTGAAATGACACTTTTTGTCCGTTTGGTCAATGTTTGTGTCTCGTGCCATAGTCGACGAAAATACAAACAAACAGGTTATATATGAGTTTGAGACCAAGAATGGTGTAACTCGACCTGTCCGATTCAAATTCGAATAAAAATTTTTTATTTCATGCAATGTTTAACTATTTCACCATCTTCTTTAACACCCCAGTACTTCCTTTTCGATATTACATGAACTTCGGTGAAAATTTTGTCCAATTTGAATTGACCCATCTTTTCACCGACCATGCCCATTTCAATGAGTTTGTTATAGCCTTCTTCGTTCGTCATGAGTGCGTCGATGTTCTCATAGTAAACCTTGACTTTGGATTTGACTTCGGAGAAGAATTTGTTGTAGTTGTCAAGGACTGCTTTTGCGAACTGAGGGTAAGACCAATGTTCGACAATAGGTTTTAATGTGGTTACTAAGCCACTTTCACCTTCGGTAAATTCGTATTTCAAAACAAAAGGAGAAAACCTTTCAACAAAGTTGTCGACCTTCTCATAATGTTTACTCTTCATCTCTTGAGGTTTTTTAATGGAATACCCCATGTCGAATTCATAAGCAATTTGAGTGTCATTGCAAGTTTGGGGTTTGAAGCTTTCCTAATATCATACAGTTGTTGTATGACTTTTCCAACTGTATAGTTCCTTCCTGGGAACTCACCATCTTCGTTTGGAATTCCAGTCGGGATATATTGGACGAACCTCATGTATGCAGCGTTAAGGTCGACATAGTATATTTTTCATCTGAGTCGAACTTATCGCATCCAATCGGACCAGTTTTGGAAATTCAAGCGAGTCTCTTATCTTCTGAGAAACTTCTCCTGTTATCTCATAAACATCGTCGAAGCAACCTGTTTCATATAAAACCTTCTGACCTAACTCAGATGCTCTCCAATACAATTTGACGTCAATTGGATGTCTCAATGGAGTTTGTTTATAGCATCTTGAAGTTCTTGCAACCTCATTGGAAGTTCTTCTGGTTCAGGTTGGTATCCGAACAATCCAACTCCTTTTGGAACTGTGTACTTCTTTTGTACTAGAACTTTGTCTGGAACAACTTTTGGTCTTGCTAACAGTGAAAAGTTTGTTTCGTCTTTTGGTACAAAAGTTTCTGTCAGCTTGTCATCTGGAATTGGTTCCAACAAACCTTTCTCGAAAAGAATGTTAACAGCTCTGACAATGTTGCACTTGCCTTTTCCGAACAATGGGTTTGTAAGACTTTCGTTCAACATGAAGTGGTTGTGGACAATTACAATCTTCAACCATGGTAAGTCTTTGTCAACAACATAGTCGTCATGTGAAGAACCTTTCTCAGTCGGAATGTTGACTCGGATATTCACATTTGCCAACGGTGCAATTTTAGCCAATTGACCTCTGAGCATGTACCTTGTCTTCACACATGACTCAAGATACTTCATTTCTCTTCTGAAACAAGACCAGAGTTCCTGAGACATGTAAGAATACAAGGTTCATTGACAATTGTTTCAATTGAATTGTAAATTCCATACCTTGTCAAGTCAATGTCAGACTTATTTATGAACGGGAAGTATCCAGCATGTTGTCTGACTGCTTGAGGGTTAGGTTGGTACCATTCGAACTTGACACTTGCAATTCCTTCAATTGCATTCAAAATGTCTGAGTCGGAGTCAACCATTTGTTCTCTCTTTGTAGTCTTGAAAGCGTCAAGAAGTTGTGCGCTGTTGTGACATTGCCATGGCATAGTAAATGACCATCTAAATCTGTTACGGTTAGTCTGAGATTGTATCCTTTCTTATTTCCGTCTTGAATGGCAGCAAGTACTCCCATGAAGCCTTCTTTGTTCTTTCCTTCGTCAAAGTTTACTGTAAAGGTTCGACCAGATGTAATTTGACTTCTAACTTCACGATACTTTTCATATGCATATCTTGTTCTTTCCATGGGAGCATGTTTGTCTTCACCTTTTCCTTTTTTCCTTCTCAAGGATGCAATTGTTCGTCATGTTTCCAGTAGAATCTGGCAAAGCCGTCGTGTCCTTCAACTTGAGGTTCACTAACATCGAAAGGCATGTTCATAAGACGTTCTTCTTCTAACCTCTCTAGTCTGTTTGGATAATTTGCGCGCGCTGTTTCCAAGTCCATCTCATAGCGAAGACCAGATAATTTGTCATAGACTTTTATGGGTCTTCCCTTCCTATATTTAAAATTCTTCGAAACTCTCCAACCATATCTTTGCAACTCTGCTTTTATTCTAGCAGATTTTCTATCCATTCTATATGGGGGCATTTTTATAAAAATAAAAAAATATTTTTTTTCTTTACTTTACATAACCACCTGCTGCCATAAGTCTTTGACGCCAACCCATACCAGCTAATGAAGGTTGACTTGGTTTAGTTTGGAAACTAAACTTTGGTTTTGGTTTATCTTCAGTTTTTGGTTTTTCTTCTTCTATCGGTTTTTCGTCACTTTTCGGTTCCTCTGACTTTACCTCACTTGCAGGTATGGTTGTGTCGTCAACATCTTCGTAAATATCATATGCCATCTGTTTTTGTTTTCCTTTCAACTTTTTGTGTTTGTTGTAAAGTTTAGAATATTTCGACTCTAAGTCAATGAGATGTTCTATAATGAACTGTTGGTCGTGAAGTATACTTCCATCTGTTGTCTCGAAAGCTCCTTCAGACTTCAATATTTTATTTGTGAGAGTCTGTTTCTTTTTTGAGATACTAGCCGTTCCATTTCTATGAAAAGTGACTTTATAGTTAGGGTTTGTATTTCCAGACCTGGCACTTTCTATTATTGAATTTTTCTCTTCATCTGTAAGTTCTTTGACAGGTTTTGACAATGGTTCTGAACTTTTTGTTTGTGGTGTCAAATCTACCGTTTCAACTTCTTCGGTCATTTCATCTCAGTAAAAAATTTTAGTTTGGTTTGTTTTCAACTGGTTGTTTAGGTTTTTTAAGTCGGTCTAAAACTTCCTGAGGTATAGGAAGAACTTGACAAACACGTGGTTGTGTAACTGCTGGAAGCCGACAAATCCATCTTGAGCCCATTTGTCTCAATGCTGTATTGTTCATTTCATCTCAGTAAAAAATTTTACATTCCCCACGTTTGAGGCGGTTGCGGTTGGTTGTTGTTTACCCACTGTTGTGCATGGTTATATCCTCTGTTAAAGAATCTTTCACCTTGGTCCATATAGTGGCCTGCTTGGTTATAGTAGTCATTTGCTTTGTTATAGTAGTTTCCTGCTTGTCTTCCTACATTGTCCATCCATCCTTGAACTTTTCCTCTTGTTTCAGGATTTGGAATAAGATTTGCTGCATCTCGTGCTACATCCCAACCTTTCTGTACAGTTTGTATAATAGGTTGTGCTTTCTCTTTCAGTATACCTAATGTACTCAAAATCTTCCTTCCAATTCCAAATGCACCTCTGGCTAGTGTTCCCACTGCGGGCAAAAATCTGGATGCAACTCCTGCTAATGCGCCAAATAAACCCATTTCTTATGGGTTAAAAAATGACGAATCCAAACAAGGACCCCTATGTTTCTAAGGCAACAAAAAAAGCACTCATGATAAAAATCTTTAGTTCAACACCAAATGCTTGGTTTATGGATATCTTGGAAAACATTCCGAGGTATAGAGAAGATGGACCACCATACTGGCTAATATTTGTCGGTCAAAACACAAGATACTGTGAAGCCATACCATTACAGTCCAAAAATATTTTAGATGTGAAAACTGCTTTGACAATATTCGTTGACAAATACCATCCAACAAAACTGACATCTGACTGTGAACGTTCTTTCAAATCAGACGATATTAAAAACTATCTGCGTTCAAAAAATGTAAACCAATATTTCATTGTCGACCAAAACCATTCTGCTCTTGGTGTCATTGACAGTTGTATAAAAATCTTAAGAGACTTAAATCAACCACAAGGTGGTGAGGTAGATGAAATGTCATATGACGACAAATATAGACACTTCTCCATGGCAAAGATGAGACAAGTTTTAAATATTTACAATAGCCGTAAACAAAAAGGTTTGGGAAACCACTCCCCCGAAGAAATGAAAAACAACCCTGACTTAGAGAAAGACTATATATTTAATAGTTTAGTCAAAAGAGACAAACAAGAAAGAATGCCAGGCTTCAAACTTAAGAAAGGTGACAAAGTAAAAATAGAAATACCTAAACGCGACCCATATGAAAATACTATTGACTATGACAACAATGGGAACTCGACAGGTACTCACATTCGTGTTCGTAAAAATAGAAGAAAGTATACAAGAGAATATTATGAAGTTTTAGGCAAACATGGCAAAATGTACAGACTGCAAGCAGAAGATAAAACTACTATTGTCAGACCTCGTTTCAAACTTGTCAAAGTTCAAGGTGGTATACTTTCAAAGACAGTTCCTAACAAATATAAGACAACTCCTGACGAATATGCTAAAGAAGTTGAAAATGACGACTAAGCATTTCTATACCATGCGTAAACTGTCATGTAAGGTGGCATGTAGTCTTTACTCTGTCCCGTTGTTTGTGTATATCCTGAAACGAAATGTGTATGGTTTCCTTCTCCCTGAGTGTCATCCCAGTAACAATTTATAGCAAACTTAACGTCGTCTTTAACATCATATCCTTTACCTTTTGTCATTCCTGTCCAATCCCAATATCTATGCTTATGCCAACCTGCTTGAGATGTACTTAAATCTATGTAGTGACTGTGTGCAGGTAAATTTTCACCTGAAATCGTTTTACTTCCACCTGTTTCCTTTGAAGAGTTTGCACAATACAAAAACCTGTCGACTATTTGAGTCCAAGTTCCAAAACCAAGTACTACTTCTGGTCTGGTAGAGTTCATTGACGTATAAATAGAGCCTATAGGATATAATGTTTGAAGTATTTCTGTCTTTAATGTTTGAAGCTCTGTTTTGTCTGCTTTTTTATATAACTTTTCTTCAAGTTCATTTACGTCAGAGATGCTATGTCTATGATATTTTTGTGGGTATGTTCCTTCTGTCCATGTGAAAATATACTCTTTTGTTGCATCTACATATCCTTTTATCCATGTCGAGTCTGCTTTTGTATTCCTTAACTCTGTAACACCTTTCTCAAGCTCTTTCAACTGTTGTCCATCTTCCATTAAACCTCTGGTATGACTTGAAACCGTTTGTGCCAACATATCTACAGTTTCTTTGTCGGCTTTAAGGTCTAAACACCCTGAAACCCATCCTGTATCAGCTTTCGTTTTTAAAATCTTCGATGTCCGTTCATTATACCATTCAACCCTTTCTTTAATTTCATTGTCTTTTTCATCCACATATTCCTTATCTGCCTTCTTCACTAACGCACTAGCCACACATTCTAACTCATCGTTAACATATGTTTTATCTGCTTTCTTTTCAACATCCTCTTTTGTTGCATATGTTGCATCTGCTCTGTCATGTTCTTCTTGAACTTTTTCAATGACATATTCTTTGTCAGCTTTGTTGTCAACATCTGCTTTCAAAAGAAGTTCATCTATAGGCTTCTCGTTTAAAGTTCCTTTTGTTGGATTTATACAAACAGTATGGTTCTTACTGTCTTGAAACAGAAACTCGTCTGTCAATGGGTTTATCGTCAGTTTTAAATTTCCTTCTTTCAATGACTCAGATATCTTAGAATAGTTTGAAAAGTTTGTTGTGTTCTTATTTAGAGCTTGTATAATGAGTTGTCGGTTGTGTTGTATTTCTCTCATAGACGCTGTTTCATTTGACATTTTTATTCTAGATAAAATATGCTTTCAATAGAAAAAGAAAATTCTAGAGTTGCTACAACTAAACCATTAGATGAACTTTTTACTAACGTAGGTCAAAAGTTTGAGACAGAGACCGTAAAGCATGAAGGCTATCGTTTTGACTACCCATTGAGATGGCTAAGAGACCCATCCGTCACAAAAGCTGTTGGCTTTCGTAGAATGAAGTTCATTTCAGAAGCCATACATGGTTTCCCATTTACGGTCGCTTTTGAAATTCGATACTATAACAAAGAAAAACATACGTATGAGAAATTTGAACAGGGAAAACTTTTACAAGTGAATTTGCTTGTAAACTTAGAAACAACTCTTCAAGCTTTTCAAGAAAAAAAAACGATATCTATCTCGAATATGCAAAACAGTACAACATTGACGAAGGAGAGTACCATCTCGATATTTTATATGACAGGAAAAATGCAACTGTTAAAATCAATAGAATAGAAGACCTTGGAGAAGACGTTTATATTTCTACAAAATATAACAACTTGGCATGGTATAGATTTTTGAGGATGTTAAATCAGCCTGCAGCATATCCAGTACACCCGAACTTTTATGAAGTCGAAAACCCTAATGGAACATATGAAAATGTTTTCGACTCAGATGCTATTATAGTTCATGCTTCATTTTCTGGTGCACAAAACTCTTTTTTATGCTTGGCAAATGACTTTTACGAAAAACCTACAAAGCTATACGAACCACCAAGTGGAAGTATTTCAGACTTTCAAGTATGGTTTACTACAGATGGAAGAAAGAGAATAATTCCATTATACCACGCGTTTTACTTAGAACTTAGTTTCATATACAACTACTATCGAACGGTAAAAATATAATTTTAATACGGTTGAGGTGTTGGATTTGGTTGCCAACTAGACTGTGGTGCAGGTTCAGGCTGTTGTATAACAGGAGCTTGTTCTTCTGGTTCAGGGTCTTTAGGTATAATACCAACGAACTGACCTACTCTTTTACCAATATTTTTGACTCCGTTCCAAATTCCTCTTCCTACGGTTTTTATTCCATTCCATATACCTCTTCCAACATTTCGAAAGAAGTTTCCTATTCTTCCAAAGAAACCCATTTTACTATATGTAAAAATCTAATGTCCGCCTAGTCTCTTACGTTTCCTGTTGAGTTCCATTGCATTCTTTAACTGGAGCTCATACATTCTATTTCTCCTCTGGTAGAAAACATACTCTGGGTCAACTCCTGTGTTCGCGTCATCTGCATAGAGTTGTTTATATCCCACTTCAGGGTTTGTATAAAACTCTTTCCATCTCATATTTGCATACCATGGTGGTAAGCCTAACGCAGCGTCATTTGACATGGCAGTTTGCATTTGTACATCTGTTGGCACTTGACCATAGTTTGCCATTGCAGTTTGTATTCTAACTTCATTTGGAATATTCTCTGGGTTTGGTTGTCCAGGTTGCTGTGCATTCGCTAAGTTCTGTGCGTCCATTTAATATTAGATAAAAATATCTCTTACGAGTACATATGCTGAACATTTGCTGGTATTGGTTCATCTTCATATTCTCTATATCTTTCTGCCACGTCAAATAAGTAAATGACACAATGGAAAAAACCTAAAACAAGTAGTCCTATTTCAAACCACATTTACTTACCAATAAAATTTCTTTGTTATGACACTTTCTCCAGTTTATAGGACCTCTCTCATATTCTATCTTGTCATATATAAACTCATAGTCATGTATGTCCTCTAACCATCTCATAACGGTTTCCAAACCACTTTTATCGGATGTAAAGTAAAAGCATGGATGGTTATGTAAAACGTCTAAAGTTTCTAAAGAGTCTCTCAAAGTCCAGTCTACTTGGTATTGAAAATCCCATGTGTTATAGAACGGCGGGTCCACTATAAAGAAAACATTTTCCTTGTCTTTATATTTTTCATACAACTCTGTCCAATGACATCTCACAAACTCTATACCCTCAATATATTTTTCTATGTCCTCTTTGAAAACATTTGTATAGTTAAGATATAAAACTTTTGACATAAGTGTTTCAATGTCATGAACTCTTATAGCACCACTATATAATAGTCTAGAAGATATACTATCCCAGTCAATATACTCTGCCTTTTTCAAAACCTCTCTGACAGTATTTTTCTTATCTAATGGTATACGTTCCATCTTACCTATAGGTATCTTTTCTTTTAACTCTTTCAATATTTTGTTTGTGTCTGGTATATGTTTGAGACGGTTCATATAGTTGTCGAAGTCATTGCATATAATCTTTGAGTCAGGAAATACAGTATGGCACAAATGAGATATATAGAAACTTCCACCGAACAAATCTACAAATGTTAGACCATTCGGTAGTTTCTTAAGTTCTCTCAATAGAATATCTTTACATCTACTCTTATTTCCAAAGAAGGGTAACGGTGGTTTTGTAAAATTCATTTTATATATATATAATAAAAATGTTTTTACCTGAAAAGTGACAGAAAAGTGACAAAACATGAAAACATATATATTTTGTGAAAAGCTCCTGGAAGACCCGTATATAAGAACTTCATTTATACTAAACATCTTCAGGGGCTAGAGGGGCGCAGCCCTGGAAGCCCCACTACCTTTTTTTTTTTTTTTTTTTTTTTTTCATTATATTTATAATAATGCTTAATTTGCTAAGTAAGGCAAAGATAAAGAGATTTTTTTACAGTTATCCTGAAATGTAAGAAGATATGTCACACACATTTAATGTATTTGTAGTTTTTTTATGTATATTGTTACTTCTTAGAAAAGATAAGTAATCATTAACCTATTAGTATTTAATTAAGGGAATAGCGTTCGGATATTGTAGAATTAGACTTGTTCTAATTGTGATATGAAAAGGAATTTATGGCTGTGTAAAAATTCACCCTTGTTATGATATTGAGGGATAAATTTATCTTTGTGCCGCATTAACTAATAAAATTGTGTTGTATCAATATATGCAATGATGAGAGAGGGTCAAAGTTGCTATTTGTCACTTTTCCACAAGAATATAATGGGGAAAAAGTTATCATATAGTTGATCTCATTCACTGAGGTGAGAGATGCATGTAGTGTAATGGGATAAACAGTGGGATTGCTGCTCTAAGTCCTAGGTTCGAGACACATTGGCTTCATTTTTCTCTTTTTTATTGACGTAAACTATTCAATTTTTGTGTTATCCATTCAAATTTCAGAATTTTTTTTGCAGATTTCACGCTACATTCGAAGTTACCTTTTGTAACAACCACCACTGCCTACGAAAGACGAAAGTGTGTCACGATTTCACCCGGAAATCCGACGGTTGTTTAAGAGTAAGCACTTTTGGCACCTACTCATTTTCATATAAAGTAATGGACGCATTCAGATTGGCGTAAAAAGCGAATAATTCCATTGAATTTAACGGTGCTCCCCAAGAATGGTGAATTTTTACATAGAATACAAACTTAGATGTAAAAAAAAAGAAGAATATACACATTTCGTAAAGATGTTTAATTAAATAATACGAAATTACATATTTAAAGTTCGCTCTGTGGCTTGTCTCCGTCGTTATCAAGGGTCTCATTTTCGTTGACATTTGGTTCCTTGATAAACCAGAATCCGAAGATAGTACCAGCGATTGTGATGATACCATAGAAGAGGAAGAGGCCGAGCTCACCCATCTTTGAATCTTTCATGGCAGGAGATGCGTAAACGATGATGAATGAGAAGAGCCATGAAGTCATGCCATTGATGGAAGAAGCCAATGGGCGGACAGAAGGTGGGAACATTTCTGGAGAGGAGTACCATGGCATTGGTGCAAGACCAAGACCGAATCCGAACTGGTAAAGGAAGATAAGTACAACAGGAAGAACATTTGACCAGTGGTACTTAGAATTGAAGCCGAAAATAATAAGAGAAGCAGCACATACTATACCTGAAATGGACCACATTACGCGGCGGCCAAGTACTTTGATGAGGCCACCTGAGAAGAAACAGGCAATGAGTTGTGCAAGTGTGGCAATGACTGACTGGATACCTGGCTTAAGACCGTTGATGTTAGCATTCTTGAAGAGGCCAGCAAGAATGGCGTTGATACCTGAGAATTGCTGTGTGAGCATAATAAGAATGAGAACTGTAAGTGGCCAAAGGTATTGCTTCTGGAAGATTGATTCCTTCTTTTCTTCCTCTTTGTTTTCTTTGTCATCTCCGCCTTTGTTTTGCTGGGTGATAGAAGTTTCTGGGATCAACCAAATGAGACCGAGCTGGAGAGCATGGGAAACTGCAGAATAGATGCACATTGCGCGAGGATGTTGATATTCTCCAATGAGATAGAGAATAATGATGCCAATAACAATGAAGATTTGGTTGAATGTACCGTAAAGACCAGTTTGCTCGGCAGGGGCAACTTCAAGAAGGAGAAGTGGACCAAGCGATGATGCAGCGCCGAGCATGAAGCCCTGTAAAATGCGGATGACAAATCCCATCCAGAATAACTTTTCATTTAAGAAAATAAGAATTACCCAAAGAATTATGCTGACTATGTCAACAAGGGATGTAACAAGGCGACGTCCAAGACCAAAATTAAATAAAATTGACGGAATGTAAGGACCGATTGCACCTGTCAGTTGAGTTATAGCAACAAAAAGGCCCGATTGTTTTGGCCATTTTGACCAAGGATTCGTAATAGTCCAGTAATATTCAGCAGGTGACGGGTAGCCAATGGTATATCCGAAACCTAAAGGTGTTAGACAAACAATTGCTGCATAGAGCAACTCACGACGGAAAAAAGAAGACATTGTTCTTCCCTACTCAGGTAAAAATGAAATAAAAACGATGTCGTGACAATCTCTCAAATATTTCAATTCAATCAAATACCGTAGGTTGAATAGCCCGAGACCAATTTCAAAGGTCGTGTACCAATAAAAAATTTTGAATCAATTTACACAACGTGCCCATTTTACTCACTCAATATTTGAGAAAATAATTCAATTTTGAGAAGAATGGTCCTCTGCGTTTTGAGTGAGTGACGAAAAAAATCTCAGAAAAATTGAATGAGTTTTTATGGCCATGAACCAAATTTGTGAAGTTCCCGTTTAAAAAAAAATGCAACCAAGAACACGAATTCCCGAGTTTGCAGAATTAGAAAACTATAAAAATCTTGGGCTATTGACCCAGATGCAACTCGATTTACTCTATCGAAGAGTAAATGGCAAGTCTTATCAACAAATACAGGGGTCTGTACCATCTTTGCAGATGGTACAACTATGAAGCCAATGGTGATACTTCCACAAAAGAAGACCCTTGATTCGGAATTGGAAGATCTGGACGCCTTTTTTGTTCGCTCCGAGAGTGGATGGATGAACAAATACCTTTTTATGGTATACTGTATCATGTTCATCTGCAAAGTACAGGAGAAAAGGTCTCAAATGAATGTGTTTGATGCCCAGGTACCTTTTCTCCTAATTGTAGATGGTCATCCATCCAGGCTCTCTTTCTTGGCCGTTCGCCTCTTGAGCGCCTTCAATATCGAGCTTCTTGTTCTCCCAGGCCATACATCTCATATCTTACAACCTCTTGATGTTGGGATTTTTTCTCCCTTGAAGGCCCAATTCAAGAAGTTGTTTGATATGGCGACTATCCGGTACGATCAGCAAGGGCATATGGTGATCAATTATGTATGGAACGCCAGAGAACTGCGCTATATCATGGTTCGCAGCTTCCTTGATGCATGTAGTGTGTCTTGCACAGCTACAAACATCGAAAATGCTTTTAAAGCAACAGGAATCTATCCATTGGATATGAACAAACCTCTTGCTTCCAGATACATTGTAGCAAATGGAGTTCCTCCTGCAAGGCCCAATTTTGTCAACGACAAAGTCCTTACAGATCCAAATGTGATGATGCAAGTCTTCCAAATGGAATATGGACGCCCCATGCAGCAACAGGATTGGTATTTCAATCTGTTTGTGGCTATGCAATCTGTTTTGGCCTGGAATAGAGCATATGGCCAGGTTCTTAGTCGTGAGTTACATCTCCTTTATCCTACTGCAGGTGGATTTCAAAAAATCCAATTAAAATGATATAAAGCTGAGGAGCTCCAGGGTGAAGAGGAATTGATGAAGAAAAGAAGCAGCTGCATAATGGAGTGAGGAAGCATCTTGATGAAGAGAGGAAGCATCTTGATCAAGAGAGGAAGCACTTTGATGAAGAGAGGAAGCACCTTGATCAAGAGAGGAAGCATCTTGATGAAGAGAGGAAGCATCTTGATCAAGAGAGGAAGCACTTTGATGAAGAGAGGAAGCACCTTGATCAAGAGAGGAAGCATCTTGATCAAGAGAGGAAGCTGCATGATGAAGAGAGGAAGCTGCATGATGAAGAGAGGAAGCACCTTGATGAAGAGAGGAAGCATCTTGATCAAGAGAGGAAGCACTTTGTTGAAGAGAGGAAGCACTTTGTTGAAGAGAGGAAGCTGCATGATGAAGAGAAGAAGCACCTTGATCAAGAGAGGAAGTACTTTGAAGAAGAGAGGAAGCACCTTGATCAAGAGAGGAAGCACTTTGATGAAGAGAGGAAGCACCTTGATCAAGAGAGGAAGCATCTTGATGAAGAGAGGAAGCATCTTGATCAAGAGAGGAAGCACCTTGATGAAGAGAGGAAGCTGCATGATGGATGCATGATGGAGTGAGGAAGCATCTTGATGAAGAGAGGAAGTGTAAGAACCGATAACATTTACAAAATATTAAATTTATTTTGTAAATTTTCCAAAAGCCTTAGTAAGAATGTAATATAAATGCTCCAAAAATACCATCCCTCCTTCCAAAAGCGTAAGAACCGATAACATTTATGTTGTAAACGAAAACGATAAAAACAGTTTGACAGAAAAGTGACACTTTACATGGCAAAAAATAGAGCCTTACTTTTGAGATACTTGAGATTGAAACTGAATCTTATGAGGCGGTGATCTTGAATCACTACCTCATAAGGTTCAGTTTCATATAAAATTTGTTGCAATTTGTTATTCTTTTGCAATTATTTCTTATAAGATTTTACATCTTTTAGCGGGAAATGTTTGTTATCATGTATATATTATAAATATCTACACGATAACGAACATTTCTCGCTAAATTGCTGAGAAACTTTGAGGAAATGTCGAACAATTTCCTCAAAGTTTCTCAGATTTATATAGATCACTAGAGTCCCCTAGGCACTGATTCTGGTTCAGTACCTAGGAGGCTCTAGTTCTCTAACGAACTGATAAAATGTTTTTAAATTTTTGGATATTGCTACCTGTGAAGCACTGACTTCAAGTCAGTACCTCACAGGTAGCAATTACATTGAAAGATGGGAGAAACTTTGTCCGAATGTTAAACTATTCGGACAAAGTTTCTCCCATTTGTAGTGGAAATGGAAGGCTTTGAGGTATATTGTATTAATATATACCCCAAAGCCTTCCATCTCCACTTGAAAGTGTCCAAACTTTGGGTTAATAGTTTGCAATTAACCCAAAGTTTGGACACTTTCTAGAAGGAATTGGAGGGTAAGAGATATACATTCATATGGTATATCTCTTACCCTCCAATTCCTTCCTAAAACTCATAAAGGTGGACATTACATGCATATAAAATTTGACATGTAAAGTCCACTTTTTGTGAGCGGGGATTTGACGGAGTCAAATCCCCTTTTTCGTTTACGAAATTTACAAAATATTAAATTTATTTTGTAAATTTTCCAAAAGCCTTAGTACCAATGTAATATAAATGCTCCAAAAATACCATCCCTCCTTCCAAAAGCGTAAGAACCGATAACATTTACAAAATATTAAATTTATTTTGTAAATTTTCCAAAAGCCTTAGTACCAATATAATATAAATGCTCCAAAAATACCATCCCTCCTTCCAAAAGCGTAAGAACCGATAACATTTACAAAATATTAAATTTATTTTGTAAATTTTCCAAAAGCCTTAGTACCAATATAATATAAATGCACTAAAAACCCAACTGCCAATAGCATGTATTCAAAAAATGCAATTCAATACAAATTTGATTGCATTTTTTGAGATGGAAGTGTATCTGAATTCACAATTGTAATCCACGAATACACTTCCATCTCATTGATAAGAGGCTAATGTTTTTCTCATTAATAAGGCGCTGTTGGCCTCTATCCATAGCCGAAGTGATATTAACGTATGTTAACGTACAAAGTAAAAACATGTTTTTTCTTTTTAAAATCATTTAGTAATTAATAATATTTAGCACTCATAGTAAAAACATTAAAATTTATAAGAATCGTTATGAAGAAAAATTGAGAACTTATGATTTTTATTTAAGAAAATGATTAAATAATATATAAATAACCATATAAACAACATTTTAGATTCCTCTGAAAAGGGTATCTCAAATTGGTCTATGACCAATTGAATGGTTCGCCGGTTATTCAAGGTACGGTATATTTGATTTAAAAATGAGAATTTTATTATTAAAATTAGAAATTGAATCAGATATAATTTGAACCCGGCCAATTATCTCTGAATTAATTGTGATATTTCTCAAATAGATAGAATAAAATCAAAGGTAAAAAAATATTTATAAATTGTATAAATTGCTCATTCTAATCAAATCATTTCATTTGCTGAAATTATTGAACTTACAAATTTAAAGGGAATGGGAGTCCAGCTAAATTTTCTGGCTCCGTTTTTCATTTTGCTAATGGCTATATACGTACAACCCGTGACAAAACTTATATGCATGGAATCGAAGAAATCTATCGAGGCATTTTGGAGAAAGGAACAAAATTTGAGATAAAATTCTGATTTATGAGGTTCTTAAGATATGATTGATTTTTAAATTATATGATAAATTGTAATGAAAAAAAAGGTAGTGGGGCTTCCAGGCGCGTTGCGCCCTCTAGCCCCGAAGATGTTTAGTATAAATGAAGTTTTTATTCGGAGGGCTTCCAGGCGCGTTGCGCCCTCTAGCCCCGAAGATGTTTAGTATAAATGAAGTTTTTATTCGGAGGGCTTCCAGGCGCGTTGCGCCCTCTAGCCCCGAAGATGTTTAGTATAAATGAAGTTTTTATTCGGAGGGCTTCCAGGCGCGTTGCGCCCTCTAGCCCATAAAAAATTTCTGAGGACGAGCCAGCCGGTGACTTTTTTGTAGAGCACTCAAAGTAGAATAACTTTGTCCGGACAAGCAAGGGTCTATCGTCGCTACGGGAAAAGTTACAGGCGTTCCAAGGAAGTATACTTTGAGAAGCCTTTTCTCCCTTTTAAAACAAGATAGGACGGTTATTTTACAAAACTGACAACACTTTGACCGAGTAGTTTTTTGTGCTGAACAAAAAGTGTCATATAAACATCTGTCAAAAACCACATTTTAACTTCACTTAAAATGCCACGTAAGCTACGTAAGAATATACGTAAGAGGAAGGGAGCATTGAAACATCCAATAGTAAAACTGACACCACAACAACAGTTGCAACAACAAATGATGAATGACCCCACTATGTTGCAACAAATGTCAAGCAACCCTATGCTTTTAAACCGAGTTATTGGTGCACAGAGTGGAGGTTTAAGAGCGGCACTTTTAGCAAAAATGGCAGGCTATGGTGGAGCTGCAGACGGAACAGCTTATAACCCTCAAAGTCAAATGAATTTGAGTTCACTCAAAAATCAAATAACAGATGTCAAAAAGTCAAAAATAGACATACAGAAACAAATAAGTGAAAACGAAAAGAAACTAGAATATGACAGACACACAAAGAAACTCAATGAGTTAAACGTAGAGAAAAAGAAGAAAGAAGAACAACTGAAAGAACTAAGTACAGAGGAATATGCGAAAAAAGTGTCAGAAAAAGCAGCAGAAGTAGCAAAAATGGAACAAGATGTTATAAATTTGAAAAACCATACTACTCAATATAAAGTACTGAAAGATGAAGAGATAAAACAAAAAGCCATGAAGACATATATGGATAGCGATGAGTATAAAAAAGAAGTTAAGCAAATGTAAAGGCAGAAAAATTTTACAGTTGCAAAACCAAACCGTACAGTATGAAAACTTAGCACAAGAAAGTAAAAATAACGACGCAGCCATGCAAAAGGCAATGAAAAGCGCAGAATATATAAAAGCTAATAATGACTGGTTAGATGCCCAAGCCAACGCTAAAGCAGCCCAACTTATAGGGTCAATAAGGACAAAAATACAAGCGGATGAAGACAGTTCAAATGAAGCTTTAACAAATGCTGACTTTAAGAACGCCTTCGAAGCTCTTCATAGTAAGGTGAAACTAGTGAACGACTTCTCATCTGGAAAGAAACTGAAGTCTGAAGGTTTCGACAAAGAGTTAAGAGAAGTAGCACAAAATATGACGAAAATAACAGATGCAGCAACGAGACAGGCAGTTCAAAGTGCCTATGACGCCGTTAGAGCAACTGTTGTGGAAAGTCAAGAAAAAGAGTTACAACAGACCAAAACAGACCTAGTAAATGCTTTCTTAAGAACGAAAAGTCAGGTAGGACATTATGCTGCAGATGGAACATATGTGCCAGCTGGTGGAACTTATATACCACCAAACCCTCCAAGAGAAGCACCTGCACCAGGACTACCTAAAACATTTACATCGTCACATGGACACAGACACAGGCATGCACCAAAACCAACACAACAACCAACAGTTCAAAATCCAGCACCACAACAACAACCAAAACCAACAGTTCAAAACCCTGCACAACAACCAACAGTTCAAAATCCAGCACAGCAACCAACAGTTCAAAATCCAGCACAACAACCACAAACAGAGCAAAACCCTGCACAGCAACCAACAGTTCAAAATCCTGCACAGCAACCACAAACAGAGCAAAACCCTGCACAGCAACCAACAGTTCAAAATCCTGCACAGCAACCACAAACAGAGCAAAGACACAAAAGAAGTAGAGAAAAAGGAAACCAAGAATTCTTAAAAATGCTTAAGGAAGATTATGGTTACCCAGATACTCTTGACTTTAGTGACAGATATAAAGAAGCTATTAGAAAGTTCAAGGAAGGAAATACTGACCCGAACCTATTTAGCTTTATGGTTCAGCATAAAATCGGATATAATCTCAAACCTGGAAAATACAAGCTCGCAAAGGGATATGATTTAATAGCATATCATCCAAATGACATGAATGAATTTACTCCGAATATTTGATGTCAGAGCTAAATGATAATTCAACTCTCTTCATGAAACGCGTAAAAAATAGAGACGGAACGAAAGAAGAAAGGTTTATGAGTCCGGATGACTTAGATAGGGAACTTGTTGAAAACGGTCTCGGAATATATGAAATGCCAGCAGATGAGGTACAAGAAACTCCACAGGAAGAAGTTCAGATACAACCAGACATGGAAAAATAGTTCAGCACAACAACAGCTAGAAGAGCCTGAAGGAAACAAACAAGTCCCTCCTTTGGAAACTAACTTCACAGAACTAGATGAAGATTTGGAACAGCCGAAAAATCTTGACCCTCAACAAGTGTATGCGGAGAATATGGAATCTTTCCAAGAGTCTAAGAAAAATTCGGCTGACATAGTAGAAGAATATCGAAAAATGTTCACCGACATACAAAAGACTCCAACATCAGATGAAAATATTCAGCATAGAATGGAAGTACTGAAAGAAAATGTACGCAAATACAATAACCCTTTTTACTTACGACCATATAACGTTCAATCTTTGGCTGAACTCGGTGAAAATAAAAGGTTAAATTTCAACAAAACATATAGAAATGAAACATTGTTTAAAGTTCATTCAGAACCTAACCAATATGGAAACAAACCTACTTTTGTTTCTGCAGACTATGGAACTACAATGAGATGGGGTCATAAAGCTAATCCGGATAGGTGGTTCATAAACTTACAACCTCAATTCCAAGAAGTTGTAGACGCAATGGAAGTGAATGGTGAACCAGATTTAGCTATTTTCAGCGCGGCTTTAATGCCATTGAAAGATATGAAAGATGCAGATATTTTGGACCAGTATGAAATGAACATGGCTGAGGGAAATATAACACCTGACGTTCTAGAACATTTATCTCAAAGAACTACACAGAACCATAGAGATGGTATATTTGGTGAAGAGTTTAGAAAGAAAGTTAGGGAGAGAGAAGGAAGAGAACCTATTGTACATGACCTTGCAAACGAAAGTTTGCAAAATGTCATAAAAACTTACTTTGCAGACAATAAACCGAGAAGGGATGAATATTTAAGAAAACTCAAATGGACAGTACCAAATGAAATGTTAGTATTGAAAAACATGTTCCTTGACAAAATAAAACCAACTACAGAAATAAATGACGCAAGACTGAAACGTTGGGTAAAAGCTTTCCCATTCACAAAGATATTATTGGTTACATGGAAAGAAAACCAGAATGGCTACAAAAACATATATTTGGAAACGAGCTTATTCCATATGGACAAGCTCTGTTTGAAGAGCTTGAACCGGAAACTCAGGAAAGAGTCATGCAAACAATACGCGAAGACTCAAATACAAACTATGACAAAATCTTTCTAGGATATAGGTTACCTGAGATGGGCGACCAGAGCCCAAAGGCAAAAAGGACATGGGAAATTTACAACATACTAGGTGAACATGAGGCAAAGATGCAACAACTTGAAGCAGAGGGCAAGTTACCAAAAGCGACACCAAAGAAGAAGAGAAGAGTAGAACAAAGTGAAAGTAGTGAAGAAGTAACTTCATCTAGTGAAAGTAGTGGCAATGAAGGAAAAAGAAGAGTTAAAGATTCAGTTAAAAAACTCAGTCAGGAAGAAAGTAAAGCTTGGTCCGAGTGGGTTCTATTATGATATATAAATCCAACTATTCTATATTTTTACCCATATGAAATGTACGCCGCTCAGAATATAACGCCAACAGTTTTGGATGCCATGAACGGAAATGTTTCCGAATGGTATAACGAATGCGACAATGCCATTAGAAGGTCAGAAATAGTTCCTGGAACTTACGAATATACAACTGCTGTTTCTTATGGAAACGTAGGTGAGTTTGGAGAAGGTTCTTCAACAACAGTAGATATTGCTTGCGACAGGTTTCATATTATTTCTATTGACAACTCATTCTTATACGTGGAACAAGACATTGAAATAAAACCTTCTGCCAAGTTGTCTGACAAGAAAGGTTGCAATGGAATTTTCTATGTCGGATACCAATATGCTCCAGAAGTTTTCATGGGATATAAGATATATTCTAACTCTGACTTAGTTCAAACAGTAACATGGGCAAACTATGAATGGTTCGCTTTGAGAAACTCAGTACAACCACAAGCTAGAGAACAAACAGACCAGTATGCAACTATTGAGAAAATAAGAAGACTTGACCCTAACGTTCCAGGAGTTTATGTTAACCTTTCTGGACAAACTGCAGCAGCAGTAACCAAAGTAAAACTGAAACTTAGAGTTCCTTTGTCATCTTTCCTCATCTTCAGGTTTTTAAGATACTTGCCAAACTGGGCAGGAAAAATTTCTATCAAACTTACTCCAAGCAAAAATAACTTAGTCATTGCACCAACACAAGACCCATTCACTATTACAGACGTAAAGGGAACAAATCAAACGTCATTCGCCGAATTTGCAAAGACAAAGTTGACTTAGACTTTGGTTTCTCAAACTTCAACAATGAAGTAAACTATTATTTCAATGCTGCTGGAACTGCTTGGGACCCAGTTAATTTACATGCGAACAGTTTGAATGCAAGAGAATAGAAAGCAGACTTGCAGTCTATATGTTGGACCCAGATATTTCAAATGCTTTAGCTGCCAAATATATTGCAGTTCCACTTATTTCCTATACACCAAATATCTGTCAAAGACTTTGCAGGTGAAGTTGGAAACCAAAGTGCTGACCCAGGTGCAAGAACAGATATTGCCTTAACAACTGCAATGAAACATGCAGATACTATGTTTGTACTGTTCAGACGAACTATAAATGACTATTCTTGTTTCTACAACCCTGGTATTAAATATCATATAAACATAGATGGTAAATATTATCCAAGAGAAGAATATTCTACAGTTGAGGATATGAGGTCATACAACTTGACATTAGATGCTATGAACTTTAACAACAGCTTCACAACAACCATTAACCCTGAAATGCAAAATTCTATTATGCCATATGTGAAAGTATGGACTCATACAGGAGGTCAAAAAACTCAATATACAAATGGAGAACGTTCAAACTTTTGGCTTGGCATTCCATTTGCTGACTCAGAAGACTTTATGGGTGGTATTTCAACTGTTGGTACAGTTCAAATACAATATACTGGTGACAGAGACGGTCCAGATGAATTGAGAGGAGTATATAAGAATTTCCGGAAAAGTGACATTCAAAAAGTGACACTTTCAATAGGGAGTAACACTTAAAAAGTGACAATTTAAAATTCACAATAAATAAAAAAAAAGGTAGTGGGGCCTCCAGGCACTTCGTGCCCTCTAGCCCTGAAGATGTTTAGTATAAATGAAGTTTTTTGGGTACTGGGGGCTTCCAGGCGCGTTGCGCCCTCTAGCCCATAAAAAATTTTTGGTAGAGCACTCAAAATAGTATAACTTTGTCCGGACAAGTAAGGGCTATCGTCGCTACAGAAAAGTTACGGGCGTTCCAAGGAAGTATACTTGAGAGACTCTTTAGAAACTTTAGACGTTTTACATAACCATCCATGCTTTTACTTTACATCCGATAAAAGTGGTTTGGAAACGTTTGATGTTAGAGGACATACATGACTATGAGTTTTAGATATGACAAGATAGAATATGAGAGAGTCCTATAAACCGAGAAAGTGTCATATAAACATCTGTCAAAAACCGTTTTTTACTTCACTTAAAATGCCACGTAAGCTACGTAAGAATATACGTAAGAGAAGAGAGCATTGAAACATCCAATAGTAAAACTGACACCACAACAACAGTTGCAACAACAAATGCTGAATGACCCCACTATGTTGCAACAAATGTCAAGCAACCCTATGCTCTTAAACCGAGTTCTTGGTCACAGAGTGGAGGTTTAAGAGCGGCACTTTTAGCAAAAATGGCAGGCTATGGTGGAGCTGCAGACGGAACAGCCTATAACCCTCAAGTCAAATGAATTTGAGTTCACTCAAAAATCAAATAACAGATGTCAAAAAGTCAAACATAGACATACAGAAACAAATAAGTGAAAACGAAAAGAAACTAGAATATGACAGACACACAAAGAAACTAATGAGTTAAACGTAGAGAAAAAGAAGAAAGAAGAACAACTGAAAGAACTAAGTACAGAGGAATATGCGAAAAAGTGTCAGAAAAAGCAGCAGAAGTAGCAAAATGGAACAAGATGTTATAAATTTGAAAAACCATACTACTCAATATAAAGTACTGAAAGATGAAGAGATAAAACAAAAAGCCATGAAGACATATATGGATAGCGATGAGTATAAAAAAGAAGTTGAAGCAAATGTAAAGGCAGAAAAACTTTTACAGTTGCAAAACCAAACCCGTACAGTATGAAAACTTAGCACAAGAAATAAAAATAACGACGCAGCCATGCAAAAGGCAATGAAAAGCGCAGAATATATAAAGCTAACAATGACTGGTTAGATGCCCAAGCCAACGCTAAAGCAGCCCAACTTATAGGGTCAATAAGGACAAAAATACAAGCGGCATGAAGACAGTTCAAATGAAGCTTTAACAAATGCTGACTTTAAGAACGCCTTCGAAGCTCTTCATAGTAAGGTGAAACAAGTGAACGACTTCTCATCTGGAAAGAAACTGAAGTCTGAAGGTTTCGACAAAGAGTTAAGAGAAGTAGCACAAAATATGACGAAAATAACAGATGCAGCAACGAGACAGGCAGTTCAAAGTGCCTATGACGCCGTTAGAGCAACTGTTGTGGAAAGTCAAGAAAAAGAGTTACAACAGACCAAAACAGACCTAGTAAATGCTTTCTTAAGAACGAAAAGTCAGGTAGGACACTATGCTGCAGATGGAACATATATACCAGCTGGTGGAACTTATATACTAGCTAGTGGAACCTATATACCACCAAACCCTCCAAGAGAAGCACCTGCACCAGGACTACCTAAAACATTTACATCGTCACATGGACACAGACACAGGCATGCACCAAAACCAACACAACAACCAACAGTTCAAAATCCAGCACCACAACAACAACCAGCACAACAACCACCTCCACAACCAGCACAGCAACCAACAGTTCAAAACCCTGCACAACAACAACCACAAACAGAAACAGAGCTAAGGACATAAAAGAAGTAGAGGAAAAGGAAACCAAGATTTTCTTAAAAATGCTTAAAAGAAGACTTATGGTTACCCAAGATACTCTTGACTTTAGTGACAGATATAAAGAAGCTATTAGAAAAAGTTCAAGGAAGGAAATACTGACCCGAACCTATTTAGCTTTATGGTTCAGCAAAATGGATATAATTTCAAACCTGGAAAATACAAGCTCGCTAAGGGATATGATTTAATAGCATATCATCCAAATGACATGAATGAATTTACTCCGAGATATTTTGATGTCAGAGCTAAATGATAATTCAACTCTCTTCATGAAACGCGTAAAAAATAGAGACGGAACGAAAGAAGAAAGGTTTATGACCGGATGACTTAGATAGGGAACTTGTTTAAAACGGTCTCGGAATATATGAAATGCCAGCAGATGAGGTACAAGAAAACTCCACAGGAAGAAGTTCAGATACAACCAGACATGGAAGAAATAGTTCAGCAAACAACAGCTAGAAGAGCCTGAAGGAAACAAACAAGTCCCTCCTTTGGAAACTAACTTCACAGAACTAGATGAAGATTTGGAACAGCCGAAAAATCTTGACCCTCAACAAGTGTATGCGGGAGATATGGAATCTTTCCAAGAGTCTAAGAAAAATTCGGCTGACATAGTAGAAGAATATCGAAAAAATGTTCACCGACATACAAAAAGACTCCAACATCAGATGAAAATATTCAGCATAGAATGGAAGTACTGAAAGAAAATGTACGCAAATACAATAACCCTTTTTACTTACGACCATATAACGTTCAATCTTTGGCTGAACTCGGTGAAAATAAAAGGTTAAATTTCAACAAAACATATAGAAATGAAAACATTGTTTAAAGTTCATTCAGAACCTAACCAATATGGAAACAAACCTACTTTTGTTTCTGCAGACTATGGAACTACAATGAGATGGGGTCATAAAGCTAACCCGGATAGGTGGTTCATAACTTATCAACCACAATTCCAAGAAGTTGTAGACGCAATGGAAGTGAATGGTGAACCAGATTTAGCTAGTATTTTCAGCGCGGCTTTAATGCCATTGAAAGATATGAAAGATGCAGATATTTGGACCAGTATGAAATGAACATGGCTGAGGAAATATAAACACCTGACGTTCTAGAACATTTATCTCAAAAGAACTACACAGAACCATAGAGATGGTATATTTGGTGAAGAGTTTAGAAAGAAAGTTAGGGAGGAAGAAGGAAGAAGACCTATTGTACATGACCTTGCAAACGAAAAGTTTGCAAAATGCATAAAAACTTACTTTGCAGACAATAAACCGAGAAGGGATGAATATTTTAAGAAAACTCAAATGGACAGTACCAAATGAAATGTTAGTATTGAAAACATGTTCCTTGACAAAAATAAAACCAACTACAGAAATAAATGACCCAAGCCTGAAACGTGGGTAAAGCTTTCCCATTCACAAAGATATTATTGGTAACATGGGAAAGAAAACCAGAATGGCTACAAAAACATATATTTGGAAACGAGCTTATTCCATATGGACAAGCTCTGTTTGAAGAGCTTGAACCGGAAACTCAGGAAAGAGTCATGCAAACAAATACGCGAAGACTCAAATACAAACTATGACAAAATCTTTCTAGGATATAGGTTACCTGAGATGGGCGACCAGAGCCCAAAGGCAAAAAGGACATGGGAAATTTACACATAACTAGGGAACATGAGGCAAAGATGCAAACAACTTGAAGCAGAGGGCAAGTTACCAAAAGCGACACCAAAGAAGAAGAGAAGAGTAGAACAAAGTGAAAAGTAGTGAAGAAGTAACTTCATCTAGTGAAAGTAGTGGCAATGAAGGAAAAAGAAGAGTTAAAGATTCAGTTAAAAACTCAGTCAGGAAGAAAGTAAAGCTTGGTCCGAGTGGGTTCTATTATGATATATAAATCCAACTATTCTATATTTTACCCATATGAAATGTACGCCGCTCAGAATTATAACGCCAACAGTTTGGATGCCATGAACGGAAATGTTTTCGAATGGTATAACGAATGCGACAATGCCATTAGAAGGCAGAAATAGTTCCTGGAACTTACGAATATACAACTGCTGTTTCTTATGGAAAACGTAGGTGAGTTTGGAGAAGGTTCTTCAACAACAGTAGATATTGCTTGCGACAGGTTTCATATTATTTCTATTGACAACTCATTCTTATACGTGGAACAAGACATTGAAATAAAACCTTCTTCCAAGTTGTCTGACAAGAAAGGTTGCAATGGAATTTTCTATGTCGGATACCAATATGCTCCAGAAGTTTTCATGGGATATAAGATATATTCTAACTCTGACTTAGTTCAAACAGTAACATGGCAAACTATGAATGGTTCGCTTTGGAGAACTCAGTACAACCACAGCTAGAGAACAAACAGACCAGTATGCAAACTATTGGAAAAATAAGAAGACTTGACCCTAACGTTCCAGGAGTTTATGTTAACCTTTCTGGCATGCGAAATGCTGCCACTAAAGTAAAACTGAAACTTTAGAGTTCCTTTGTCATCTTTCCTCATCTTCAGGTTTTAAGATACTTGCCAAACTGGGCAGGAAAAATTTCTATCAAACTTACTCCAAACATTTTCATATGTTCATTAGGGTTTTCGACTTCATAAAAAGTTCGGGTGTACTGGATATGCTGCAGGGCTGATTTAACATCCTCAAAAAATCTATACCATGCCAAGTTGTTATATTTAGTAGAAATATAAACGTCCTTCCTCCAAGGTCTTCTATTCTCTTTGATTTAACAGTTTTTTTCCTGTCATATATAATATCGAGATGGTATTCTCCTTCGTCAATGTTAAACTGGTTTGCATATTCGAGATAGATATCGTTTATTTTTTCTTGAAAAGCTTGAAGAGTTGTTTCTAAGTTTACAAGCAAACTAACTTGTAAAAGTTTTCCCTGTTCAAATTTCTCATACATACGTTTTTCTTTGTTATAGTATCGAACTTCAAAACCGACTGTAAATGGGAAACCATGTATGGCTTCTGAAATGAACTTCATTCTACGAAAGCCAATAGCTTTTGTGACAGATGGGTCTCTTAACCATCTTAACGGGTAGTCAAAACGATAGCCTTCATGCTTTTACGGTCTCTGTCTCAAAACTTTTGACCGACATTAGTAAAAGTTCATCTAATGGTTTAGTTGTAGCAACTCTAGAATTTTCTTTTTCTATTGAAAGCATATTTTATCTAGAATAAAAATGTCAAATGAAACAGCGTCTATGAGAGAAATACAACACAACCGACAACTCATTATACAAGCTCTAAATAAGAACAAACAAACTTTTCAAAACTATTCTAAGATATCTGAGTCATTGAAAGAAGGAAACTTAAAACTGACATTAAACCCAATGACAGATGAGTTTCTGTTTCAAGACAATAAGAACCATACTGTCTGTATAAATCCAACAAAAGGAACTTTAAACGAGAAACCTATAAATGAATTCTTTTGAAAGCAGATGTTGACAACAAAGCTGACAAAGAATAATGTAGACGATGCAATAGCAAAAGAAGAAGAAAGAGCTAACAAAGCTTATGCAACAAAGAACATACTCATCCTGAACTAGCAGACAAAACATATGTTGACAATAAAATGTCAAGTGAAGTGACAAGAGCTGAAAACGAATATTCTAAAAAGACTCATACACATACCATTGCAATAAATTACAAACTTACAAGAAACCTTAAACAGTAAAAGTGACGTTGGACATACACATACCATTGCAAAATTACAAAACTTACAAGAAACCTTAAACAGTAAAAGTGACGTTGGACATACACATACCATTGCAAATATTACAACTTACAAGAAACCTTAAACAGTAAAAGTGACGTTGGACATACACATACCATTGCAAATATTACAAACTTACAAGAAACCTTAAACAGGAAAAGTGACGTTGGACATACACACGATTTCTTCGCAACTGTTGCTATAGAAAGTATTGAAGGAACGGTTGAAGAAACTGGTGGGGATGTATTATATTTTAAACCTCCTAACTTTCCACAAGGTTTAACATCGGATGAAAACATAACAACGACGAAATACATTAGATGTAGAAATGTTTATGCCATGGAGGATGAAAATAACGTTAAATTCACTGCTCAAGATTTATATGAGAAGAAAGCAGACAAAACAGAGCTTCAAACATTAAAGACAGAAATACTTCAAACATTATATCCTATAGGCTTCTATTTACGTCAATGAACTCTACCAGACCAGAAACAGTTTCTGGGTTTTGGAACTTGGACTCAAATAGTCGACAGGTTTTTGTATTGTGCAAACTCTTCAAAGGAAACAGGTGGAAGTAAAACGATTTCAGGTGAAAACTTACCTGCGCACAGTCACTACATAGATTTAAGTACATCTCAAGCAGGTTGGCATAAGCATAGATATTGGGATTGGTCAGCAATGACAAAAGGTAAAGGATATGATGTTAAAGACGACGTTAAGTTTGCTATAAATTGTTACTGGAGTAACACTGAGGGAGGAGGAAACCATACACATCGCGTTTCAGGGTATACGCAAACAACGGGACAAAGTAAAGACTACATGCCACCTTACATGACAGTTTACGCATGGTATAGAAATGCTTAGTCGTCATTTTCAACTTCTTTAGCATATTCGTCAGGAGTTGTCTTATATTTGTTAGGAACTGTCTTTGAAAGTATACCACCTTGAACTTTGACAAGTTTGAAACGAGGTCTGACAATAGTAGTTTTATCTTCTGCTTGCAGTCTGTACATTTTGCCATGTTTGCCTAAAACTTCATAATATTCTCTTGTATACTTTCTTCTATTTTACGAACACGAATGTGAGTACCTGTCGGGTTCCCATTGTTGTCATAGTCAATAGTATTTTCATATGGGTCGCGTTTAGGTATTTCTATTTTTACTTTGTCACCTTTCTGAAGTTTGAAGCCCGGCATTCTTTCTTGTTTGTCTCTTTTGACTAAATTATTAAATATATAGTCTTTCTCTAAGTCGGGTTGTTTTTCATTTCTTCGGGGAGTGGTTTCCCAAACCTTTTTGTTTACGGCTATTGTAAATATTTAAAACTTGTCTCATCTTTGCCATGGAGAAGTGTCTATACTTGTCGTCATATGACATTTCATTTGCTTCACCACCTTGTGGTTGGTTTAAGTCTCTTAACATTTTTATACAACCGTCAATGACACCAAGAGCAGAATGGTTTTGGTCGACAATGAAATATTGGTTTACATTTTTTGAACGCAGATAGTTTTTAATATCGTCTGATTTGAAAGAACTTTCACAGTCAGATGTCAGTTTTGTTGGATGGTATTTGTCAACAAATATTGTCAAAGCAGTTTTCACATCTAAAATATTTTTGGACCATAATGGTATGGCTTCACAGTATCTTGTGTTTTGACCAACAAATATTAGCCAGTATGGTGGTCCATCTGTTCTAACTCTCGGAATGTTTTCCAAGATATCCATAAACCAAGCATTTGGTGTTGAACTAAAGATTTTTATCATGAGTGCTTTCTTTGTCGCCTTAGAAACATAGGGGTCCTTGTTTGGATTCGTCATTTTTTAACCCATAAGAAATGGGTTTATTTGGCGCATTAGCAGGAGTCGCATCTAGATTTTTACCCGCAGTGGGAACAATAGCCAGAGGTGTATTTGGAGTTGGAAGGAAGATTTTGAGTACATTAGGTATACTTAAAGAGAAAGCACAACCTATTATACAAACTGTACAGAAAGGTTGGGATGTAGCACGAGATGCAACAAATCTTATTCCAAATCCTGAAACAAGAGGAAAAGTTCAAGGATGGATGGACAATGTAGGAAGACAAGCAGGAAACTATTATAACAAAGCAAATGACTACTATAACCAAGCAGGACACTATATGGACCAAGGTGAAAGATTCTTTAACAGAGGATATAACCATGCACAACAGTGGGTAAACAATAACCAACCGCAACCACCTCAAACGTGGGGAATGTAAAATTTTTTACTGAGATGAAATGAACAATACAGCATTGAGACAAATGGGTTCAAGATGGATTTGTCGGCTTCCAGCAGTTACACAACGTGTTTGTCAAGTTCTTCCTATACCTCAGGAAGTTTTAGACCGACTTAAAAAACAACAACAACCAGTTGAAAACAAACCAAACTAAAATTTTTTACTGAGATGAAATGACCGAAGAAGTTGAAACGGTAGATTTGACACCACAAACAAAAAGTTCAGAACCATTGTCAAAACCTGTCAAAGAACTTACAGATGAAGAGAAAAAGTCAATAATAGAAAGTGCCAGGTCTGGAAATACAAACCCTAACTACAAAGTCACTTTTCATAAAAATGGAACGGCAAGTATCTCAAAAAAGAAACAGACTCTCACAAATAAAATATTGAAGTCTGAAGGAGCTTTCGAGACAACAGATGGAAAAGTTTACTTCACTGACCAACAGTTCATTATAGAACATCTCATTGACTTAGAGTCGAAATATTCTAAACTTTACAACAAACACAAAAAGTTGAAAGGAAAACAAAAACAAATGGCATATGATATTTATGAAGATGTTGACGACACAACTGTTCCTGCAAGTGAAGTAAAGTCAGAGGAACCGAAAAGTGACGAAAAACCGATAGAAGAAGAGAAACCAAAAACTGAAGATAAACCAAAACCAAAGTTTAGTTTCCAAACTAAACCAAGTCAACCTTCATTAGCTGGTATGGGTTGGCGTCAAAGACTTATGGCAGCAGGCGGTTATGTTAAGTAAAGAGAAAAAAAATATTTTTTTTTTTTATAAAAATGCCCCCATATAGAATGGATAGAAAATCTGCTAGAATAAAAGCAGAGTTGCAAAGATATGGTTGGAGAGTTTCGAAGAAGTTTAAATATAGGAAGGGAAGACCCATAAAAGTCTATGACAAATTGTCTGGTCTTCGCTACGAAATGGATTTGGAAACAGCACGTGCCAATTATCCAAACAGACTAGAGAGGTTAGAAGAAGAACGTCTTATGGACATGCCTTTCGATGTTAGTGAACCTCAAGTTGAAGGACACGACGGCTTTGCCAGATTCTACTGGAAACATGACGAACAATTGCATCCTTTGAGAAGGAAAAAAGGTAGTGCAGAGGATGGTCATGCTCCCATGAAAAGAACAAGATATGCATATGAGAAGTACCGTGAAGTTAGAAGTCAAATTACATCTGGTCGAACCTTTACAGTAAACTTTGACGAAGGAAAGAACAAAGAAGGCTTCATGGGAGTACTTGCTGCCATACAAGACGGAAATAAGAAAGGACACAATCTCAGATTGACCATAACAAATTTGGATGGTCACATTTACTATGCACATGGCAATGTCACAACAGCCGCACAACTTCTTGACGCTTTCAAGACTACAAAGAGAGAACAAATGGTTGACTCCGACTCAGACATTTTTAATGCAATTGAAGGAATTGCAAGTGTCAAGTTCGAATGGTACCAACCTAACCCTCAAGCAGTCAGACAACATGCTGGATACTTCCCGTTGGGAAACTTGTTTGTTAGATGAGAAATATGAAATGGCATACCATTTTAAAACCATATATTTTTACATATATTAAATGCTTCAGGTTGAAAAACAAAGAACAAAAGTAGCAGATACAAAACCGTTAGACTATATCTTTACAAATGCTGGTAGGACTATTTCAGATGAAGAAATTTCATCCCGAGCATACAGGTTTGACTATCCAGTTCGTTGGCTTCAAAGTCCTTCAGATGCAAAGGCAATAGGATTTAGAAGAGTTTTGTTTTCAAATAGAACTAACGCGTTTATGTTCGCAGTATATTTTCATGGGCAGTATAAAGGTTCTGATGGTCTAATAGACAAATTTGATGAAATGAGAATCTTTACAGTTCGTTCAGACGAAAGTCTTGAGAAAACTCTAAATGACTTTCAAACTCAAATGAACAAATATTATTGGGAATTTCAAGAAAAATACGACTCTTTACTAAATGGAACATACTATCTGAAACTAGAATATGACAAGATGAACTCCACCGTTTCATTTCAAAAGATTGAAATTAACCCTCCAAGAGATACAGAGTTTTTATTTTGGAAAGTAGACAAACGTTCTTAGGCACAATTTCTTCGGTTACTAAACCAGAACGAACCATTACCACCAGATGGTCCATTTAAATTTATACTTCCACCAGCAGATTTGACAGTTTATAGAAACGTGTTTGACCCTCAAAATGTTATGTGTCATGCAAGTTTCAGTTCAAGCAACAATAGTTTTCTATGTATCGGTAAGGACTTTTATGACTTTGCTTCTAAATTCTACGAACCACCTAGTAACAGTTTCTCTGACTTTCAAGTTTGGTTCACAACAAATGGTGTGCAGCATATTATTCCATTGTACTATGACTTTTATCTCGAATTGTCTTTCATATACAACTACGGAAAAGTGCTGAAAAAGTGAGTTTATGTTAGCATGTTAGATCTAACCTCTTTTCTAACCTCTTTTTTCACCCTCTTGAATTTTCATGAATTTCCTTAAGATAGAAAAAAAGTGAGTTAAAATGAGATGTTTACTGAAGGGGTCACCATGTCACCGGGTAACCATGTGTCACCAGGTAAACTAACTTCTTTTAAAAAATGAGACAACATGACATTTTGACAACAACACAGGAAATGAACTTCATCGTAAATGTTTTGTCATGATTTCATCGTAAATGTTTTGTCATGATTTCATCGTAAATGTTTTGTCATGATTTCATCGTAAATGTTTTGTCATGATTTCATCGTAATGAGCGTAAATGACCCAAAAATATATTTTATGTTAGCATGTTAGATCTAACACGTTTTCTAACCACTTTTCTAACCTCTTGAATTTTGTATAAAAACCAACCGGCAGAATTTCGGCGATTGGTATATTCTTCACAAAATGCTTGTTTTGAGGTCGAGCCACTTTTGGCTCCATCGTATTCTTTCACCCGTTGAATTTTCATGAGTTTTGGTCTGAATTCAATAAAAATATATTTTATGTTAGCATGTTAGATCTAACACGTTTTCTAACCACTTTTCTAACCTCTTGAATTTTCATGAATTTCCTTAAGATAGAAAAAAAGTGAGTTAGTATTTTTTAAAAAATTTTTTTTATTTTTATTGTAAGAACATGTTAGCAACAACTTCACCAAACTCGTTAGTCATGAACCCAACTTCAATGTTAGTAGAAATGAAAAGCTTCATTCCTTCTTCATATACTTTCGAAACAGAAATCCAGAAGATAAAGCAAGAACTTCTCCAAGGAGATTTAGATTGCACTGCGAAAGATGAAACAAATGAACAGTATCTTTATGAAATGCAGGACCTGGTGGAACATCTACCTAAACTTCCTGAAATACAACAACAAAAGCTTACTATTCCAGAATTTGAAGAAATAGAAGTCAAAGCAACTGACTCAGTAGAAATAAAGAAGTTCATACGTAAGGTTAACTATGAGTTTCTTGGATTTCATTGCAACCACAAAGTCATGGACAAAGACTGCGATATGGTATATTTCATTGACATATATAAATCTGAAGAATTTAAGACCTACGACAACTTTGTTTCGTTAGTTGCAAAATGTGTATGGCAGATAAGAGATAAAGATAAAAGAGGTAAAGTATGGAACGAACAAATAAAACCTGCATGTTTTGAGTTAAAGAAAACCATTGACGCTATAGTTGTACTTGCAGGACAAATTTCAATGTACAATGCTAAAATGAACCCACAATGTTCTAAATGTAAAGCAGCAATGAGGAAATATAACTACTCCGTCAAAGAGATAGAACGTATGCGAAACGACTATGCTGACTTAAAGAAAGAAGTAGAGAAACCAGCAGAAGATAAAATGGACATATTGGCATTTCTAAACAAAAACTATCCAACTGCTGACGATTTCCTTCTATCTGACGTCAAGAAGAAGTATAAAGATACATTCAATATTGTGAAAACTTTTGATATCCTTCGTGAAGAAATAGAAGCTACAAAACTGTTTAAAGTCATGAACCATCGCAACATATACCATGTAAAACGCTTGTAAATAGTTATGTTAGAAAAGTGGTTAGAAAACGTGTTAGATCTAACATGCTAACATAAAATATATTTTTATTGAATTCTGTATAAAATTCTGAGTAAAATGACATATGGAACATATACTTTTTCAGTAAGGACATATGGGGTAGAAAAGAGGTTAGAAAACGTGTTAGATCTAACATGCTAACATAAAATATATTTTTGCTGAAAAAAATGACCAAATTTCATTATATAACTGTTATGAGTGACGAAGAGAACTTTGACACTTCGTAAAAAAAATCCCTGAAATCATATCTTTTATACAAAATTCAAGAGGTGAGAAAAGAGGTTAGAAAAGTGGTTAGAAAACGTGTTAGATCTAACATGCTAACATAAAATATATTTTTGTCTGATTTACACTCATTTCGATGAAATCATGACAAAACATATACGATGAAGTTTATTTCCTGGACTGTTGTCAAAATGTCATGTTGTCACCATTTTCAAAAAGATGTTAGTTGACCGAGTGACCGAGTGACCTGGTGACCCTCATGAAAATTCAAGAGGTGAAAAAAGAGGTGAGAAAAGAGGTGAGATCTAACCATCTACCCTAAAATATATTTTTGCTGAAAAAATGACCAAATTTCATGAATTTCCTCATATGTTTGCGACCCGAGGAAAACCGAGGGTCGAGATTCCGTACGAAAATCGCAAGAATTTGCCAATAAATTTAAGAGGTTGGTATGTACATAGACTATTAGTAAATGCAGTTGCAGTGAAGGCTTACTTTACATCGTTCAGAAACCAAACATACAGACATTGGTTCAAAAACCAAAGCACACAAGAACTTTTGAGTGAAATTTCTCTAGACCGACTTTTTTCGGTCTAGCATAAAACTCATGAAAATCGTAAAAAAATGACCAAATTTCATGAATTTCCTCATATGTTTGCTACCCGAGGAAAACCGAGGGTAGAGATTCCGTACGAAAATCGTAAAAAATTGCGAGTACGTACAAAAACGTAGTCGCCTAAAACTCATGAAAATCGTAAAAAAATGACCAAATTTCATTATATAACTGTTATTTTTTTACGAAGAGAACTTTGACACTTCGTCAAAAAAATCCCTGAAATCGTGAAAAAATGACCAAATTTCATTATATAACTGTTATTTTTTTACGAAGAGAACTTTGACACTTCGTCAAAAAAATCCCTGAAATCATATCTTTTATACAAGATAGAAAATCTTACTCGCCTAAAACTCATGAAAATCGTGAAAAATTGCGAGTAGTAAAAAAAACCCAGTCGCCTAAAATCCCTGAAATCGTGAAAAAATGACCAAATTTCATTATATAACTGTTATTTTTTGACGAAGAGAACTTTTGCACTTCGTAAAAAAATCCCTGAAATCGTGAAAAAATGACCAAATTTCATTATATAACTGTTATTTTTGACGAAGAGAACTTTGACACTTCGTCAAAAAAATCCCTGAAATCATATCTTTTATACAAGATAGAAAAAATAAAGTTAGTTTTTTGTAAAATATTTTTTTTATTTTGTATGTAAAGACAGAAAATGACAAACACTGAGTTTGAAACAGTTAAAAAGATAGACAATGACACCAAAATGGTTAGAATAGGTGATTTAAACGTAAGATACTCAAAGAAATACAACAAATATTCTTTGTCAGACATTATATCTCCATCTGGAAAGAGAGCAATCGATTGGGTTAAAAATGCTTCTACTCAGAAAATTTTGACAAGAAATCCTGAGCTTATGATATCGGTAAGATTCTATGGAACTACAGCATATCTTATAGACAAAAGTCTTATACCAATAGTTTTGTTATGGTTAGACCCAGTTGTTGGATATAACTTCATAACATATGGTTCATTCGATACGGAACGTTGCAGTGAAGGCTTACTTTACATCGTTCAGAAACCGAAGGACTTCAATACAAAAAGATATAAGATAGGAAGAACATATAATATAACTCAAAGATATGACAGTACAGTCAATAGAGTCAAGGTTGTGTTCGTTAACGATATGAGAGCTGCTGAAACAGAACTACTTGAAAAGTTTGAGAAAATGTATGGTGCTCCCATAAAAGGTAAAGAAACGTTTGAAGTAGATGAGATAGATAAAGCTATAAAATTATTTGACGAAGTTGCTGAAAAATACATGTAAAGCGTTTATTTTTGGTCTTTTGTGAAAGTCAGGAAATAACGCTAGTTTTTTATAAAATATTTTTTTTATTTTGTATGTAAAGACAGATATGACAACAACAGAGAACACAACAACTGCTATCGTTCATGAAGCCATAAATGAAGAATACGAGTGGGTTCAGTTTAACAAACAGTTACGTCTCATTCGTTCGGTCAAAGACGATATGTACCAAATGCAAAGTATTTTGACAGCATGTTTTGCTCCAGATACCAAACATACAGACGATTGGTTCAAAAACCAAAGCACACAAGAACTTTTGAGCGAAGCACAGCGAGACGACTTTTTTCGGGGTCGCCTAAAACTCATGAAAATCGTAAAAATTTGCCAAATGGTTTGAGAGGTTGGTATGTACATAGACTTCTTGTAAATGCTGTTGCAATGTGGGCTTCGCCTCGTTATGCTTGGTATATTTACAGACTTCTTGACGAAATTCATAGACAAGAACGTGAAGAGATGGAAAACAAGCTTGAAGCAAAAGACAAAAGCCTTCAGAAAAGAATACCACGTTCGGTACCAAAAGGAAAGGAAAAGAACTATAAGTATATGATTTATACTGAAGAGATGGAAAATGAAGAAGACAGAGATATGGTTATGTTGCATTTAGTCAGAAGAAACAACAAAAGCTTTTACGACCTTGCTAAGATTTACAAATCTGACAGAAATTGGTTCTATCGCGAAAACTTACCGATTTCAATGACACCGAATGAAGATGTGAAACAAATAGTTCAAGATACTTTACCTCAAACACACTATGATATTAAAGGTTGTACAATACTTACCTTCAAAGAAGATTTGCCGCTACTGAAAGAAAAAATAACAGAGTATTTTGACAACTTCAAACAAGCAGAGTAGATGAACCATTTATTTTTCAAGCTTGACTTCAGATGGCTCAGGTAGCTCTATAAGGTAAATTGTCTTGTCAAATCCTTCTGGCATTCCGAGTCCTTCCATCCGACATTCCGAGTCCTTCCTTCCGACAGGAAAAAAATTTCCTTCCAACAGGAAAAAATTTTCCTTCCAACAGGAAAAATTTTTCCAGTTGTCCGTCCGTAAACCATTCAAATTTTCGAAAATTGAGAACTTTTTGGTCGAACTTCAGAAAAAATTTTTCCTTCCGACAGGAAAATATTTTCCTTCCAACAGGAAAAGTTTTTCCTTCCAACAGAAAAAGTTTTTCCTTCCGACAGGACACAAACGAATGTCCGACGTACCACCAACCGAGTCCATTCCAAAGCCAGAAGAACCGAAAGCTGCAGCACCACAACAGACTAAGACTAAACACTTACATTTTTTACGCTTGACTTTTTACAATTTGAACTTTGTTTGCGTAGATATGAATTCTGAAAGAAGTATGAGGGTCTTGTATGACTTTGTACTTCTCCCATAGTTCATGTCTGTCAAACTTACCTGCCATGGACTCTTTCATAAGTTCCATGAAATCGTCTTCGGACAATCCGGGGAAAAGTACAATGTCAGTAAGTATTCTCTTTACATCCTTACTTAAACTCTTTGCTGTCTGTACACAAATGACAACTGAGATGTTAAAGTGTCTGAGCTTCTTAAGAATTCGACACATGTCTTGTTCTCTGTTCTTTAACAAAGGGTGAGAAGCAAAGTCATCTAAGATAAGAAGACATCTATGAGGGTACGTTTTCCAATCGTAAGATTGCAATTTCTTCGAAATGTATTCTATCTCTTTCTGTTTGTTTCTGAAGTGTTTCTTCTCTAATATTCTCTGCATTTCCTCATTTGGGTCTTTAAACTTCGAATTTATATACTCATTTATAGCATTATACTTCAAAACTCTTCTTTGGTACTTCTTTATCCAATCTAACAACTCAGAGTCTTTTATACATACTAACTTAGACTTCTTTATAATATCTTTGAACGAATTGACGGTTTGGTCAAATTGACCAGAAGTACTACAAATAACAACTAACTCATAGAATGGGTTCTTCTCATCTAGTTCTTGTTGTTGTGCAGCCATTTTAAGATAAGTGAAAGTCTTACCCGACCCAGGTGGTGCAATTAGACCTGTTATACCATTCTGAGCAAATAAGAACTTGTCATGTATGGGTTTTATCTGAGCATTTTCCAACTTCCTCTTGTTCTTATTTAAAACATTCTCAAATTTTTTGTCAATGTCAGCAAACTTTTTTTCTAACATATTTTTAGAAAAATTAAAATTTTTATCTTTTAGAAAATGTCTAGCGATTTCGCCATCTATATTCGAGACAAGCTTTTCGACAGCAAAACATCTGTAGACCATAAAATCTTACATAGTGTAAACAAGAAAGGTGAATTTGTTCTAAAGTTCTGTTTCTGGGAATATGACAAGAACCATAAAACATTAAGCAGAGAAGTCTTAAAATTTGTCAATGACAGACTTGTTGACAGAGATGACGCCTCTTGGAGAGATGAAGTCCAACAAAACTTCTTAGAATGCAAAGAAGACACATGCGCTGTTCTTGAAGATGAAATAGAAAACAGAATAGATGAGCTATTAAAGGACAAAGAACTTTTACATAAATATGGTTCTGAGAAGTTTGACATAACTCCACCAGAAAAGAAGAAGAGAGAAAAGAAAGAAAAGAAAGTAGAAGAAGAGAAGAAAGAACCTGAACCAGTTCCAGAGAAAAAGAAATTTGACATGTAAAAATAAAATTTTATTTTTTGAACATTTCTGGGTCAATGTCAATGTTCTCTTCCTCTTTAGGAGTAAACACTGGCTTAGACTCTAAAATCTTTTTACCCAATTTACCTTGAACTTCAACTATCTTAGACTCATAATATTCATAGTCGTCTGCTTTCTTTGGTTCATAAGGTATAACAAGTTTGTATACTTTGCCTTCTTTAAGGTTTGAGAACCTTCTGTCAAAACTTTCTTTGACTGTTAACAAACCTTCTATGTCTAAGTCTTCAAATTTCGCACCATTTTTAGTCACAATAGCAAACTTAACTGGTTCGATGTTCCAAACTTTGCTGAATGAAGACTTTTCAAAATGGTAGAAGTAAACATTCAAATATGTGAATGGGTCTAGTTCTTCTTTAAGTCCTGACATGTACTTGTTTATTGAGATGAATTTCGTCATCTTTTCTATCGGATAAAAAAATATTTTTTTTTAAAATTTACTCAGAAAAATTTTTCTTTGTATATACACCATTCTGTACGTCTAAAAGACTTTTGACATTTGCCAAGAATGTTCGTTTAGACGCTGTCATATAACCATACTCTTGACAATATTGTTTATACGAATCGTACGATGACCTTTCATCTAAACACTCAAAGTCAGTTTCATCTATGAACAGTTCATATACACTCTTGTTTGCTTCTAACAATGTTTGTCTCTCTTCGGTATGTGGAATTTGTCTTGGATTGAACTTTGAAATATCTAATGTCATGAAATATGAGAACAAGTGGTTGTAAAAGTCAGATGTCAAAGTTTCTGCTAAGTCGTCAAAATATTCTGTATCTTGCATATGAGAATCTGACGTTCTGACAACTACATATCTTCTGTCAGAACTTTCTAACTTCATCGGAACAGCATTGTTTGAAACCATAACGAAGTTTGCAACATTTTCACAAACTCTTTGGTCTTTATATTTTCTTTCAACAACTCCAACTTTGTCTGTTATAAGACTCTTCAAAGCATCTGAGTTCAAAACTTTTGTTGTATCTATACTTTGAAGTTCGTTACATACTATAAGTTTCATATTCTCTATTGAAGAGTTAAACTTGCCACAGATGTTTTCTAAGTTTGTCATATTCGGGTTCGAATAACCTTCTAACAGTTTGCATAAGATATCTGTAAAGAAAGTGTTCTTACCTGTTCCTTGTTTTCCAATTATAATGAGAGCAGTTTCATTTTTAGCACTTGGATGTTGTAAGATGTTTGCAAACCAACATAAGATATACTCATAGACTCTTTCGTTTCCATTGCATATAATTTCTTTGACATGGTCTAACCAAGCTTCTATAACATTTTCTTTCCATTCTACTTGTTCATATTTATATCCAGTGAAGATAGAATAGAAGTTTGGAGATGGTGTATAAACTTTATACCACGAACTGAAAAATCTTCAAGTTTTGACAATAAGATATCCCAAGCATCTAACATCTTCATGCCAACTTGTACGACTTTTATTTTCTTAAGTTTCTGTTTACATTCTTGTTCTGAAACTATTGTCGCTTTAGGTTTGTTAAAGACTACATCCCATTCTTTCATAACATAACATTCTGGGGCAGAGTCGACATAAATGACTAAACGTTTCAAATTCTCGACTGCTTTGTTATAGTCTCGAAATGGACACATATTTCTGAATGTTTGGAAGTCATAAAAATCTGAAACATCTATTCTGTACATTTTTATAAAAATAAAAAAAATATTTTTTTTTATTCTTGAGCTATTTGTTGCATTTGTTGTTCTTGAGCTATTTGTTGTTGAAGTTGTTCTTGTAATACAATACTTTCACCAGTTGCATCTTCCAATTCGAAACTTTCTGCCGTCATTGACAAATACATAGGACATAAAAGTTTTACAGGAACAAAGTTTGCGTCAACTAAGGTTAAGTTTATGTTTGCTAAAGTGTTTGAGTTTACTAAAGCTGAAAACTCTGCATTCGAATGAACAATAGGCAAACCAGCAGAGAATGTGTTATTTATACGCATAAGTATCTTTTGGTCATAGTAGTTTCTGTCGACATTCGAATAACACTTTGAACCTAAGTTTGAAACAATATATAAAATAGGTGTACTTAAAGTCAATGGAACAGACATTCCTTGTATGACACCTTTTCCTGTTATAGGAAACTGTTGGTAGTAAAAACCAGATATAAGTTTTGTATTATAGCTCATATCGTTTATAGTAAACTCAGTCGGACATCCAAACATAATGAAACCTGCTCTAGTTGCAGCACATGTTACACTCGTCCTTAAAGTATTAAATAAGTCAACAAAACCTGTTGGTGGTATATCTGAGTAAGTATCTTCAAAGGAGTATTTTTTACCATTCACAACAATAAAATCTTCTGGTGTCAAAAGAGCAAAACAAGCTTTAGTCGTCATTGTGTTTAAGGTTAGTTTACAATATCGTCCTTGAGGACTTTGTAAGTTTGTTGTTATAGAATTATATGACTCAGGGTTTTTAGTCGTAATAGTATAAACCACTATGTCTTCTGCCATTTACATATATTTAAAAGTTTTTCTGAAAGTGGAGAAGAACTTCATCTAAACTTTCACATGGCGTTTCTTGAAGTTCTCTGTCTAAGAAGTTCAAATATTTTGTAAAGACATAGAACTTTCCTTTGTCTACACGAACAAACAAAACAGGGTCTTTCATATCGTTCAAAAGTGTGTAAAGTCCTTTACATGAAATAAAGTCTATATTATTTTTCTTCAAACATCTTTCAAGAAGTTTTGACATTTTTACTTAGCAAATAAACTTTAATGAAATGTTGTGGTCGTCAAATATTTTTATAACGTCTGGGAAACTATATTTTAAGTTCAACGTTTCACCTCCTTTCATAACGTATATCTTGTCAATGACATTATATGAAACACCACAGCAACTAACGTCGGGTTCTATTTCTTTGATGTTTATATCGTCTGCCTCTGTCAAAAGTTTCAATAGTTCTTTCAAAACTTCATGAGGTGCAATGACATATGAGTTCACTTTTACAGGGTTGTGTTCGACCAAGTTTAACATTATACCTAAAGCTTGACAAATCTTCTCCTGAGTTTGAAGTTTGTCTTTCAGTTGTTGGTAGTCGTTTCGAATATCTGCAACAGAACTTAAGTCTCTGCTAACTTCAGGGTATGTTGGTTGTTCTTTTACAGGAACTATTGTTATACCATCTTGGTCTTCGTATGGTTTCCCCACTTCAACATCTCTGTCTTTGACATTGACAACAACACTTTGACTGTTTGTTTGAGTTGGTGAATTTAACTTCACATCTGCCACCGCCATTAAACCTTTTGAAACACTTACGCTTCTATTTTTCGGAAATGACATTTTACTTAGAATAAAAAGATGGACGTATTCGGATATCTCTTTGAATTGAAGCAAAACAAAGTTTACACACACAAACAATACAAATACATTGACAGAATAATTCTTTATACAAACAATGGAAAATGTTATAGAATAGCAGTCTTTGCTGAACCAAAATATTTTCATAAAGCAAAGAAAGTTGGTATAACCGAAATGGTGAAAGTTCTTGAAGCAGACAAAAATATAACAACAAAACTGACCGATATTTCTAAAGGAAAGTTTATAATACAATATTATGTCAAAACTGGCGTACTGTCAATATTTGACAGAGAGAAGTCAGTTCAAGAACAACTTACTGACCTGCTGCCAAAATCTGCTCGATGGAAGCTGTCGTTATGCCAATCTGAGGAGCCCCAGCAGGTTTCATCGAACGAATCTTCAAAAGAGCATCTTCCGTGAAAAGTGCTATTGGTTTTGTAAACTTCTTTGCTTTCAATTCATCTGGACCGTCTCTGTCACCAGTATATTGTATTTGAACTGTACCAACAGTTGAAATACCACCCATAAAGTCTTCTGAGTCAGCAAATGGAATGCCAAGCCAAAAGTTTGAACGGTCTCCATTTGTATATTGAGTTTTTTGACCTCCTGTATGAGTCCATACTTTCACATATGGCATAATAGAATTTTGCATTTCAGGGTTAATGGTTGTTGTGAAGTTGTTGTTAAAGTTCATAGCATCTAATGTCAAGTTGTATGACCTCATATCCTCAACTGTAGAATATTCTTCTCTTGGATAATATTTGCCATCTATGTTTATATGATATTTAATACCAGGGTTGTAGAAACAAGAATAGTCATTTATAGTTCGTCTGAACAGTACAAACATAGTATCTGCATGTTTCATTGCAGTTGTTAAGGCAATATCTGTTCTTGCACCTGGGTCAGCACTTTGGTTTCCAACTTCACCTGCAAAGTCTTTGACAGATATTTGGTGTATAGGGAACATAAGTGGAACTGCAATATATTTGGCAGCTAAAGCATTTGAAATATCTGGGTCCAACATATAGACTGCAAGTCTGCTTTCTATTCTCTTGCATTCAAACTGTTCGCATGTAAACTTAACTGGGTCCCAAGCAGTTCCAGCAGCATTGAAATAATAGTTTACTTCATTGTTGAAGTTTGAGAAACCAAAGTCTAAGTCAACTTTGTCTTTGCAAAATTCGGCGAATGACGTTTTGATTTGTTCCCTTACGTCTGTAATAGTGAATGGGTCTTGTGTTGGTGCAATGACTAAGTTATTTTTGCTTGGAGTAAGTTGATAGAAATTTTTCCTGCCCAGTTTGGCAAGTATCTTAAAAACCTGAAGATGAGGAAAGATGACAAAGGAACTCTAAGTTTCAGTTTTACTTTAGTGGCAGCATTTCCATCTGAACCAGAAAGGTTAACATAAACTCCTGGAACGTTAGGGTCAAGTCTTCTTATTTTCTCAATAGTTGCATACTGGTCTGTTTGTTCTCTAGCTTGTGGTTGTACTGAGTTTCTCAAAGCGAACCATTCATAGTTTGCCCATGTTACTGTTTGAACTAAGTCAGAGTTAGAATATATCTTATATCCCATGAAAACTTCTGGAGCATATTGGTATCCGACATAGAAAATTCCATTGCAACCTTTCTTGTCAGACAACTTGGCAGAAGGTTTTATTTCAATGTCTTGTTCCACGTATAAGAATGAGTTGTCAATAGAAATAATATGAAACCTGTCGCAAGCAATATCTACTGTTGTTGAAGAACCTTCTCCAAACTCACCTACATTTCCATAAGAAACAGCAGTTGTATATTCGTAAGTTCCAGGAACTATTTCTGACCTTCTAATGGCATTGTCGCATTCGTTATACCATTCGGAAACATTTCCGTTCATGGCATCCAAAACTGTTGGCGTTATATTCTGAGCGGCGTACATTTCATATGGGTAAAAATATAGAATAGTTGGATTTATATGTCATAATAGAACCCACTCGGACCAAGCTTTACTTTCTTCCTGACTGAGTTTTTTTTTTAACTCTTCTTTTTCCTTCATTGCCACTACTTTCACTAGATGAAGTTACTTCTTCACTACTTTCACTTTGTTCTACTCTTCTCTTCTTCTTTGGTGTCGCTTTTGGTAACTTGCCCTCTGCTTCAAGTTGTTGCATCTTTGCCTCATGTTCACCTAGTATGTTGTAAATTTCCCATGTCCTTTTTGCCTTTGGGCTCTGGTCGCCCATCTCAGGTAACCTATATCCTAGAAAGATTTTGTCATAGTTTGTATTTGAGTCTTCGCGTATTGTTTGCATGACTCTTTCCTGAGTTTCCGGTTCAAGCTCTTCAAACAGAGCTTGTCCATATGGAATAAGCTCGTTTCCAAATATATGTTTTTGTAGCCATTCTGGTTTTCTTTCCATGTTACCAATAATATCTTTTGTGAATGGGAAAGCTTTTACCCAACGTTTCAGCTTGGGTCATTTATTTCTGTAGTTGGTTTTATTTTGTCAAGGAACATGTTTTTCAATACTAACATTTCATTTGGTACTGTCCATTTGAGTTTTCTTAAATATTCATCCCTTCTCGGTTCATTGTCTGCAAAGTAAGTTTTTATGACATTTTGTAAACTTTCGTTTGCAAGGTCATGTACAATAGGTTCTCTTCCTTCTGTCTCCCTAACTTTCTTTCTAAACTCTTCACCAAATATACCATCTCTATGGTTCTGTGTAGTTCTTTGAGATAAATGTTCTAGAACGTCAGGTGTTATATTTCCATCAGCCATGTTCATTTCATACTGGTCCAAAATATCTGCATCTTTCATATCTTTCAATGGCATTAAAGCCGCGCTGAAAATACCAGCTAATCTGGTTCACCATTCACTTCCATTGCGTCTACAACTTCTTGGAATTGTGGTTGTAAGTTTATGAACCACCTATCCGGTTAGCTTTATGACCCCATCTCATTGTAGTTCCATAGTCTGCAGAAACAAAAGTAGGTTTGTTTCCATATTGGTTAGGTTCTGAATGAACTTTAAACAATGTTTCATTTCTATATGTTTTGTTGAAATTTAACCTTTTATTTTCACCGAGTTCAGCCAAAGATTGAACGTTATATGGTCGTAAGTAAAAAGGGTTATTGTATTTGCGTACATTTTCTTTCAGTACTTCCATTCTATGCTGAATATTTTCATCTGGTGTTGGAGTCTTTTGTATGTCGGCAAACATTTTTCGATATTCTTCTACTATGTCAGCCGAATTTTTCTTAGACTCTTGGAAAGATTCCATATTCTCCTCATACACTTGTTGAGGGTCAAGATTTTTCGGCTGTTCCAAATCTTCATCTAGTTCTGTGAAGTTAGTTTCCAAAGGAGGGACTTGTTCGTTTCCTTCAGGCTCTTCTAGCTGTTGTTGCTGAACTATTTCTTCCATGTCTGGTTGTATCTGAACTTCTTCCTGTGGAGTTTCTTGTACCTCATCTGCTGGCATTTCATATATTCCGAGACCGTTTTTAACAAGTTCCCTATCTAAGTCATCCGGACTCATAAACCTTTCTTCTTTCGTTCCGTCTCTATTTTTTACGCGTTTCATGAAGAGAGTTGAATTGTCATTTAGCTCTGACACCAAATATCTCGGAGTAAATTCAGTCATGTCATTTGGATGATATGCTATTAAATCATATCCCTTAGCGAGCTTGTATTTTCCAGGTTTGAAATTATATCCATTTGGTGCTGAGCCATAAAGCTAAATAGGTTCGGGTCAGTATTTCCTTCCTTGAACTTTCTAATAGCTTCTTTATATCTGTCACTAAAGTCAAGAGTATCTGGTAACCATAGTCTTCTTTTAAGCATTTTTAAGAAATCTTGGTTTCCTTGTTCTCTACTTCTTTTATGTCCTTGCTCTTTTGTGGTTGTTGTTGTGCAGGGTTTTGAACTGTTGGTTGCTGTGCTGGTTGTGGAGGTGGTTGTTGTGCTGGTTGTTGTTGTGGTGCTGGTTTTGAACTGTTGGTTGTTGTGTTGGTTTTGGTGCATGCCTGTGTCTGTGTCCATGTGACGATGTAAATGTTTTTAGGTAGTCCTGGTGCAGGTGCTTCTCTTGGAGGTTTGGTGGTATATAGGTTCCACTAGCTGTATATAAGTTTCCACCAGCTGGTATTATGTTCCATCTGCAGCATAGTGTCCTACCTGACTTTTCGTTTTTAAGAAAGCATTTACTAGGTCTGTTTTGGTCTGTTGTAACTCTTTTTCTTGACTTTCCACAACAGTTGCTCTAACGGCGTCATAGGCACTTTGAACTGCCTGTCTCGTTGCTGCATCTGTTATTTTCGTCATATTTTGTGCTACTTCTCTTAACTCTTTGTCGAAACCTTCAGACTTCAGTTTCTTTCCAGATGAGAAGTCGTCACTAGTTTCACCTTACTATGAAAGAGCTTCG
>NC_067206.1:4254318-4376021 GCF_026262505.1 Trichomonas vaginalis G3
AAGTCTGCTAGTTGATAGAGACACGTATAGCAGGGGTATACAGATGCGTGCCTGAAATGACGCCGTCACGATGAGTGTGTATGTCACGCAGCTCGTCGGTCGCGTGGAGCAGTCGCGCATCTCGGTGATCGTAGTGATGCTCACTCAGGTAACAAATTTATTGGCAAATTTAACATATGCTTAAGCATCAATATCCTTTAGCCTTTTGTCATTCCTGACCAAATTCCATTCTGTGCTTATGCCAACCTGCTTGAGATGTGCTTAAATATATGTAGTGGGACTGTGTGCAGGTAAATTTTCACACCGTAATTGTTTTACTTCTCCTGTTTCCTTTGAAAGAGTTTGCACAATACAAGAACCTGTACGCACTATTTGTTCCCAATGCAGCCAACACCAAACATTGCTTGAGGACCTCTCACATCCATAGATGTATAAATAGAACGCTACTGGGTCATGTTAAATCAAACATATTGAGATATTATAGGATTGTCTCTTTTGAACTTAAAATATAGTGTAACTATTTCGGGTTGTCTTTTCTGGTTTGTGTCAGAATATTTTTTTATAATATTAATCTTATGTTTTTTCAGGGTATGTAAAAATCTTGCTTAGATATTATTTTTGTCATCTTATAACTAGTATACTATTCTCGTTTTTTCTATTGCATGTTTATCTTTGTTATCTATATAATCTAAATATAATGTTTTGCTTTTTTTTTGGGTCTACCTGTTTTCAACACCAATAAGTCATTAATAATACGGTGCTGGAGCTAACGTTAGACAAAGTGTGCATATCCGTTCCATTTCATAACTCTTAAATATTTCTTCTTGTTCGTCTCCATTATAAGTTTAAAGTAGCAGTTGTTGTCTAATGGAACTTTAACTTGTGTGCCATTATTCTTTAATATAGCCTACATGAATTATCATTGTTATTTTTCGGAATGAGTTTAACCGTATACCATTTTCTTAAGGACTGTACAAACTCCCATCTAATAGTTGTTTTCTTCAGTTGACAGAAAAGTCGCCAACAATAGTTTCACAATATTTTTTTGTTCGCAACTAAACTTTGGTATATGTTTTCGTTAACATATTTTTCTTTTGCCTTCTTTGCTAACTCTCGTTAACACTATTCCTTATCTTGCTTTCTTTTGCTAAACTGATCGTTTAACATATTCCTTATCTGCCTTCCATTCTGCTAACTGCATCGTTAACATATTCCTATCTGCTTTCTTCCTAACGTCATCGTTAACCATTTATCCTTATCTGCTTTACAGGTCGCTAAACATTGCTGAAACCCATCCTGTATCAGCTTTTAGTTTTAAGGAACTTCGATGGTCCTTCATGATCCATGTCAACCCTTTCTATAATTTCATTATCTTTTTTCATTAACTTATTCTTATCTGCCTTCTTTGCTAACTCATCTGTTATATCATATCTCCTTATCTGCTTTCTTTGCTAACTCATCGTTAACAATATTCCTTATCTGCCATCTTTTGCTAACTCATCGTTAACAAATGAATGATATCTGCTTTCTTTGCTAACTCATCGTTAACATGATTCCTTATCTGCTTTCTTCATTAGTCATTTAGGAAACCTTTTATGAAATTCCTCACTTTAATTAAATCTTCCAATCTTCAAAAACTTTAGAAAATGCATTTTAATGCGTAATATCTTTTGTCTTCTAGTGGAATTGATGTTATAGTAATCCCGTTATTCCTTTTAATTTTTGAATCATAAATAAAATTTCTTTTTATATTTTGATATCACTGCACCACCTTTGCAAACGAATTCGAAATGGTCATTTTTTTCAAATACTATCTCCAAATCTCCATATTTCAACATTGCGTATTTGTTCTGCCGGTCTTTGAATTATATGCATATATGGCGTATGTAATGGTCTGTGGTTGTCGTTGTTTATCCTATTATTACGATTAAAAATGAAATAGTTTAAATCTGTTATCTCATCGCTATTGTTTTCTATTTGAAATTGCCATAATAATTTCATTCATAAATTCCTAAAATTCGACAATCAAATAGGTAAGTTAGGGTTCTAAATTAAATATTTGATAAATCCTTTTGATGAAGAATAAATGAATTCCGGATAATTGAAACGGGATATGATAAAAGAATTGTTTTAAGTTGATGGATAAAATGTTTTGTAATTGATGGGTAAGAGTTAAGGGTCTAATGTTTGATGCTGAAAATCTCATTTGGGGTAATTTAACTTTATCACATTTTGATTAAAATGAAATTAGAACCAGTGTCAAGAATAGCAAAACGCAGCATCCCCACATCTTTTTCCAAATTTAATATCCCCCAACCAATGAACGAAGACGAGGAGTACAAAATTTAATTTTCAAGCGGAAATTTAATAAGGTTAATTTATTTTCATCAAGTTCAAAAAGTTATCAGGTTTTGATTAAAAATTTTCTTCCATACCATAACGATAAATGATTCAATTTAAATAACTTAAAATCAATGTATATCCCATTTCGTTATCACATTATTTATATACATATCATACGTTTGTAGGGTCTACGACCCGCCGCTATCGCGGCTCATGGTCATCTTTGATAAATGATAATATATCTGAAGGGTTTCTAAAAGAATGGGATTAAATTTACCACTCCACAGAAACGAAGTAACATTATACAACTTCCGCTAACTGTTAAATTTAATTCACAGTTATTTATTCGAAATAATATTGATAATTGACATTTTCTATTACGATTAAACATATGGTAAAGCGTTATTTCCAGTGATAAACTAAACTAGAATTAAGATTACCGTCAAGAATTCATAAATTCACGAATAAGAAACATTCATTCATGTTATAAATTTTAGTGTTTTCAGAAAATATGAGTCAATGTCAATATTCATACATCGGTTATATTTCACTTCATTCAAATTTAAGTTCAACTCAAACCATATAATGACCATTTCAATAAGATTTTTCAAGATGGTAATTAACATGTATTGGATAGATTAAATATGAACAGATTGACAAATATCGAAATTTTTGTAATTTTGGTTTTAAATATCCCCCGATGGTACAACAAAAAGATTGAAGTTTAAGATAAAGCTGATACTATAACACAAAAACAATTACAATGACCGATCCGACGATAGTGGGGATACAAAAAAGAAATAAAACAAACGAATAGAAATCTGGTGAAAGGGTCAATTATTTATCGATTATGATTTCAAAGGCATTATTATTCGACATAATGTTTAATGCTTGAATATAATAGGCTTAACAAAAGAAATTTTTCAAAGGATATTTATATTCATCAACTATTTTAATTATAAATATCATTATATTGTTAAACTGAAGTTTCAGTTGTTGTTCCGTTCTTTGATATTTATTGTGCTAATATCCTTTATAATTCTATTTTTGCAACTGTTCCCGCTCAGTGAAACCTCATCGATCGTATGAAAAATTGAATCTTCAAACGTCTGAATCTTGAACATCAAAAGATGGCGAATAATTGTGAATTAATGATTCATAAAGCGAAAATAATTACCGGATTTGGATCAATTAAATTTATTATTGAATCATAATTATCAGGTGTTATATATCACAGGTAATTTTCAATTAATTCAGAATTAATGTCCTATTTTATATGGCCATTGCGACTGGAATCGTAGATTACCTGGTTCCTCGATGTTTGATGAAAGAGGTGGGGTATGATTGGATAAGTGGGAACTTTCAACAGGTTCTTACCGGGTTCAGTAATACTTGGTCTTTCCAGTTTCTCATCCTCCTCTTTTTGGTAAGTCACAGAGTTAATAAATTGGTTGAGTTGCTGACCTTGTTTAATTCAGGACTAACATTAACTTTAACATTTTGAATAAGTTCGTGATTTATCATCATTTAACGTTATAACAACCGTTAATCTCTGCTTTTGCGTTAGTGTTCTTTGACTTAAGTGAAACGTCCTTCTCATTTTATATTGAATAAAAAAAAAAAATATATTTAAAATTTTATTTGTTGACTCGGTCATCCTGTTAACTTTTGAATGCACATTATTTCTTGATATTCTTTGTTTTTCTTCATTGATTTTATTTTAGCATTCTTTAACATTCGAACTATTCTAAATGAGACGATCTTTATTTAGTCTTATTGCTTCTTTAATTAATCAAAAGTTATACCTTGTTGGATTTAAAGTGTTTCTTTATGCGAATTCCGCTTAACGTGAGAATAAAGTGAAGAAACTGTTTTGTCCTAACTTGACGTGGTTTTAAATCTTTGATCTGATAAAGCCCTTGTCTGATCTAGGTTGATTCTGTTTATCTCTTTAAACATTTGAAAACTGCATCGATAAGCAACTTTAAAGAATTTCTTAAGGCTGAAATTTCAGGTCTTAAATTTGCCATATTGACCAATACAACTGTTACATATCGTGGTAATCCATCCGGTCGCCTCTTCAAATCAAGCATTTTAATTCTTCATTCCTTGAAGTAAGAATATTGGATATAATGATGGTCTAATTAACGTTTGAATCCATTTTCACCATTCTCCATGTATTGTTTAAATAGCTTTCCATTTTCCAATCAAATTGTCATAGGATATTACATTCAATATGCTTTTACGTTTAGGAATAGATCCGTCATTTGTTAATTTATATTCCCATTTATACTTTAATATTCCTTGACCATCCAAGTAACGACAAACTTTTCAAATTTATATCCATCAGGGTTTCCATTTGGACCGTAATGTCCTGCTTCTGTGCTTCCCAATTTGGTCCGATGAACGTTTTGGCATACTGCTTGAGCTTCTGGTATGTTAAAACGTTTTCTCATTTGTTTGTAACATCCTTTTGAAGACCCGGCACAAGTTGAACTAATTCTTTCATTCCGTCTGGACTTTCAATAGTTCTATTATATGCATGCCCCTTTTTGTTTGTTCCCTTGGTTCTTTAATGAACCTGTCAGAAAGATTGCATTATTTCTGTCAATGTGTTAATTAATAAATAAAAAATAAAAATAATTATAAAAAAGTTATTCGAAATTTAATGAACCCTCCTTATTTAAATCAACTAATTATTTTTTCCAATGTTCTCAGCTAATCGTTGATCATTTGTGTGTAAAGTTCATTAATGCTCATTGGTAAATTTCACTTGATAAAGCATAACGTTCAAGCTCGTTGACGGACTAAAACCACACTGAAAATGAAAGGTGTGACTAGGTTTTGATTTAATGTTTGTGCTTAATGCTTTAAAGTATTGAAAGCCATGAAGAATGAACACTGATGTGTCGACATTGAGGTTAAAATCTGATTAGAAATATGATTTCTCATAGTTATTAGTTTTGATTGTCACCGCATCATCTAAAAAAATGAGTGAATGCAAAAATTCCTTCTATCAAAATTTGAAATAGAAGTGTTTCAAATAATTCATTCCGTTGTTATCGAATATTTATCCTCTATTCCTTGCTTCTTGACTTGTATTATGATAATTCTTTATACCAATACAAAGTTTTTTTAAATAAATCTTCTGCTTCCTTCATTGTGATAGTAATAAATAATTGGAATTGTGATTAAATCGCTTGTAAAGATTCAAATGTAAACTGAAGGTGAACCTGAACGTTGAGTATAAATTAACACCATGTGATAGGGGGACGTGTTTGAAGCAATAATGAAATAATTTGTTTTTTAATATCGTTAATGTTTACCTTTATTCTGTTTACGCTAATTGCTGGCAGTGATTGATAAAATATAGTATAAGCATTGCAGAATACCTGGATGTTTCATTAATTTTTTCCTTAAGATATGAGCATTTCTATTATCACTCAATGCCTTCATTAATCATACTCAATGCTACGTAGTATTATAATTACTCCGTGCTAATTCTTCAAGAGTGATATTTAAATCGCATTATGATCCAAAACTAATTTATAATTTAAACATTTCTATTCATCCAATATTTCATCCATATGAATTTCTATACTGCGGTGAGTGTAACCTGTTGGATGATTATTCAAACCTTCATCCGGTGTACATGTCCAATATGACTAGTCCTAGTAAAACCAAACCTGAGGAGGATTTGTCACTTTGAACAGTAAGTTGTCATTTTTTCACACCCTGAATGATTGGATAGCGTTCACTTGTACTGTACTTGTGAGTTGAAAGTTTTCTAATCCATCAAAAGAATATACCCGCTTCCATCACGTTGAACTGGAATAGTGATAAGAATGAAGTTTGGGGTTCTTTTTTTCCATGTTCTAGTTAATGGCGTGCCATTAATCTGCATTCAGTGGTCAGTTATGGACAGTCCTCGTATTCTGTCTGTGCATTCATTCACTCCATCTAATCAGAAGCTTGAAAGGCATACCCGTGTAAAGAATATGTCAGCCCCTTGTGGTCATCGGCTTGAATCGAGGAAGTTTCTGGAATCTATAGTGACCTGAAGACCTCTGAGCATTGGATTTTCTAAAACCGTATCTTTGCATTGCATTCTTCGAATATGTTTACACAACATCTGTAACATTATGAAAGAGCGTAATCGCATAGAACTTTGAGCTGATACCTTCAGGAGTAATGCACCTCCTTTAGTGACGAACGTCATATGTTTTGAGTGCTGGAATCATGAATGGAGTCTTCCCTTACTAATAAACGTGGTATTGCTTTAATGATTCTTCAATTAAACCGTATCCTGGTGTAATGCATTTAATCTCTCTAAAACTGTCCACTTTTGTGCATGAATATAATAACTTCATCAACTGTGTGCGTTCAGCGATGTAGCGAGCTAAGCTTTGTAATGTAAATATTGGAGGAAAGTCCGATTTGTTGGATTTGCTGATCATATTTATGAAACATGATTCATAATCTTTTCATAATTTTCATCAGGTTTCTTTTCATAAACGTAATTTTGTAAATCAGGCAACTCTTAACGGGTCAACCTTGAACAAAATACTAAAGTATCCTGAAAAACATATATATTGTAAGAATGATTCACCAAATGATTTAGGCTATGCATCGAACGCCTGAAATGCTAACAAATCATTACCGGAATAAATCATATCAATAAGTGATATCAATCTCTTCTTCCTCTTGCTTTCTTGAAACTCTGAAGGTCAATATATTTGACCCACATAGAGTTATCTATTTTTGAACATTATTATATAACGAATGAAACAAACCTTTTTAACTTTCCTTTCTGAGCTTTTGGTTTATATGTTGCAAATGCGAAAAGATCACGGGCAAATCCATCTGAAGATAACAGCATCCACCTCTTTTCGAGTTTCTAAACTTCTAATTCTTTAAAGTTTTGATTTGGAATGATTTTGTAACCAACGAATAAACGCATGCATTTAAAAGCGGCAATCACATGTGAAAGCTTTATTTGAAACGTAGAGTTTTGCTTTAACTTTGCGTTAATATATGTGTCACCTAAGTTGAATTCAACATCAAATGACGCGATTTGTAATTCTTAATGAGTTTGTTATATCATTCAAATATGGAGCTATCGAGGAGTCATAGCTCATGAACTTTTCAAGTTCTCTATATAATAATCTTCTACCGCATAATTTTGCGAATTTTCAATTTTATCGTTTTCGGAATGAATAAACACAGGTATTCCATTAATTCCCGGTTTAGTGTTTGGCACACAAATAGTTTAGTCCGTCATTTATTATTAAATATAAAAATCAAAATTAAAAACTGTAAAAATGAATGTTTTAATTTTATAATAGAATATATCAAGTATGGCTGCAGGTTCTTTTAAGAAACCTGTGGGATAAAGTAAAAAGAGGAGCCGCGCAATAAAGGTTTGGGGAAGGATTCTGAAGAAAAGGAGCAAATTGGATATTTAAGAATAAAGAAATGGTAATTAGTGACGTTGCTAGAAGACCGAAATAGCAAGCCTAATGCGATGTATCACGTAGATAAGGAAGCAATAAAGAAATATTAAATAAAGGAGAATCAAGAAAGTTTATCTAAAAGACTACAACCGATACTAAGAATAAAAATAATATTTCATTTTTTCAACTATCTACCCCGTATTTTATTTAGTATTCCTTCAAGCTATTCCACCAACTGCGTTACCTGCTTGTGCTCCCTAGCCTGGATTACCGTGGCTTTATCACATTAAGTAATACTCCACTCTATGATAGTTCCTGCGTTTTTTCGCTAACTGGTGCCAAAAAGTTTGTCAACCGGGTTAAATAATTTTTGTATGACCCAACTCTGCAGCTTTTCTTTAATTCTCATGCCCACTAATTTTTTAAAAGAATCCTGCCCGCATCATTTTTCTGAATTTAATATAATGTAAAAAATATAATTTCAATCACTTAATGATTCTAATTGATTTTATTTTAAGATGATAAAGTAAACCGATTTTAAAAAATAAATGAAACAGAGGAGGAAAGAAATAAATGAAAAGTGAAATGTTCAAGCAACAAAGAAATAAACGTTGTTAACACACCCAATTATACGTGAAAAATAAAAAATTTTTTGCAGTACTGTTGAGAATTTAATTGACTATTATGGCAAAATAAAAATATTTGGAAGAATTGACAACATGTAAAATTGATAATGTTTAAAAAGTTGAGGACAGAGTCCAAGACCCAGAGGTCCATGGATTCAAATTTCAAAAAATAAAAGGTGTTGTTAGTTAAAATCTAATTCCTCATCAGAATCACCTCAATTAATGAAAAAATTAGATGATTTAACAAAACAGACTAGAATTATTGAAGAGCGTACACTAATCAAATTATTGATTTCATAAATCATGACTCTGTTGAGACCCGTGGTACTTAAAGCTAAAGGCACAAAGTGCCCAGGACTTAAAGTCATCACTGAAGTTCAGGTTATATTCATTCAAATATTTCAATTTATTAAATGCAACTTCTGCTAGTTTATTTACTTTTTTTCAAATACGATCATTTTGAAAGTCAATCCGTTTTTAATTTTTTCTGAGTTTTTTCATTTTTTCTAGTTCTGAACTTTATTTTGGATGATATTTAAATCCGTTAAATTCTTTTTCCTCAGTTTTGATCATTATTTAAAAAGAACTTTTGTGGTTGAATTCCGTTTAAACCATTTATATTAAATATTTGTTATAAAATTCAATATCTGGAATTTAATTCCAAATTTTTGCATTTCAATTAAATTATTATCAAATACAAAAAGAATAGGTTTAATATTAAACTTAACCTTTATAATTATACTTTCTACATAATCATCGAAGTAAACATCTACTTGTTTAACAGTTTCAAGAAATTGGTGAAAGAACATCCATTAATTGATTGACGGTTACGAATCTTGAATCCACTCAATTGTTCATACGACATTAAACAAATAAAATTATTCAAAAAATGGTAAGCATGAATTTTTTAAAAGTTTATTTTTTTATTCTGAACATATTAATTTTCTAATTTCTTTTACTCTCTCCGTATATACTAGATTTAAAGAATTCAGAAACTTTTAACCATAATCGCCTAAATGTTTTCTTATCCCCTAACGTGTGCCAAGTTTATTAATATGAAACTGAATAAACTTTATCTTTATCTTTACACCTTTCATCACTTCCAAATATATTTATATCCTCAGTTTTGATTAAGCCATTTTCATATTCATTAACGTTAATAATTCCAGTCTTTCCCTTTTTAAATTGATGTTTAAGATATTCAGGATTTAACAATACTCTACGTTTATATGCTCCTAACTTAGTTTAAAGGTTTTTCTACAAAATTTAGGAATTTCCATCCTCTTATGTCATCAATGTATTTCCATTTCATTATTTTCAATTTCTTCTTCTCGTTTATGAAGGTCTTTTGATTATGAACTCCATTGATTCCATGAAATTAAATACTTCTTTATCATTATATTTTATAGCCTCATTTAGCTTATTTTGGTTTCATATTCATTTATAATTCACAATCTTACTATTTATAAATTGAGTTTTTAACACATTCAGGATTTAAACAATGTTTTAATTAATCGCGGAATATCTCTAACATCAATCTATATATAGCTTCTTTTATAAAAGATAAAAAAATAAATTATTTTAAAAATTAATGTTAATTTTTTTAATGTGGTTTTTATAAATTATATTTTAATGCATCGTCTATATATAGATGTTACAAAAAAAAAGTCAGCAGCAACCCGCACTCATAACTACTGGAAATTTAAATTTTCGAAAATCGAAATTATACTTAATAGTTTTAAATATTCTTATATCAAAAGGATAAAGTTCATTAAGAGAAAAACAATTCTTCTTCTTCAATCTATTGGCGCATTTTATTTCTACCTGCCAAATAAGGAAGGGAAATTATAAGAACAACCATGGTGTCTTTAAAAAAACGCTATTTTTGATATTTTTTAACAACCCTAAATTTTAAGATTTTTTTCGAATTTTTTCGAAAAAAAAAAATATTTTCAGAACAGCCTTAACGGCTACAGATTAGGAAGCAATGTTAAGTTATCAAAAGAAAGGAGGTCTGAATATAGACAAAATATATCGTTTGAAGGTTGAAAAAAATCAATCTCTAATATTTGAGCCCAAAATTTTCGAAATTTTATATTTTTTGAAAAAAAGAGGCCACCGTATGTACGTTTATTTGAAGAGGAGGAGGATTATATTTTTGGAAAGGGTGAAACAGTTATGAATATGTTAATTATAATAATAATCATGTATTATTATAAAAAAGAAAAAATAAGCACGTTACAAATTTTTCTTTCTTGTTTTTTAACAAAATCTACTTAGAATTATGCAAAATATGACTAAATAATTATAAAATTTCAAGTTAAATTTTAATTTTGATAAATAATTTTAAATATTCCAAAAATATCAAGTTCAGTTCGACTATGTATTAGTAATTCCTCATAAAGTGCCAAAACCCTATTAAAATATATGAACATTTTCAACAGTTCATGTTTTTATTTAAAAAATTTGATTGGATATTGAGCTTCAAACAATTTATTATGTAAATAAAAAATAATTAAATATATGTAATTTATTGCGTATTAACAACCGTAGTAAGTGCGATTCTTCCTTTCTTTCCTACTGAGATTTGAATTTGATTTCGAATTGTAAAGATGATTCAAAGGGAAAATACTAGCGGATAAAAACTACCCTCCATGAAAGGGTCATAATTGGAGTCATTGTATTTTTTTGATATTTTTTTTGCTTTTCGAGCCTAAATAGGTAGCCAAGATAATGCCTAAAAATAAGGTTCTAAATTCTGAAGTTACATGAATGCTATCGTGTCACCCTTAAAGACTTCAAAATTTTTTTTCAGTTCGTATTTTGGTGATACACAAATAAAATTAAGAAATCACCAATATATTTTCCTTATAGAATAAGGGTTTCGGTTTTTTGCGAAAAAAAAAACGTACAATACGCAATTTCGCGTAAAAAACATTTAGCTAGCAAATTTCGAAAAACCTTTTTTTTTGGAAAAAAAAAACTCCCCACCCCCCGCTTTTTTAAAAAAAAAGGAAAAAACCGGTTCCCAAAAAAAACCTTTTTTTTTTAATTTGCGGTATCATATTTTTGGAAAAATCTTTATGAATAAAAAAAAAAAAAAAAAGGGTAGTGGGCTCCAGGCACTTCGTCCTCTAGCCCTGAAGATGTTTTAGTATAAATTTGTCCGGACAAGTAAGGTCTATCGTCGCTAACAGGAAAAGTTACAGGCGTTCCAAGGAAGTATACTTTGAGAAGCGCCTTCTTCTGGTCCGAAAACATTATATAATGTTTCGCTTTTTTCACAAAATTATATATGTTTTCAATGTTTTTGTCATGACTTCTTCGTATATGTTTTGTCATGACTTTCTTCGTATATGTTTTTTGTCATGATTTTCATCGTAAATGTTTTTGTCAAGATTCTTCGTAAATGTTTTGAAGAACTGAAAGGTGTCACCAGGTCCCTCGGTCCCTCGGTCCCTCGGTCAACTAACATCTTTTTTGAAATGGGTGACACATGACAATTTTGACAACAGTCCGCTTTTTTACTTCACTTAAAATGCCACGTAAGCTACGTTAAGAAATATACGTAAGAGGAAGAGGAAGAGAGCATTGAAAACATCCAATAGTAAAAACTGACACACAACAGTTTGCAACAACAAATGCTGAATGACCCCACTATGTTTGCACATGTCAAGCAATCCTATGCTTTTAAACCGAGTTTTTGGTGCACAGAGTGGAGGTTTAAGAGCGGCACTTTTAGCAAAAATGGCAGGCTATGGTGGAGCTGCAGACGGAACAGCTATAACCTCAAAGTCAAATGAAATTTGAGTTCACTCAAAAATCAAATAGCAGATGTCAAAAAGTCAAACATAGACATACAGAAGCAAAAAGTGAAAACGAAAAGAAACTAGAATATGACAGACACACAAAGAAACTCAATGAGTTAAACGTAAGAGAAGAAAGAACAACTGAAAGAACTAAGTACAGAGGAATATGCGAAAAAGTGTCAGAAAAAGCAGCAGAAGTAGCAAAAATGGAACAAGATGTTGTAAATTTGAAAAACCATACTACTCAATATAAAGTACTGAAAAGATGAAGAGATAAAACAAAAAGCCCTGAAGACATATATGGATAGCGATGAGTATAAAAAAGAAGTTGAAGCAAATGTAAAGGCAGAAAAACTTTACAGTTGCAAAACCAAACCGTACAGTATGAAAACTTAGCACAAGAAAGTAAAAATAACGACGCAGCCATGCAAAAGGCAATGAAAAGCGCAGAATATATAAAAGCTAACAATGACTGGTTAGATGCCCAAGCCAACGCTAAAGCCCCAGCTTATAGGGTCAATAAGGACAAAAATACAAGCGGATGAAGACAGTTCAAAATGAAGCTTTAATGAATGCTGACTTTAAGAACGCCTTCGAAGCTCTTCATAGTAAGGTGAAACAAGTGAACGACTTCTCATCTGGAAAGAAACTGAAGTCTGAAGGTTTCGACAAAGAGTTAAGAGAAGTAGCACAAAATTGACGAAAATAACAGATGCAGCAACGAGACAGGCAGTTCAAAGTGCCTATGACGCCGTTAGAGCAACTGTTGTGGAAAGTCAAGAAAAAGAGTTACAACAGACCAAAACAGACCTAGTAAATGCTTTCTTAAAAACGAAAAGTCAGGTAGGACACTATGCTGCAGATGGAACATATGTGCCAGCTGGTGGAACTTATATACCAGCTGGTGGAACTTATATACTAGCTAGTGGAACTTATACCACCAAACCCTCCAAGAGAGCACCTGCACCAGGACTACCTAAAACATTTACATCGTCACATGGACACAGACACAGGCATGCACCAAAAACCAACACAACAACCAACAGTTCAAAAACCAGCACCACAACAACAACCAGCACAACAACCACCTCCACAACCAGCACACAACCAACAGTTCAAAACACTGCACACAACAACCACAAACAGAGCAAGGACATAAAAGAAGTAGAGAACAAGGAAACCAAGATTTCTTAAAAATGCTTAAAGAAGACTATGGTTACCCAGATACTCTTGACTTTAGTGACAGATATAAAGAAGCTATTAGAAAGTTCAAGGAAGGAAATACTGACCCGAACCTATTTAGCTTTATGGTTCAGCACCAAATGGGATATAATTTCAAACCTGGAAAATACAAGCTCGCTAAGGGATATGATTTAATAGCATATCATCCAAATGACATGACTGAATTTACTCCGAGATATTTGGTGTCAGAGCTAAATGACAATTCAACTCTCTTCATGAAACGCGTAAAAAATAGAGACGGAACGAAAGAAGAAAGGTTTATGAGTCCGGATGACTTAGAATAGGGAACTTGTTAAAAACGGTCTCGGAATATATGAAATGCCAGCAGATGAGGTACAAGAAACTCCACAGGAAGAAGTTCAGATACAACCAGACATGGAAGAAATAGTTCAGCAACAACAGCTAGAAGAGCCTGAAGGAAACGAACAAGTCCCTCCTTTGGAAACTAACTTCACAGAACTAGATGAAGATTTGGAACAGCCGAAAAATCTTGACCCTCAACAAGAGTATGAGGTGAATATGGAATCTTTCCAAGAGTCTAAGAAAAATTCGGCTGACATGGTAGAAGAATATCGAAAAATGTTTGCCGACATACAAAAGACTCCAACACCAGATGAAAATATTCAGCATAGAATGGAAGTACTGAAAGAAAATGTACACAAATACAACAACCCTTTTTACTTACGACCATATAACGTTCAATCTTTGGCTGAACTCGGTGAAAATAAAAGGTTAAATTTCAACAAAACATATAGAAATGAAACATTGTTTAAAGTTCATTCAGAACCTAACCAATATGGAAACAAACCTACTTTTGTTTCTGCAGACTATGGAACTACAATGAGATGGGGTCATAAAGCTAACCCGGATAGGTGGTTCATAAACTTACAACCACAATTCCAAGAAGTTGTAGACGCAATGGAAGTGAATGGTGAACCAGATTTAGCTGGTATTTTCAGCGCGGCTTTAATGCCATTGAAAGATATGAAAGATGCAGATATTTTGGACCAGTATGAAATGAACATGGCTGATGGAAATATAACACCTGACGTTCTAGAACATTTATCTCAAAGAACTACACAGAACCATAAAGATGGTATATTTGGTGAAGAGTTTAGAAAGAAAGTTAGGGAGACAGAAGGAAGAGAACCTATTGTACATGACCTTGCAAACGAAAGTTTACAAAATGTCATAAAAACTTACTTTGCAGACAATGAACCGAGAAGGGATGAATATTTAAGAAAACTCAAATGGACAGTACCAAATGAAATGTTAGTATTGAAAAACATGTTCCTTGACAAAATAAAACCAACTACAGAAATAAATGACGCAAGACTGAAACGTTGGGTAAAAGCTTTCCCATTCACAAAAGATATTGTTGGTAACATGGAAAGAAAACCAGAATGGCTACAAAAACATATATTTGGAAACGAGCTTATTCCATATGGACAAGCTCTGTTTGAAGAGCTTGAACCGGAAACTCAGGAAAGAGTCATGCAAACAATACGCGAAGACTCAAATACAAACTATGACAAAATCTTTCTAGGATATAGGTTACCTGAGATGGGCGACCAGAGCCCAAAGGCAAAAAGGACATGGGAAATTTACAACATACTAGGTGAACATGAGGCAAAGATGCAACAACTTGAAGCAGAGGGCAAGTTACCAAAAGCGACACCAAAGAAGAAGAGAAGAGTAGAACAAAGTGAAAGTAGTGAAGAACAACTAGTGAAAGTAGTGGCAATGAAGGAAAAAGAAGAGTTAAAAACTCAGCCAGGAAGAAAGTAAAGCTTGGTCCACGTGGGTTCTATTATGACAATAAATCCAACTATTCTATATTTTTACCCATATGAAATGTACGCCGCTCAGAATATAACGCCAACAGTTTTGGATGCCATGAACGGAAATGTTTCCGAATGGTATAACGAATGCGACAATGCCATTAGAAGGTCAGAAATAGTTCCTGGAACTTACGAATATACAACTGCTGTTTCTTATGGAAACGTAGGTGAGTTTGGAGAAGGTTCTTCAACAACAGTAGATATTGCTTGCGACAGGTTTCATATAATTTCTATTGACAACTCATTCTTATACGTGGAACAAGACATTGAAATAAAACCTTCTGCCAAGTTGTCTGACAAGAAAGGTTGCAATGGAATTTTCTATGTCGGATACCAATATGCTCCAGAAGTTTTCATGGGATATAAGATATATTCTAACTCTGACTTAGTTCAAACAGTAACATGGGCAAACTATGAATGGTTCGCTTTGAGAAACTCAGTACAACCACAAGCTAGAGAACAAACAGACCAGTATGCAACTATTGAGAAAATAAGAAGACTTGACCCTAACGTTCCAGGAGTTTATGTTAACCTTTCTGGACAAACTGCAGCAGCAGTAACCAAAGTAAAACTGAAACTTAGAGTTCCTTTGTCATCTTTCCTCATCTTCAGGTTTTTAAGATACTTGCCAAACTGGGCAGGAAAAATTTCTATTGAACTTACTCCAAGCAAAAATAACTTAGTCATTGCACCAACACAAGACCCATTCACTATTACAGACGTAGAGGGAACAAATAAACGTCATTCGCCGAATTTTGCAAAGACAAAGTTGACTTAGACTTTGGTTTCTCAAACCTCAACACTGAAGTAAACTATTATTTCAATGCTGCTGGAACTGCTTGGGACCCAGTTAAGTTCACATGCGAAAAATTTGAATGCAAGAGAATAGAAAGCAGACTTGCAGTCTATATGTTGGACCCAGATATTTCAAATGCTTTAGCTGCCAAATATATTGCAGTTCCACTTATGTTCCCTATACACCAAATATCTGTCAAAGACTTTGCAGGTGAAGTTGGAAACCAAAGTGCTGACCCAGGTGCAAGAACAGATATTGCTTTAACAACTGCAATGAAACATGCAGATACTATGTTTGTACTGTTCAGACGAACTATAAATGACTATTCTTGTTTCTACAACCCCGGTATTAAATATCATATAAACATAGATGGCAAATATTATCCAAGAGAAGAATATTCTACAGTTGAGGATATGAGGTCATACAACTTGACATTAGATGCTATGAACTTTAACAACAACTTCAAACAACCATTAACCCTGAAATGCAAAGTTCTATTATGCCATATGTGAAAGTATGGACTCATACAGGAGGTCAAAAAACTCAATATACAAATGGAGACCGTTCAAACTTTTGGCTTGGCATTCCATTTGCTGACTCAGAAGACTTTATGGGTGGTATTTCAACTGTTGGTACTGTACAAATACAATATACTGGTGACAGAGACGGTCCAGATGAATTGAAGCAAAGAAGTTTACAAAACCAATAGCACTTTTCACGGAAGATGCTCTTTTGAAGATTCGTTCGATGAAACCTGCTGGGGCTCCTCAGATTGGCATAACGACAGCTTCCATCGAGCAGATTTTGGCAGCAGGTCAGTAAGTTGTTCTTGAACTGACTTCTCTCCGTCAAATATTGACAGTACGCCAGTTTTGACATAATATTGTATTATAAACTTACCTTTAGAAATATCTGTAAGTTTTTTGTTATATTTTTGTCTGCTTCAAGAACTTTCACCATTTCGGTTATACCAACTTTCTTTGCTTTATGAAAATATTTTGGTTCAGCAAAGACTGCTATTCTATAACATTTTCCATTGTTTGTATAAAGAACTATTCTGTCAATGTATTTGTATTGTTTGTGTGTGTAAACTTTGTTCTGCTTCAATTCGAAGAGATACTCAAATACGTCCATCTTTTTATTCTAAGTAAAATGTCATTTCCGAAAAATAGAAGCGTAAGTGTTTCAAAAGGTTTAATGGCGATGGCAGATGTGAAGTTAAATTCACCAACTCAAACAAACAGTCAAAGTGTTGTTGTCAATGTCAAAGACAGAGATGTTGAAGTGGGGAAACCATACGAAGACGAAGATGGTATAACAATTGTTCCTGTAAAAGAACCAACATATCCTGAAGTTAACAGAGGCTTAAGTTCTGTTGCAGATATTCGAAACGACTACCAACAACTGAAAGACAAACTTCAAACTCAGGAGAAGATTTGTCAAGCTTTAGGTATAATGTTAAACTTGGTCGAACACAACCCTGTAAAAGTGAACTCATATGTCATTGCACCTCATGAAGTTTTGAAAGAACTATTGAAACTTTTGACAGAGGCAGACGATATAAACATCAAAGAAATAGAACCCGACGTTAGTTGCTGTGGTGTTTCATATAATGTCATTGACAAGATATACGTTATGAAAGGAGGTGAAACGTTGAACTTAAAATATAGTTTCCCAGACGTTATAAAAAATATTTGACGACCAACATTTTCATTAAAATTTATTTGCTAAGTAAAATGGCAGAAGACACAATGGTTTATACTATTACGACTAAAAACCCTGAGTCATATAATTCTATAACAACAAACTTACAAAGTCCTCAAGGACGATATTGTAAACTAACCTTAAACACAATGACGACTAAAGCTTGTTTTGCTCTTTGACACCAGAAGATTTTATTGTTGTGAATGGTAAAAAATACTCCTTTGAAGATACTTACTCAGATATACCACCAACAGGTTTTGTTGACTTATTTAATACTTTAAGGACGAGTGTAACATGTGCTGCAACTAGAGCAGGTTTCATTATGTTTGGATGTCCGACTGAGTTTACTATAAACAATATGAGCTATAATACAAAACTTATATCTGGTTTTTACTACCAACAGTTTCCTATAAGGAAAAGGTGTCATACAAGGAATGTCTGTTCCATTGACTTTAAGTACACCTATTTTATATATTGTTTCAAACTTAGGTTCAAAGTGTTATTCGAATGTCGACAGAAACTACTATGACCAAAAGATACTTATGCGTATAAACAACACTTTCTCTGCTGGTTTGCCTATTGTTCATTCGAATGCAGAGTTTTCAGCTTTAGTAAACTCAAACACTTTAGCAAGTATAAACTTAACCTTAGTTGACGCAAACTTTGTTCCTGTAAAACTTTTATGTCCTATGTATTTGTCAATGACGGCAGAAAGTTTCGAATTGGAAGATGCAACTGGTGAAAGTATTGTATTACAAGAACAACTTCAACAACAAATAGCTCAAGAACAACAAATGCAACAAATAGCTCAAGAATAAAAAAAATATTTTTTTTATTTTTATAAAAATGTACAGAATAGATGTTTCAGATTTTTATGACTTCCAAGCATTCAGAAATATGTGTCCATTTAGAGACTATAACAAAGCAGTCGAGAATTTGAAACGTTTAGTCATTTATGTCGACTCTGCCCCAGAATGTTATGTTATGAAAGAATGGGATGTAGTCTTTAACAAACCAAGAGCAACAATAGTTTCAGAACAAGAATGTAAACAGAAACTTAAGAAAATAAAAGTCGTACAAGTTGGCATGAAGATGTTAGATGCTTGGGATATCTTATTGTCAAAGTTAGAAGATTTTTCAGTTCGAGGTATAAAGTTCTATACACCTTCTCCAAACTTCTATTCTATCTTCACTGGATATAAATATGAACAAGTAGAATGGAAAGAAAATATTATAGAAGCTTGGTTAGACCATGTCAAAGAAATTATATGCAATGGAAACGAAAGAGTCTATGAGTATATCTTATGTTGGTTTGCAAACATCTTACAACATCCAAGTGCTAAAAATGAAACTGCTCTCATTATAATTGGAAAACAAGGAACAGGTAAGAACACATTCTTTACAGATATTTTGTGCAAACTGTTAGAAGGTTATTCGAACCCGAATATGACAAACTTAGAAAACATCTGCGGTAAATTTAACTCTTCAATAGAGAATATGAAACTTATAGTATGTAACGAACTTCAAAGTATAGATACAACAAAAGTTTTAAACTCAGATGCTTTGAAGAGTCTTATAACAGACAAAGTTGGAGTTGTTGAAAGAAAATATAAAGACCAAAGAGTTTGTGAAAATGTTGCAAACTTCGTTATGGTTTCAAACAATGTTGTTCCGATGAAGTTAGAAAGTTCTGACAGAAGATATGTATTGTCAGAACGTCAGAAGCTCATATGCAAGATACAGAATATTTTGACGACTTAGCAGAAACTTTGACATCTGACTTTTACAACCACTTGTTCTCATATTTTATGACATTAGATATTTCTAAGTTCAATCCAAGACAAATTCCACATACCGAAGAGAGACAAACATTGTTAGAAGCAAACAAGAGTGTATATGAACTGTTCATAGATGAAACTGACTTTGAGTGTTTAGATGAAAGGTCATTGTACGACTCGTATAAACAATATTGTCAAGAGTATGGTTATATGACAGCGTCTAAACGAACATTCTTGGCAAATGTCAAAAGTCTTTTAGACGTACAGAATGGTGTATATACAAAGAAAAATTTTTCTGAGTAAATTTTAAAAAAAATATTTTTTTATCCGATAGAAAAGATGACAAAATTCATCTCAGTAAACAAGTACATGTCAGGACTTAAAGAAGAACTAAACCCATTCACATATTTGAATGTTTACTTCTACCATTTTGAAAAGTCTTCATTCAGCAAAGTTTGGAACATCGAACCAGTTAAGTTTGCTATTGTGACTAAAAATGGTGCGAAATTTGAAGACTTAGACATAGAAGGTTTGTTAACAGTCAAAGAAAGTTTTGACAGAAGGTTCTCAAACCTTAAAGAAGGCAAAGCATACAAACTTGTTATACCTTATGAACCAAAGAAAGCAGACGACTATGAATATTATGAGTCTAAAGTTGTAGAAGTTCAAGGTAAATTGGGTAAAAAGATTTTAGAGTCTAAGCCAGTGTTTGCTCCTAAAGAGGAAGAGAACATTGACATTGACCCAGAAATGTTCTAAAAATAAAATTTTATTTTTACATGTCAAATTTCTTCTTCTCTGGTCTGGTTCAGGTTCTTTCTTCTCTTCTTCTACTTTCTTTTCTTTCTTTTCTTTCTTCTTCTTTTCTGGTGGAGTTATGTCAAACTTCTCAGAACCATATTTTTGTAAAAGTTCTTTGTCCTTTAATAGCTCTTCTATTCTGTTTTCTATTTCATCTTCAAGAACAGCGCATGTGTCTTCTTTGCATTCTAAGAAGTTTTGTTGGACTTCATCTTTCCAATCGGCGTCATCTCTGTCAACAAGTCTGTCATTGACAAATTTTAAGACTTCTCTGCTTAATGTTTTATGGTTCTTGTCATATTCCCAGAAACAGAACTTTAGAACAAATTCACCTTTCTTGTTTACACTATGTAAGATTTTATGGTCGACAGATGTTTTGCTGTCGAAAAGTTTGTCTCGAATATAGATGGCGAAATCGCTAGACATTTTCTAAAAGATAAAAATTTTAATTTTTCTAAAAATATGTTAGAAAAAAAGTTTGCTGACATTGACAAAAAATTTGAGAATGTTTTAAACAAGAACAAGAGGAAGTTGGAAAATGCTCAGATAAAACCCATACATGACAAGTTCTTATTTGCTCAGAATGGTATAACAGGTCTAATTGCACCACCTGGGTCGGGTAAGACTTTCACTTATCTTAAAATGGCTGCACAACAACAAGAACTAGATGAGAAGAACCCATTCTATGAGTTAGTTGTTATTTGTAGTACTTCGGGTCAATTTGACCAAACCGTCAATTCGTTCAAAGATATTATAAAGAGTCTAAGTTAGTATGTATAAAAGACTCTGAGTTGTTAGATTGGATAAAGAAGTACCAAAGAAGAGTTTTGAAGTACAATGCTATAAATGAGTATATAAATTCGAAGTTTAAAGACCCAAATGAGGAAATGCAGAGAATATTAGAGAAGAAACACTTCAGAAACAAACAGAAAGAGATAGAATACATTTCGAAGAAATTGCAATCTTACGATTGGAAGACTTACCCTCACAGATGTCTTCTTATCTTAGATGACTTTGCTTCTCATCCTTTGTTAAAGAACAGAGAACAAGACATGTGTCGAATTCTTAAGAAGCTCAGACACTTTAACATCTCAGTTGTCATTTGTGTACAGACAGCAAAGAGTTTAAGTAAGGATGTAAAGAGAATACTTACTGACATTGTACTTTTCCCCGGATTGTCCGAAGACGATTTCATGGAACTTATGAAAGAGTCCATGGCAGGTAAGTTTGACAGACATGAACTATGGGAGAAGTACAAAGTCATACAAGACCCTCATACTTCTTTCAGAATTCACATCTACGCAAACAAAGTTCAAATTGTAAAAAGTCAAGCTTGAAAAATGTAAGTGTTTAGTCTTAGTCTGTTGTGGTGCTGCAGCTTTCGGTTCTTCTGGCTTTGGAATGGACTCGGTTGGTGGTACGTCGGACATTCGTTTGTGTCCTGTCGGAAGGAAGAACTTTTCCAGTTGGAAGGAAGGACTCGGAATGTCGGAAGGAAATTTTTTTCCAGTTGTCGGGAAATTTTTTTTCCAGTTGTCGGGAAGAACTTGGAATGTCGGATGGAAGAACTTGGAATGTCGGATGGAAGGACTTGGAATGTTGGAAGGATTTGACAAGACAATTTACCTTATAGAGCTACCTGAGCCATCTGAAGTCAAGCGTAAAAATAAATGGTTCATCTACTCTACTTGTTTGAAGTTGTCAAAATACTCTGTTATTTTTTCTTTCAGTAGCGGCAAATCTTCTTTGAAGGTAAGTATTGTACAACCTTTAATATCATAGTGTGTTTGAGGTAACGTATCTTGAACTATTTGTTTCACATCTTCATTTGGTGTCATTGAAATCGGTAAGTTTTTCGCGATAGAACCAATTTCTGTCAGATTTGTAAATCTTAGCAAGGTCGTAAAAGCTTTTGTTGTTTCTTCTGACTAAATGCAACATAACCATATCTCTGTCTTCTTCATTTTCCATCTCTTCAGTATAAATCATATACTTATAGTTCTTTTCCTTTCCTTTTGGTACCGAACGTGGTATTCTTTTCTGAAGGCTTTTGTCTTCTTTCATCATATCTTCTCTCTGCTTTGTACAAAGTTCGTCAAGTAGCATAAGTATGTAGATTGCATAACGAGGTGAAGCCCACATTGCTATTGAACTAACTAGGAACTTATGAACATATATACCTTTTAGATGTGATGGTAAGTTTTGTCTGTCTTGGTACATCTTTTTAAGTTCTACATGTTCAAACTCACTGAGGAGTTCATGAGTGCTATTTAATTCAAACCAATCGTCTGTATGTTTGGTATCTGGAGCAAAACATGCTGTCAAAATACTTTGCACTTGGTACATATCGTCTTTGACCGAACGAATGAGACGTAACTGTTTGTTAAACTGTATGTACTCGTATTCTTCATTTATGGCTTCATGAACGATAGCAGTTGTTGTGTTCTCTGTTGTTGTCATATCTGTTCTTATATTCCGGATAAAAAAAATATTTTATAAAAAATTAGCGTTATTTTCTGACTTTCACAAAAGACCAAAAATAAACGCTTTACATGTATTTTTCAGCAACTTCGTCAAATAATTTTATAGCTTTACCTATCTCATCTACTTCAAACGTTTCTTTACCTTTCGTGGAGCACCATACATTTTCTCAAACTTTTCAAGTAGTTCTGTTTCTGCAGCTCTCATATCGTTAACGAACACAACCTTAACTCTATTGACTATACTGTCATATCTTTGAGTTATATTATATGTTCTTCCTATCTTATATCTCTTTGTATTGAAGTCCTTCGGTTTCTGAACGATGTAAAGTAAGCCTTCACTGCAACGTTCCGTATCGAATGAACCATATGTTATGAAGTTATATCCAACAACTGGGTCTAACCATAACAAAACTATTGGTATAAGACTTTTGTCTATAAGATATGCTGTAGTTCCATAGAATCTTACTGATATCATAAGCTCAGGATTTCTTGTCAAAATTTTCTGAGTAGAAGCAGTTCTAACCCAGTCGTGGGATGTTTTCTTTTCTGATAGTGTTAGAATGTCTGACAAAGAATATTTCTTGTATTTCTTTGAGTATCTTACGTTTAAATCACCAATTCTAACCAATTTGGTGTCATTGTCTATCTTTTTAACTGTTTCAAACTCAATGTTTGACATTTTCTGTTTCTTACATACAAAATAAAAAAAATATTTTATAAAAAACTAACTTTATTTTTTCTATCTTGTATCTTAAGGAAATTCACGAAATTTGGTCATTTTTTCACGATTTTAGGGATTTTTTTGACGAAGTGTCAAAGTTCTCTTCGTCACTCATAACACAAAAATAGTGTATTTTTGACGAAGTGTCAAAGTTCTCTTCGTCACTCATAACACAAAAATAGTGTATTTTTGACGAAGTGTTAAAGTTCTCTTCGTAAAAAAATAACAGTTATATAATGAAATTTGGTCATTTTTTCACGATTTCAGGGATTTTTTTGACGAAGTGTTAAAGTTCTCTTCGTAAAAATATAACAGTTATATAATGAAATTTGGTCATTTTTTCACGATTTCAGGGATTTTTTTGACGAAGTGTTAAAGTTCTCTTCGTAAAAAAATAACAGTTATATAATGAAATTTGGTCATTTTTTCATGATTTTCATGAGTTTTAGGCGACCAGGTTTTTTTCCCTACTCGCAATTTTTTACGATTTTCATGAGTTTTGGCGACCCCGAAAAAAGTCTGGGTCGCAAATTTTTACGATTTTCGTACGGAATCTCTATCCTCGGTTTTTCGAGGGTAGCAAACATATGAGGAAACTCATGAAATTTGGTCATTTTACTCGGCAAAAATATATTTTAGGTGTCACCAGGTCCCTCGGTCCCTCGGTCCCTCGGTCAACTAACATCTTTTTGAAAATGGTGACAACATGACATTTTGACAACAACACAGGAAATAAACTTCTTCGTATATGTTTTGTCATGATTTCATCGAAATGAGTGTAAATCAGACAAAAATATATTTTAGGTGAAGAGGTGCGATCTCACCTCCTTTTTCACCTGTTTTTTTACCTCTTGAATTTTGTATAAAAGATATGATTTCAGGGATTTTTTTACGAAGTGCAAAAGTTCTCTTCGTAAAAAAATAACAGTTATATAATGAAATTTGGTCATTTTACTCGGCAAAAATATATTTTAGGTGAAGTGGTGCGATCTCACCTCTTTTCTCACCTCTTTTTTTTATAAGCGTTTTACATGAATTGTACGATGTATATTTGAAATTCTAAACAATTTTGTGGCTTCTATTTCTTCTGTCAGTATGTCAAAAGTTTTCACAATATTGAATGTATCTTTATATTTCTTCTTGACGTCAGACAGAAGGAAATCTTCTGCTGTTGGATAGTTTTTGTTCAGAAATGTCAACATGTCCATTTTATCTTCTGCTGGCTTCTCTACTTCTTTCTTTAAGTCAGCATAGTCGTTTCTCATTCTTTCTATCTCTTTGACGGAGTAGTTATATTTCCTCATTGCTGCTTTACATTTAGAACATTGTGGGTTCATTTTAGCATTGTACATTGAAATTTGTCCTGCAAGTACAACTATAGCGTCAATGGTTTTCTTTAACTCAAAAGTTGCTGGTTTTATTTGTTCATTCCATACTTTACCTCTTCTATCTTTATCTCTTATCTGCCATACACATTCAGCAACTAACGAAACAAAGTTGTCGTAGGTCTTAAACTCCTCCGATTTATATATGTCAGAAATATTTTTATATAACATGTCGCAATCTTTGTCCATGACTTTGTGGTTGCAATGAAATCCAAGAAACTCATAGTTTACCTTTCGTATGAACTTCTTTATTTCTACTGAGTCAGTTGCTTTGACTTCTATTTCATCGAATTCTGGAATAGTGAGTTTTTGTTGTTGGATTTCAGGCAATTTGGGCAAATGGTCGATGAGGTCCTGCATTTCATAAAGATATTCTTCATTTGTTTCATCTTTTGCACAACAGTCCAAAGTACTTGTTAAAAGTTCTTGCTTTATCTTCTGGATTTCTGTTTCGAAAGTATATGAAGAAGGAATGAAGCTTTTCATCTCTACTAACATTGAAGTTGGGTTCATGACTAACGAGTTTGGTGCTGTTGTTGCTAACATGTTCTTACAATAAAAATAAAAAATATTTTTTTAAAAAAACTAACTTTATTTTTTATTTCGGGAAAATTCATGAGTTTTGGTTGAAAAATTAGGTGAAAAAACAGGTGAGATCTCACCTCTTCACCTAAAATATATTTTTGCCGAATTCAGAACAAAACTCAAGAGTTTTGGTTGAAAAATACGGTGGAGCCAAAAGTGGCTCGACCTCAAAACAAGCATTTTGTGAAGAATATACCAACCGCCGGAAAAACAGCGGGTTGCTTTTTATACAAAATTCAACGGGTGACAAAACATATACGATGAAGTCATGACAAAACATGTACGATGAAACCTTGACAAAACATTTACGATGAAACCTTGACAAAAACATATACGAAGAAGTCTTGACAAAACATATACGATGAAGAAGTCATGAAAATTCAACAGGTGAAAAAACAGGTGAAAAAGGAGGTGAGATCGCACCTCTTCACCTAAACTTTATTTTTGGGTCCTTTACGCTCATTACGATGAAGAAGTCATGACAAAACATTTACGATGAAACCTTGACAAAACATATACGATGAAACCTTGACAAAACATATACGATGAAACCTTGACAAAACATTTACGAAGAAGTCTTGACAAAACATTTACGATGAAACCTTGACAAAACATATACGATGAAGAAGTCTTGACAAAACATTTACGATGAAGAAGTCTTGACAAAACATTTACGAAGAAGTCATGAAAATTCAACGGGTGAAAAAACAGGTGAAAAAAGAGGTGAGATCGCACCTCTTCACCTAAAATATATTTTTCAATACTTTTTCAGCACTTTTCCGTAGTTGTATATGAAAGACAATTCGAGATAAAAGTCATAGTACAATGGAATTATATGCTGCACACCATTTGTTGTGAACCAAACTTGAAAGTCAGAGAAACTGTTACTAGGTGGTTCGTAGAATTTAGAAGCAAAGTCATAAAAGTCCTTACCAATACTTAGAAAACTATTGTTGCTTGAACTGAAACTTGCATGGCACATAACATTTTGAGGGTCAAACACATTTCTATAAACTGTCAAATCTGCTGGTGGAAGTATAAATTGAAATGGACCATCTGGTGGTAATGGTTCGTTCTGGTTTAGTAACCGAAGAAATTGTGCCAAGAACGTTTGTCTACTCCCCAAAATAAAAACTCCGTATCTCTTGGAGGGTTAATTTCAATCTTTTGAAATGAAACGGTGGAGTTCATCTTGTCATATTCTAGTTTCAGATAGTATGTTCCATTTAGTAAAGAGGCGTATTTTTCTTGAAATTCCCAATAGTATTTGTTTATTTGAGTTTGAAAGTCATTTAGAGTTTTCTCAAGACTTTCGTCTGAACGAACTGTAAAGATCCTCATTTCGTCAAATTTGTCTATTAGACCATCAGAACTTTTATACTGCCCATGAAAATATACTGCGAACATAAATGCGTTAGTTCTATTTGAAAACAAAACTCTTCTAAATCCTATTGCCTTTGCATCTGAAGAACTTTGAAGCCAACGAATTGGATAGTCAAACCTGTAAGCTCGGGATGAAATTTCTTCATCTGATATAGTCCTACCAGCATTTGTAAAGATATAGTCTAACGGTTTTGTATCTGCTACTTTTGTTCTTTGTTTTTCAACCTGAAGCATTTAATATATGTAAAAATATATGGTTTTAAAATGGTATGCCATTTCATATTTCTCATCTAACAAACAAGTTTCCCAACGGTCTTCTCCAACAAACTCAGCGTACATTTCAAATAAAATAAAAAAATATTTTTTTTTCTCTTTACTTTACATAACCGCCTGCTGCCATAAGTCTTTGACGCCAACCCATACTAGCTAATGAAGGTTGACTTGGTTTAGTTTGGAAACTAAACTTTGGTTTTGGTTTTATCTTCAGTTTTTGGTTTTTTTCTTCTTCTATCGGTTTTTCGTCACTTTTTCGGTTCCGCTGACTTTACCTCACTTGCAGGAACAGTTGTGTCGTCAACATCTTCATAAATATCATATGCCATTTGTTTTTGTTTTCCTTTCAACTTTTTGTGTTTGTTGTAAAGTTTAGAATATTTTGACTCTAAGTCAATGAGATGTTCTATAATGAACTGTTGGTCAGTGAAGTAAACTTTTCCATCTGTTTCTCGAAAAGCTCCTTCAGACTTCAATATTTTATTTGTGAGAGTCTGTTTCTTTTTTGAGATACTAGCCGTTCCATTTTATGAAAAGTGACTTTGTAGTTAGGGTTTGTATTTCCAGACCTGGCACTTTCTATTATTGAATTTTTCTCTTCATCTGTAAGTTCTTTGACAGGTTTTGACAATGGTTCTGAACTTTTTGTTTGTGGTGTCAAATCTACCGTTTCAACTTCTTCGGTCATTTCATCTCAGTAAAAAATTTTTAGTTTGGTTTGTTTTCAACTGGTTGTTGTTGTTTTTTAAGTCGGTCTAAAACTTCCTGAGGTATAAGAAGAACTTGACAAAACACGTTGTGTAACTGCTGGAAGCCGACAAATCCATCTTGAACCCATTTGTCTCAATGCTGTATTGTTCATTTCATCTCAGTAAAAAACTTTACATTCCCCACGTTTGAGGCGTTGAGGTTGGTTATTGTTTACCCACTGTTGTGCATGGTTATATCCTCTGTTAAAGAATCTTTCACCTTGGTCCATATAGTGTCCTGCTTGGTTATAGTAGTCATTTGCTTTGTTATAATAGTTTCCTGCTTGTCTTCCTACATTGTCCATCCATCCTTGAACTTTTCCTCTTGTTTCAGGATTTGGAATAAGATTTGTTGCATCTCGTGCTACATCCCAACCTTTCTGTACAGTTTGTATAATAGGTTTGCTTTCTCTTTAAGTATACTAATGTACTCAAAATCTCCTTCCAACTCCAAATACACCTCTGGCTATTGTTCCCACTGCGGGCAAAAATCTGGATGCAACTCCTGCTAATGCGCCAAATAAACCCATTTCTTATGGGTTAAAAAAGACGAATCCAAACAAGGACCCCTATGTTTCTAAAGCGACAAAGAAAGCACTCATGGTAAAAATCTTTAGTTCAACACCAAATGCTTGGTTTATGGATATCTTGGAAAACATTCCGAGAGTTAGAACAGATGGACCTCCATACTGGCTAATATTTGTCGGTCAAAAACACAAGATACTGTGAAGCCATACCATTACAGTCCAAAAATATTTTAGATATCTTAGCAGCTTTGACAATATTCGTTGACAAATACCATCCAACAAAACTAACATCTGACTGTGAAAGTTCTTTCAAATCAGACGATGTAAAAAACTATCTGCGTTCAAAAAATGTAAACCAATATTTCATTGTCGACCAAAACCATTCTGCTCTTGTGTCATTGACGGTTGTATAAAAATGTTAAGAGACTTAAACCAACCACAATGGTGAAGCAAATGAAATGTCATAATGACGACAAATATAGACACTTCTCCATGGCAAAGATGAGACAAGTTTAAATATTTACAATAACCGTAAACAAAAAGGTTTGGGAAACCACTCCCCGAAGAAATGAAAAAACAACCCTGACATAGAGAAAGACTATATATTTAATAATTTAGTCAAAAGAGACAAACAAGAAAGAATGCCGGGCTTCAAACTTCAGAAAGGTGACAAAGTAAAAAATAGAAATACTAAACGCGACCCATATGAAAATACTATTGACTATGACAACAATGGGAACCCGACAGGTACTCACATTCGTGTTCGTAAAAATAGAAGAAAGTATACAAGAGAATATTATGAAGTTTTAGGCAAACATGGCAAAATGTACACACTGCAAGCAGAAGATAAAACTACTATTGCCAGACCTCGTTTCAAACTTGTCAAAGTTCAAGGTGGTATACTTTCAAAGACAGTCCTAAACAAATATAAGACAAACTCCTGACGAATATGCTAAAGAAGTTGAAAATGACGACTAAGCAATTCTATACCATGCGTAAACTGTCATGTAAGGTGGCATGTATTCTTTACTTTGTCCCGTTGTTTGTGTATATCCTGAAACGAAATGTGTATGGTTTCCTTCTCCCTGAGTGTCACTCCAGTAACAATTTATGGCAAACTTAACGTCGTCTTTAACATCATATCCTTTACCTTTTTCATTCCTGACCAATCCCAATATCTATGCTTATGCCAACCTGCTTGAGATGTACTTAAATCTATGTAGTGACTGTGTGCAGGTAAATTTTCACCTGAAATCGTTTTACTTCCACCTGTTTCCTTTGAAGAGTTTGCACAATACAAAAAACCTGTCGACTATTTGTTCCCATGCACCAACACCAAACATTACTTGAGGACCTCTTGCTTCCATAGATGTATAAATAGAACCTACTGGGTTCATTAAATCAAACATATGAGACATTACAGGATTGTCTCTTTTGAACTTAAAATATAGTGCAACTATTTCAGGTTTCTTCTGGTTTGTGTCAGAATATTTTTTATAATATAATCTTATGTTTTCAGGGTAGGTAAAATCTTGACTATAATATTTATTTCTGTCATCTTCATAATAGTATACTATTCTCGTTTTTTCTATTGCATTATATCTTTTATATCTATAAAAATCTAAAATATAATGTTAGCTTTTGTTCATCTACATGTGGTGTTCTGTTGTCATCTCCATAGTCATAATAGTATGGTGCTGGAGCTGGGTCAGGCAATGTCATATCTGTCATTTCATAAACTCGGAAATATTTCTTTTGTTCGTCTCCATATAAGTTTAAGTAGCAGTTGTTGTCTAATGGAACTTTAACTTGTGTACCATCGTTCTTTTTTATAGCTTACATACATTTCATTGTTATTTTCGGAATGAGTTTATACCGTATACCATTTTTTAAGGAATGTACAAACTGCCATCTAAAATATTTGTTTTCTTCATTGACAGAAAAGTCACCAACAATAGTTTCAATATTTTTTGTTCCAACTAAACTTTGGTATATTTCATTGACATATGTTTTATCTGCTTTTGTCTCTAATGTTTCTTGTAAGTTTGTTATATTTGCAATGGTATGTGTATGGTTCTTGTCTGCTTCTTCTCTAACTCATCGTTAACATATGTTTTATCCGCTTTAAGGTCTAAACATCCTGAAACCCATCCTGTATCGGCTTTACTTTTTAAAATCTTCGATGTCCATTCATGGTACCAGTCAACCCTTTCTTTCATTTCGTTATCTTTTCATCCACATATTCCTTATCTGCTTTCTTCTCTAACTTACTAGCCACACATGCTAACTCATCGTTAACATATGTTTTATCTGCTTTCTTTTCAAGGCTAACGTTTAAGTCTGTTATTTCAGATATAGAATGTGTATGTCCAACGGCACTTTTACTGTTTAAGGTTTCTTGTAAGTCTGTTATTTCAGATATAGAATGTATATGAGTCTTTTTAGAATATTCGTTTTCAGCTCTTGTCACTTCACTTGACATTTTATTGTCAACATATGTTTTGTCTGCTAGTTCAGGATGAGTATGTTCTTTTGTTGCATAAGCTTTGTCAGCTCTTTCTTCTTCTTTTGCTATTGCATCGTCTACATATGTTTTGTCTGCTTTGTTGTCAACATCTGCTTTCAAAAGAAGTTCATTTATAGGTTTCTCGTTTAAAGTTCCTTTTGTTGGATTTATACAGACAGTATGGTTTTATTGTCTTGAAATAGAAACTCATCTGTCATTGGGTTTAATGTCAGTTTTAAGTTTCCTTCTTTCAATGACTCAGATATCTTAGAATAGTTTGAAAAGTTGTTGTGTTCTTATTTAGAGCTTGTATAATGAGTTGTCGGTTGTGTTGTATTTCTCTCATAGACGCTGTTTCATTTTGACATTTTTATTCTAGATAAAATATGGCTTTCAATAGAAAAAGAAAATTCAAGAGTTGCTACAACTAAACCATTAGATGAAACTTTTTACGAAATGTCGGTCAAAAGTTTGAGACAGAGACCGTAAAGCATGAAGGCTATCGTTTTGACTACCCGTTAAGATGGTTAAGAGACCCATCTGTCACAAAAGCTATTGGCTTTCGTAGAATGAAGTTTGTGTCTGTAGAAGATAAAAGTTTTCCATTTATTGTAAGGTTTCATATAGATTATATATCTGAAGGGAAACGAAAAATGTGGGAAGAAATTGAGCTAATACAAGTTGACCTTTCATCTTCTCTACAGACTGCGTTAAAAAAATATAGAAGATAAAATAAATTCATGTTATGCAAAATATGCTGATGAATATGCAAATACCGAGAGCACACTTTATGTGAGAATTGTATATGACAAACAAAATTCACAAGTGTCATTTCAAATCTACGAAGACAATCCAAAGAAAGACGAACAAATATATACAGAATTCACTGCAATGTCATGGTATTATTTGCAAAGAAGTTAAATCAGAAAGTCGAACTTCCTTTAGCAAATATCTACAGTCGATATGCAAGAGATGAACCATATTTATTTAAAGATGTTTTCGACCCAGCTGCTATTATTGTTCATGCTTCATTTTCTGGTGCACAAAACTCTTTTTTATGCTTGGCAAATGACTTTACGAAAAACCTACAAAGCTATATGAACCACCAAGTGGAAGTATTTCAGACTTTCAAGTATGGTTTACTACAGATGGAAGAAAGAGAATAATTCCATTATACCATGCGTTTTACTTAGAACTTAGTTTCATATACAACTACTATCGAACGGTAAAAATATAATTTTTTTAATACGGTTGAGGTGTTGGATTTGGTTGTCAACTAGACTGTGGTGCAGGTTCAGGCTGTTGTATAACAGGGGCTTGCTCTTCTGGTTCAGGGTCTTTAGGTATAATACCAACGAACTGACCTACTCTTTTACCAATATTTTTGACTCCGTTCCAAATTCCTCTTCCTACGGTTTTATTCCATTCCATATACCTCTTCCAACATTTCGAAAGAAGTTTCCAATACTACTGAAGAAACCCATTTACTATATGTAAAAATCTAATGTCCGCCTAGTCTCTTACGTTTCCTGTTGAGTTCCATAGCATTCTTTAACTGGAGCTCATACATTCTGTTTCTCCTCTGGTAGAAAACATATTCTGGGTCAACTCCTGTGTTCGCGTCATCTGCATAAAGTTGTTTATATCCCACTTCAGGGTTTGTATAAAACTCTTTCCATCTCATATTTGCATACCATGGTGGCAAACCTAACGCAGCGTCATTTGACATGGCAGTTTGCATTTGTACATCTGTTGGCACTTGACCATAGTTTGCCATTGCAGTTTGTATTCTAACTTCATTTGGAATATTCTCTGGGTTTGGTTGTCCAGGTTGCTGTGCATTTGCTAAGTTCTGTGCGTCCATTTAATATTAGATAAAAATATCTCTTACGAGTACATATGCTGAACATTTGCAGGCATTGGTTCATCTTCATATTCTCTGTACTTTCTGCCACGTCAAATAAATAAATGACACAATGGAAAAAACCTAAAACAAGTAGTCCTATTTCAAACCACATTTACTTACTAGTAAAATTTCTTTGTTATGACACTTTCTCCGGTTTATAGGACCTCTCTCATATTCTATCTTGTCATATCTAAACTCATAGTCATGTATGTCCTCTAACCATCTCATAACGGTTTCTAAACCACTTTTATCGGATGTAAAGTAAAAGCATGGATGGTTATGTATAACGTCTAAAGTTTCTAAAGAGTCTCTCAAAGTCCAGTCTACTTGGTATTGAAAATCCCATGTGTTATAGAACGGCGGGTCCACTATAAAGAAAACATTTTCCTTGTCTTTATATTTTTCATACAACTCTGTCCAATGACATCTCACAAACTCTATACCCTCAATATATTTTTCTATGTCCTCTTTGAAAACATTTGTATAGTTAAGATATAAAACTTTTGACATAAGTGTTTCAATGTCATGAACTCTTATAGAACCACTATATAATAGTCTAGCAGATATACTATCCCAGTCTATATATTCTGCTTTTTTCAAAACCTCTCTCACAATATTTTTGTTATCTAATGGTATACGTTCCATCTTACCTATAGGTATCTTTTCTTTTAACTCTTTCAATATATTGTTTGTGTCTGGAATATGTTTGAGACGGTCCATATAGTTGTCGAAGTCATTGCATATAATCTTTGAGTCTGGGAATATTGTATGGCACAAATGGGATATATAGAAACTTCCACCGAACAAATCTACAAATGTTAGACCATTCGGTAGTTTCTTAAGTTCTCTCAATATAATATCTTTACATCTACTCTTATTTCCAAAGAACGGTAACGGTGGTTTTGTAAAATTCATTTATATATAATAATAAAAATGTTTTTACCCGAAAAGTGACAGAAAAGTGACAAAACATGAAAACATATATAATTTGTGAAAAGCGACACATTATATAATGTTTTCGACCCAGAAGAAGGCTTCTCAAAGTATACTTCCTTGGAACGCCTGTAACTTTTCCTGTAGCGACGATAGACCCTTACTTGTCCGGACAAAGTTATACTAAACATCTTCAGGGCTAGAGGGCACGAAGTGCCTGGAAGCCCCACATACCTGACCTGAATATTATATAAAAAATCTCTTTAATATCTATATTTCATATTTTGATCGATTTTTAAGGTTTTTGCGAAAAGTATTCAATTATTTTTGCTATTTGGTCGGGTAAATGTCAGATTTGCGACATTTTCTGATATGATATTCAGATTCTACGTTGATAATAATGCTTATAGAACCCTCTTGCTATTGTGTCAAAATTGCGAAACCGATAGCAAAAATATCTCGCAATATCAAAATTGAGATATTGAGTGAATTATGCATTATAGAGATTAAAAATCTGATTTGTGAAAACATCTCATCAGTTTCTAGCTAATTCAAAAATCTTTACTATCTTATTCGATTAAAATGAAAAGGGAATAGTTTCATTATGCTTTAAATGACAGCCTTATAATATAATCATAGTTTTCGCTCAATATGCAGCATTTTTTTTTCGAAATCTATGGTCAATATCCTAAATACTGATTGCTTTGCATTCATATCTCTTACATTTTCTATACCCGCATCACTATTCATTGCTATTCCTATCTTTTTCATTTTTGTTTGTTTCTCATAATTTCTCAAAAAACATGATAACTTGATATTTGTAAATATCATACTTTATAACGTAAATAAGAACCTGACCTATTAAGAAAAGCAGTAATGAAAAGAAAATCTGAAATTCATAAAAATTACAAGTTTCTGATGACAATTAGCTTAATTAAACCAGGTACAAGATTATATAATTGTATTTTCTATCCAATTATCCATATAATATCTTATCCAGAAAAAAAAACTTGATCAATACCAAATGATTTTTTAACTAGTAAATAAAGTATTTTCTTTACACACACATTGTACATCATAGTTTTTTTTTGGTTTCGCAAAACATCCAAAAACAAATATGCTATAAAAGTGATAATTTTAGCAAAACGAAACCCTTATATAGAATTTTATATAAAAAATGCAGTTAAAATTTTCTGAGGGCAAAACTTTTTCGCGAATATTAGAATTTCCCAGTTTTAAAATTAAAAACTGTGCTAATGCATTGCATTAATCAATATTATAGCAACAATTTAATTAAAAATTTTCTGAGGGCAAAACTTTTCCGCGAATATTAGATTTTTGTAAGTTTTAATGTTAAAAATGAGACGATACCATGTGAGGTGAATTTTTCCCATACCACGATCGTCCTTTTGAACAGTATGCAGTGGCAAAGGTTGATATTCAGACCTGATCTTTTAGGGGCAGATGCGCTATATATGTGCGCATCTAAACGTGTAGCAATGAATGGAAAATATTTTTGGACCCAAGTTATTCACATTATAAATTTATCAAAAGTCAATATTTAGATCAAATATTCTTATGCGCATATTATATAGCCTTCATATAACAATATTATATATGTGACATATGAATATCTCACAACTTATAGTATGACATCTTATATAACTAATTCAAATATCGAAATATGAATATAAAAATTGTGTCACGATATATTATTGGTGAATTTATGAATGAGTAGAGTAGAGTGCCCCCAAATTTGGAAATTAAAAAAGTGACTTACCCAAATTTGGAAGTACCAAAATGGGTAATTTGAGTTTTTTTGATCAATATGAGCTCTTTTTCATTATTTATAGCGCCATCATATAGCCTATACATTCACTCAATACCCCTCTGACTCTTAGCCAAAAACAGATTTTTGCACATAGTATATAACTTATATCCTTTCTCATATTTTGGAATTTGGACTTAATATCTATCAGCGCATATAGTATAATGGCACACAAATATGGCTATAGTGCGTTTTATTAGAAAGCTTACAAGAAGTTGTAATTCAATAAACTATCTAATTCACATATTTGTTTTTGAGACATATAAAGATATGTAGATTAATATGTGATATGAGTGGGAATGTATGGTAATGTGATGAGTGGTAGGAAGTGAGAAGATAACAAAGATGATAAAGAATTTGTATCAAAAGTGGTGATTTTGGTGGGGGAGAGGTTCATGTTGTATGGCAAGAGGGTTCATTATGTTTGGATGAAAATATTAGACAGATAGTGAATATGGAGAGAAATAGTTTGTGATTGCGGCAGAAAGACCTGGAAGGGGGTCCTTTCTCAAGGTCAGGGCCCCCTTCTAGTCTTTCTGGTGCCGGAAGGAGCGCTTCTGACCGGTCTGGGCGCTCCTCCCGGCACCATCTTTGCATTTTGCAATTGTCGCAATTCGAAACAAAGTTCGCCCGAAAGACCGGGAAAGGGTCCTTTCTCAAGGTCAGGGCCCCTTCTCGGCTTTTTGGTAATCTGGAGTCAAATATCATTTATATAATTTTTTACTTATATTTGTCACTTTTTTAAACGTAAAATGGAGTGGGTCTTCCTATCTCATCATCAACCCACTCCCGGCCCTATTTGAGTTTATGAACAAACTCAAATAGGGCCGTTAAACATAAAATTATATTACAGTGGCCGCCTATCTAATAGAGATAGGCGGCCACATTTCAACATCCTCAGAAATGCGCTAAAATTCAAAATAATGGCAGCCACATATTTATATGTGGCTGCCATTCGATATTTACATTGTTTAAAACTTGTTTTTTCAGGTAACGTCGATGAATTTTGACGTTACCTGAAAAAACAAGTTTTAAACAATGTAAATCGCAAATTTACAAATACGATCACACAAAAGTATATTATCTTTTGTTTTTGAGTCTGGCCTTCGAATCATAAATATGACCAGACTCAAAAACAAAAGATAATATACTTTATCGTTCATTCTACGAAAGACCTTCAAGGAAAGGTCTGTTTTCCTTATCTTTTGAGTGGGAGTCTCAAAACTTTTTGAAACTTCCATTCAAAAGATATGGAAAGCAGACCTTTTCTTTATTGAAATACGAAAGTCCCCCTCAATAAATTACATTACGATACATATCTTAAAACTTTTGTTTTATAAGATATGCCGAATCTCAAAATACAGAAGTGCACATATAAAATATACGAACTTACGATATGCATGAGATGGATAAACCATACACATGCTTCTACTCCTTTGGTTTTGAAAATTAAATAAAATTTTTCTTATATACAAATTATTACGCCATTTTACTACTATCACTCATATATACACTAGTATATAAAGTGATCTATCATTATATCACTGAACTTTAGGTTTAATAATTTTAAATAAATTCTCAAAATCCTATCCTATTTCTATATTCTGCTTCAGCGCACATAGTATATAGTATACCAAATTCATATCCTTAATATTACATTCAAATTCCAAACTTGACCAAATTATATAATATAAAATATCTTACACTTTTGATATCTGACTAGAATAAGTATCAAATATTCATATATAGGAAACATACAATTGAATACTATAATTATTCCAAAAATTGTAAGAATATGAGATTATGCAATCTTATGCAACATCAAGTTGGATTCAATCTTGATATATGTTAATGCCTAGTGGTAGTACTGATATTTCACCATAGGCATTATAGGTCTATCTATAACAGAAAAAAAGTGCCAACTCGGGGCAGTGGAAATGATTTTCCCGAGTTGGCGCTCCTCAATTAGAATCCCTCTGGCGCACTCCAATCACTAGAACTTGGTTCTCCCCTTGTATATTCCCCCTCCCAGGTGGGAGATGGGTGAGGAAATTGAATGGTTTACATTGAAATTTAAATAGTTTACAAGCCCCCTCCCACTGGGAGATGGGAGCATGTGATCGGGAAAAGAATTCTCATCGAATATTTTAAAAAGTCGTTTTTAATGAACATTTAGACAGCATATTTAATACTTTTCATAATCCCTCATATAAAATTAGATGAAAGACGTCATAAACTATTCAAAAAAATCCAAAAATAATCAAAAAAAAAAAAATTTTTATGAAAAATTATATTTTTTACTATCGTCTTCTCCCCATTGGGAGCTACCAGTGGTTCGGGCGCCCCCAATGGCGCAAAAAAAGTAGCTCCCATCTTACCTTGTATAATTTACACCAAAAGTGAGATTCATTAAGCGTTTTTTTTTTTTTTTGAATTGGCGTGGAAATGGTATTGAGGCAGTGAACATTTACTGCTTTGAGGTAGTACGAATAGTTTTATATTTCACTCAATACCAAACTCTAGTATAATTTAATATAAAATATGTTATATTAGTAACCGGATATGAAGGTTGGAGAAAATCTGTTAAACCTTCAAGGCTTGTCCATGCACCATTACATACAGCATCGACAACTCTCTGTGTGTAATTAACCATATCTGTGTAATTCGTTGGTTGAGGCCAGCCACTATTAAAATGTCTGCCTGAATGAATTACATCAATCATAAACACATGAAGGTGTGTGCATAACTGCATATTTGGTAAATCAATCATATCAGAAAATAACAATACCATTCCTGTTTTTTCATGCATGAATATTCCATTATAAACATTAGACTCTTGAATTGAAACAAGAACTTTCAAAGACATCCAATATTTAACGATTTCCATAATAGGAATATCACAAAATTTATCATCTCTAATCCATCTGGCTCCTTGTTCGAGCTTAGTTCTTATATTGAGCACCCTCACAAGCTCGTCTGCATTATCTATAAATCTATTAGATCCAACAATTCTATTGGCTACAACATATCTCTCTGGTTTGATCCTCTTATATTCTTCTTTTTCATATACATCGCTCTGATACGCTGGAGGCCACCGCTTGTCAATCCATGAGATTGTTCTAATGTATTAATAATCCATATCTTTTTAGCGAAAACTTGATCTGTAGGGTTCGTATAGAGATAATTTATTTTAAGGCCTAAATAATGAGCTATATCAAGTGTAATTTCAGCAAAATAATTTGGATTAAGAACTAATATTCCTTTGTCCTTAATTTCTTGTGGAACAAACATCATAGCACACAAGAAATCATGAATGTTATGGCCATACTGCCGCCAAAAGTGAACACAATATACTAATTCGTCAACTACCTTGCAGGTTTCTTGGATTGGAAAAATATGATTATTAGTCTCATAAGAATGTAAACGAATAACAGTATCATTTTTTATAAGCATGTTTCTTTGACAAAAAACATTTTCCATTAGTGTTATGTGAACGATAGATTGTGTCGTAAAGTTTACAGGAATGAATTGTTTATATAAAAAAGGCATTTTTGTGATTTTTGTAAAATTTAAGCTGCTATCTGGCTCACGTGTCACGATTGTATACGTTTGAAGGTATGGAAACTTATACCACCATTCCATTCCGGTAATGTTTGGCTGATAAGGAAAACAAAATAGGCCATCTAAATTTGTATCAGGGCATTTCATTGTTATTATATAGAGATATAATAACAGACACATCAGTAGAATATTTGCGCGGGAGAGATAATGATCGAATGCTTTTAAAAAATCTATCATGATATCTGTTTCCGGCCAAAATGAAAATTTTCATGACCAAAATGAAAAAAAAATTGAAAGAACTTTGAGAAACTGTATTTAATGACATATAAAATTAGTCAAATTTACATTAAGTTTTCAATTGAATTGTGGTCTCAAAATAATTTTGAGTCATAATGTAAATTCGAGACATTCAAAATTATTGAGGTAAAATATTTGTATAGATGTAGATAAATACATTTCCGAACTTTCTCATTCTTTATCAAACTTTTACATACAATTCAGAAGTTTACTATCATCTGTTATGAAAACAAATACTGCGTATAATATGGCATAATTAAGAAATATTGTTTTAAAACTTAAAAAAAATCAGAGAACAAAAATTTATTAAAAAATTTAGCTTAAATATCAATCTACTTATAATTTTAGTATCTAACCAAATTGAATGTTTCTCTCCTTTCAACTTTCATGTTTTCAATGAGCTACCTCAAAAATTGAATTATATTCAATTTAAAAGAGGTTTAAAATTGAAAATACTACAAGAAGTGTGCCTTCACCATTTCTAGCCTGAGGTATAGATAGAATAGATCATAAGAAGCTTAACTTGAGACTTAGGAGAAAAACTGCGCAAATTTCAAAGATGAGAGAATCAATTAAAATTGAATACTTTTTCATTGAATTTTTTTAATTCAAAAACAAACATTCATCATCGTAAATATTTATTTTATACTTATTTTATAGTGCATTTCCTTATAAGTTCTCAAGTTTTTCAAAAAGAAATTTATTAAAAATATTGAGAATCAGATAACAACAACCTCTGGTTCGCTCTTTATCTAGCCTTTATCACTCAATTCAGGTCAGGTATGAGGGGCTTCCAGGGGCTGCGCCCCTTCTAGCCCTGAAGATGTTTAGTATAACTTTGTCCGGACAAGTAAGGGTCTATCGTCGCTACAGGAAAAGTTACAGGCGTTCCAAGGAAGTATACTTTGAGAAGCCTTCTTCTGGGTCGAAAACATTATATAATGTGTCGCTTTTCACAAATTATATATGTTTTCATGTTTTGTCACTTTTCTGTCACTTTTCGGGTAAAAACATTTTTATTATTATATATAAATGAATTTTACAAAACCACCGTTACCGTTCTTTGGAAATAAGAGTAGATGTAAAGATATTATATTGAGAGAACTTAAGAAACTACCGAATGGTCTAACATTTGTAGATTTGTTCGGTGGAAGTTTCTATATATCCCATTTGTGCCATACAATATTCCCAGACTCAAAGATTATATGCAATGACTTCGACAACTATATGGACCGTCTCAAACATATTCCAGACACAAACAATATATTGAAAGAGTTAAAAGAAAAGATACCTATAGGTAAGATGGAACGTATACCATTAGATAACAAAAATATTGTGAGAGAGGTTTTGAAAAAAGCAGAATATATAGACTGGGATAGTATATCTGCTAGACTATTATATAGTGGTTCTATAAGAGTTCATGACATTGAAACACTTATGTCAAAAGTTTTATATCTTAACTATACAAATGTTTTCAAAGAGGACATAGAAAAATATATTGAGGGTATAGAGTTTGTGAGATGTCATTGGACAGAGTTGTATGAAAAATATAAAGACAAGGAAAATGTTTTCTTTATAGTGGACCCGCCGTTCTATAACACATGGGATTTTCAATACCAAGTAGACTGGACTTTGAGAGACTCTTTAGAAACTTTAGACGTTATACATAACCATCCATGCTTTTACTTTACATCCGATAAAAGTGGTTTAGAAACCGTTATGAGATGGTTAGAGGACATACATGACTATGAGTTTAGATATGACAAGATAGAATATGAGAGAGGTCCTATAAACCGGAGAAAGTGTCATAACAAAGAAATTTTACTAGTAAGTAAATGTGGTTTGAAATAGGACTACTTGTTTTAGGTTTTTTCCATTGTGTCATTTATTTATTTGACGTGGCAGAAAAGTACAGAGAATATGAAGATGAACCAATGCCTGCAAATGTTCAGCATATGTACTCGTAAGAGATATTTTTATCTAATATTAAATGGACGCACAGAACTTAGCAAATGCACAGCAACCTGGACAACCAAACCCAGAGAATATTCCAAATGAAGTTAGAATACAAACTGCAATGGCAAACTATGGTCAAGTGCCAACAGATGTACAAATGCAAACTGCCATGTCAAATGACGCTGCGTTAGGTTTGCCACCATGGTATGCAAATATGAGATGGAAAGAGTTTTATACAAACCCTGAAGTGGGATATAAACAACTTTATGCAGATGACGCGAACACAGGAGTTGACCCAGAATATGTTTTCTACCAGAGGAGAAACAGAATGTATGAGCTCCAGTTAAAGAATGCTATGGAACTCAACAGGAAACGTAAGAGACTAGGCGGACATTAGATTTTTACATATAGTAAATGGGTTTCTTCAGTAGTATTGGAAACTTCTTTCGAAATGTTGGAAGAGGTATATGGAATGGAATAAAAACCGTAGGAAGAGGAATTTGGAACGGAGTCAAAAATATTGGTAAAAGAGTAGGTCAGTTCGTTGGTATTATACCTAAAGACCCTGAACCAGAAGAGCAAGCCCCTGTTATACAACAGCCTGAACCTGCACCACAGTCTAGTTGACAACCAAATCCAACACCTCAACCGTATTAAAAAATTATATTTTTACCGTTCGATAGTAGTTGTATATGAAACTAAGTTCTAAGTAAAACGCATGGTATAATGGAATTATTCTCTTTCTTCCATCTGTTGTAAACCATACTTGAAAGTCTGAAATACTTCCACTTGGTGGTTCATATAGCTTTGTAGGTTTTTCGTAAAAGTCATTTGCCAAGCATAAAAAGAGTTTTGTGCACCAGAAAATGAAGCATGAACAATAATAGCAGCTGGGTCGAAAACATCTTTAAATAAATATGGTTCATCTCTTGCATATCGACTGTAGATATTTGCTAAAGGAAGTTCGACTTTCTGATTTAACATTCTTTGCAAATAATACCATGACATTGCAGTGAATTCTGTATATATTTGTTCGTCTTTCTTTGGATTGTCTTCGTAGATTTGAAATGACACTTGTGAATTTTGTTTGTCATATACAATTCTCACATAAAGTGTGCTCTCGGTATTTGCATATTCATCAGCATATTTTGCATAACATGAATTTATTTTATCTTCTATATTTTTTAACGCAGTCTGTAGAGAAGATGAAAGGTCAACTTGTATTAGCTCAATTTCTTCCCACATTTTTCGTTTCCCTTCAGATATATAATCTATATGAAACCTTACAATAAATGGAAAACTTTTATCTTCTACAGACACAAACTTCATTCTACGAAAGCCAATAGCTTTTGTGACAGATGGGTCTCTTAACCATCTTAACGGGTAGTCAAAACGATAGCCTTCATGCTTTACGGTCTCTGTCTCAAACTTTTGACCGACATTCGTAAAAAGTTCATCTAATGGTTTAGTTGTAGCAACTCTTGAATTTTCTTTTTCTATTGAAAGCATATTTTATCTAGAATAAAAATGTCAAATGAAACAGCGTCTATGAGAGAAATACAACACAACCGACAACTCATTATACAAGCTCTAAATAAGAACACAACAAACTTTTCAAACTATTCTAAGATATCTGAGTCATTGAAAGAAGGAAACTTAAAACTGACATTAAACCCAATGACAGATGAGTTTCTATTTCAAGACAATAAGAACCATACTGTCTGTATAAATCCAACAAAAGGAACTTTAAACGAGAAACCTATAAATGAACTTCTTTTGAAAGCAGATGTTGACAACAAAGCAGACAAAACATATGTAGACGATGCAATAGCAAAAGAAGAAGAAAGAGCTGACAAAGCTTATGCAACAAAAGAACATACTCATCCTGAACTAGCAGACAAAACATATGTTGACAATAAAATGTCAAGTGAAGTGACAAGAGCTGAAAACGAATATTCTAAAAAGACTCATATACATTCTATATCTGAAATAACAGACTTACAAGAAACCTTAAACAGTAAAAGTGCCGTTGGACATACACATTCTATATCTGAAATAACAGACTTAAACGTTAGCCTTGAAAAGAAAGCAGATAAAACATATGTTAACGATGAGTTAGCATGTGTGGCTAGTAAGTTAGAGAAGAAAGCAGATAAGGAATATGTGGATGAAAAAGATAACGAAATGAAAGAAAGGGTTGACTGGTACCATGAATGGACATCGAAGATTTTAAAAAGTAAAGCCGATACAGGATGGGTTTCAGGATGTTTAGACCTTAAAGCGGATAAAACATATGTTAACGATGAGTTAGAGAAGAAAGCAGACAAGAACCATACACATACCATTGCAAATATAACAAACTTACAAGAAACATTAGAGACAAAAGCAGATAAAACATATGTCAATGAAATATACCAAAGTTTAGTTGGAACAAAAAATATTGAAACTATTGTTGGTGACTTTTCTGTCAATGAAGAAAACAAATATTTTAGATGGCAGTTTGTACATTCCTTAAAAAATGGTATACGGTATAAACTCATTCCGAAAAATAACAATGAAATGTATGTAAGCTATAAAAAGAACGATGGTACACAAGTTAAAGTTCCATTAGACAACAACTGCTACTTAAACTTATATGGAGACGAACAAAAGAAATATTTCCGAGTTTATGAAATGACAGATATGACATTGCCTGACCCAGCTCCAGCACCATACTATTATGACTATGGAGATGACAACAGAACACCACATGTAGATGAACAAAAGCTAACATTATATTTAGATTTTTATAGATATAAAAGATATAATGCAATAGAAAAAACGAGAATAGTATACTATTATGAAGATGACAGAAATAAATATTATAGTCAAGATTTTACCTACCCTGAAAACATAAGATTATATTATAAAAAATATTCTGACACAAACCAGAAGAAACCTGAAATAGTTGCACTATATTTTAAGTTCAAAAGAGACAATCCTGTAATGTCTCATATGTTTGATTTAATGAACCCAGTAGGTTCTATTTATACATCTATGGAAGCAAGAGGTCCTCAAGTAATGTTTGGTGTTGGTGCATGGGAACAAATAGTCGACAGGTTTTTGTATTGTGCAAACTCTTCAAAGGAAACAGGTGGAAGTAAAACGATTTCAGGTGAAAATTTACCTGCACACAGTCACTACATAGATTTAAGTACATCTCAAGCAGGTTGGCATAAGCATAGATATTGGGATTGGTCAGGAATGACAAAAGGTAAAGGATATGATGTTAAAGACGACGTTAAGTTTGCCATAAATTGTTACTGGAGTGACACTCAGGGAGAAGGAAACCATACACATTTCGTTTCAGGATATACACAAACAACGGGACAAAGTAAAGAATACATGCCACCTTACATGACAGTTTACGCATGGTATAGAATTGCTTAGTCGTCATTTTCAACTTCTTTAGCATATTCGTCAGGAGTTGTCTTATATTTGTTAGGAACTGTCTTTGAAAGTATACCACCTTGAACTTTGACAAGTTTGAAACGAGGTCTGGCAATAGTAGTTTTATCTTCTGCTTGCAGTCTGTACATTTTGCCATGTTTGCCTAAAACTTCATAATATTCTCTTGTATACTTTCTTCTATTTTTACGAACACGAATGTGAGTACCTGTCGAGTTCCCATTGTTGTCATAGTCAATAGTATTTTCATATGGGTCGCGTTTAGGTATTTCTATTTTTACTTTGTCACCTTTCTGAAGTTTGAAGCCCGGCATTCTTTCTTGTTTGTCTCTTTTGACTAAATTATTAAATATATAGTCTTTCTCTAAGTCAGGGTTGTTTTTCATTTCTTCGGGGGAATGGTTTCCCAAACCTTTTTGTTTACGGCTATTGTAAATATTTAAAACTTGTCTCATCTTTGCCATGGAGAAGTGTCTATATTTGTCGTCATATGACATTTCATTTGCTTCACCACCTTGTGGTTGGTTTAAGTCTCTTAACATTTTTATACATCCGTCAATGACACCAAGAGCAGAATGGTTTTGGTCGACAATGAAATATTGGTTTACATTTTTTGAACGCAGATAGTTTTTAATATCGTCTGATTTGAAAGAACTTTCACAGTCAGATGTTAGTTTTGTTGGATGGTATTTGTCAACAAATATTGTCAAAGCTGCTAAGATATCTAAAATATTTTTGGACTGTAATGGTATGGCTTCACAGTATCTTGTGTTTTGACCGACAAATATTAGCCAGTATGGTGGTCCATCTTCTCTATACCTCGGAATGTTTTCCAAGATATCCATAAACCAAGCATTTGGTGTTGAACTAAAGATTTTTACCATGAGTGCTTTCTTTGTCGCTTTAGAAACATAGGGGTCCTTGTTCGGATTCGTCATTTTTTAACCCATAAGAAATGGGTTTATTTGGCGCGTTAGCAGGAGTTGCATCTAGATTTTTACCCGCAGTGGGAACAATAGCCAGAGGTGTATTTGGAGTTGGAAGGAAGATTTTGAGTACATTAGGTATACTTAAAGAGAAAGCACAACCTATTATACAAACTGTACAGAAAGGTTGGGATGTAGCACGAGATGCAACAAATCTTATTCCAAATCCTGAAACAAGAGGAAAAGTTCAAGGATGGATGGACAATGTAGGAAGACAAGCAGGAAACTATTATAACAAAGCAAATGACTACTATAACCAAGCAGGACACTATATGGACCAAGGTGAAAGATTCTTTAACAGAGGATATAACCATGCACAACAATGGGTAAACAATAACCAACCTCAACCGCCTCAAACGTGGGGAATGTAAAGTTTTTTATTGAGATGAAATGAACAATACAGCATTGAGACAAATGGGTTCAAGATGGATTTGTCGGCTTCCAGCAGTTACACAACGGTTTGTCAAGTTCTTCCTATACCTCAGGAAGTTTTAGACCGACTTAAAAACAACAACAACCAGTTGAAAAACAAACCAACTAAAAATTTTTACTGAGATGAAATGCCGAAGAAGTTGAAACGGTAGATTTGACACCACAAACAAAAAGTTCAGAACCATTGTCAAAAACCTGTCAAAGAACTTACAGATGAAGAGAAAAATTCAATAATAGAAAGTGCCAGGTCTGGAAATACAAACCCTAACTACAAAGTCACTTTTCATAAAAATGGAACGGCTAGTATCTCAAAAAAGAAACAGACTCTCACAAATAAAATATTGAAGTCTGAAGGAGCTTTCGAGACAACAGATGGAAAAGTTTACTTCACTGACCAACAGTTCATTATAGAACATCTCATTGACTTAGAGTCAAAATATTCTAAACTTTACAACAAACACAAAAAGTTGAAAGGAAAACAAAAACAAATGGCATATGATATTTATGAAGATGTTGACGACACAACTGTTCCTGCAAGTGAAGTAAAGTCAGAGGAACCGAAAAGTGACGAAAAACCGATAGAAGAAGAAAAACCAAAAACTGAAGATAAACCAAAACCAAAGTTTAGTTTCCAAACTAAACCAAGTCAACCTTCATTAGCTGGTATGGGTTGGCGTCAAAGACTTATGGCAGCAGGCGGTTATGTAAAGTAAAGAGAAAAAAAATATTTTTTTATTTTTATAAAAATGCCCCATATAGAATGGATAGAAAATCTGCTAGAATAAAAGCAGAGTTGCAAAGTTATGGTTGGAGAGTTTCGAAGAAGTTTAAATATAGGAAGGGAAGACCCATAAAAGTCTATGACAAATTGTCTGGTCTTCGCTACGAAATGGATTTGGAAACAGCACGTGCAAATTATCCAAACAGACTAGAGAGGTTAGAAGAAGAACGTCTTATGGACATGCCTTTCGATGTTAGTGAACCTCAAGTTGAAGGACACGACGGCTTTGCCAGATTCTACTGGAAACATGACGAACAATTGCATCCTTTGAGAAGGAAAAAAGGAAAAGGTGAAGACACACATGCTCCCATGGAAAGAACAAGATATGCATATGAGAAGTACCGTGAAGTTTAGAAGTCAAATTACATCCGGTCGAACCTTTACAGTAAACTTTGACGAAGGAAAGAACAAAGAAGGCTTCATGGAGTACTTGCTGCAATTCAAGACGGAAATAAGAAAGGACACAATCTCAGATTGACCATAACAGATTTGGATGGTCACATTTACTATGCACATGGCAATGAACAAACAGCCGCAAAACTTCTTGACGCTTTCAAGACTACAAAGAGAGAACAAATGGTTGACTCCGACTCAGACATTTTGAATGCAATTGAAGGAATTGCAAGTGTCAAGTTCGAATGGTACCAACCTAACCCTCAAGCAGTCAGACAACATGTTTGTTAGATGAGAAATAAAATATTGCATGAAGTAAAAACGTTTTTTAAAACCATATATTTTTACATATATTAAATGCTTCAGGTTGAAAAACAAAGAACAAAAGTAGCAGATACAAAACCGTTAGACTATATCTTTACAAATGCTGGTAGGATTATTTCAGATGAGGAAATTTCATCCCGAGCTTACAGGTTTGACTATCCAATTCGTTGGCTTCAAAGTCCTTCAGATGCAAAGGCAATAGGATTTAGAAGAGTTTGTTTTCAAATAGAACTAACGCGTTTATGTTCGCAGTATATTTTCATGGGCAGTATAAAGGTTCTGATGGTCTAATAGACAAATTTGATGAAATGAGGATCTTTACAGTTCGTTCAGACGAAAGTCTTGAGAAAACTCTAAATGACTTTCAAACTCAAATGAACAAATACTATTGGGAATTTCAAGAAAAATACGACTCTTTACTAAATGGAACATACTATCTGAAACTAGAATATGACAAGATGAACTCCACCGTTTCATTTCAAAAGATTGAAATTAACCCTCCAAGAGATACAGAGTTTTTATTTTGGAAAGTAGACAAACGTTCTTGGGCACAATTTCTTCGGTTACTAAACCAGAACGAACCATTACCACCAGATGGTCCATTTCAATTTATACATCCACCAGCAGATTTGACAGTTTATAGAAACGTGTTCGACCCTCAAAATGTTATGTGTCATGCAAGTTTCAGTTCAAGCAACAATAGTTTTCTATGTATTGGTAAGGACGTTTATGACTTTGCTTCTAAATTCTACGAACCACCTAGTAACAGTTTCTCTGACTTTCAAGTTTGGTTCACAACAAATGGTGTGCAGCATATAATACCATTGTACTATGACTTTTATCTCGAATTGTCTTTCATATACAACTACGGAAAAGTGCTGAAAAAGTATTGAATGTGAAGTTTAGGTGAAGAGGTGCGATCTCACCTCCTTTTTCACCTGTTTTTTCACCCGTTGAATTTTCATGACTTCTTCATCGTAAATGTTTTGTCAAGACTTCTTCATCGTATATGTTTTGTCAAGACTTCATCGTACATGTTTTGTCATGACTTCTTCGTAAATGTTTTGTCAAGACTTCTTCGTAAATGTTTTGTCAAGACTTCATCTTCGTATTCTTTCACCCGTTGAATTTTGTATAAAAAGCAACCCGCTGTTTTCTGGCGGTTGGTATATTCTTCACAAAATGCTTGTTTTGAGGTCGAGCCACTTTTGGCTCCACCGTATTTTTCAACCAAAATTCATGAATTTTGACACTTTCACAAAAAACATAAAAAATAAAGTTAGTTTTTTTAAAAAAATATTTTTTATTTTTATTGTAAGAACATGTTAGCAACAACAGCACCAAACTCTTTAGTCATGAACCCAACATCTATGTTAGTAGAGATGAAAAGCTTCATTCCTTCTTCATATACTTTCGAAACAGAAATCCAGAAGATAAAGCAGGAACTTCTCCAAGGAGATTTAGATTGCACTGCAAAAGATGAAACAAATGAAGAATATCTTTATGAAATGCAGGACCTCATCGACCATCTACCTAAACTTCCTGAAATACAACAACAAAAGCTCACTATTCCTGAATTCGATGAAATTGAAGTCAGACCAACCGACTCAGTAGAAATAAAGAAGTTCATACGTAAGGTTAACTATGAGTTTCTTGGATTTCATTGCAACCATAAGGTTATGGACAAAGACTGCGACATGGTATATAAGAACATCTCTGACATATATAAATCTGAAGAATTTAAGACCTACGACAACTTTGTTTCGTTAGTTGCTGAATGTGTATGGCAGATAAGAGATAAAGATAAAAGATGTAAAATATGGAATGAACAAATAAAACCCGCAACTTTTGAGTTAAAGAAAACCATTGACGCTATAGTTGTACTTGCAGGTCAAATTTCAATGTACAATGCTAAAATGAACCCACAATGTTCTAAATGTAAAGCAGCAATAAGGAGATATAACTACTCCGTCAAAGAGATAGAACGTATGCGAAACGACTATGCAGACTTAAAGAAAGAAGCAGAAAAGCCAGCAGAAGATAAAATGGACATATTAGAATTTCTGAACAAAAACTATCCAACAGCAGAAGATTTCCTTCTTTCAGATGTCAAGAAGAAATATAAAGATACATTCAATATTGTGAAAACTTTTGACATACTGACAGAAGAAATAGAAGCCACAAAATTGTTTAGAATTTCAAATATACATCGTACAATTCATGTAAAACGCTTGTGAAAAAAGAGGTGAGAAAAGAGGTGAGAAAACAGGTGAGATCTCACCTCTTCACCTAAAATATATTTTTGCCGAGTAAAATGACCAAATTTCATTATATAACTGTTATTTTTTTACGAAGAGAACTTTGACACTTCGTCAAAAAAATCCCTGAAATCATATCTTTTATACAAAATTCAAGAGGTGAAAAAACAGGTGAAAAAACAGGTGAGATCGCACCTCTTCACCTAAAATATATTTTTGTCTGATTTACGCTCATTGACGATGAAGTTTTGACAAAACATATACGAAGAAGTCTATTTCCTGTGTTGTTGTCAAAATGTCATGTTGTCACTATTTTCAAAAAGATGTTAGTTGACCGAGGGACCGAGGGACCGAGGGACCTGGTGACACCTAAAAACCATCTACCCTGAAATCGTGAAAAAATGACCAAATTTCATTATATAACTGTTATTTTTTTACCAAGTGAACTTTGACACTTCGTCAAAAAAATCCCTGAAATCGTGAAAAAATGACCAAATTTCATTATATAACTGTTATTTTTTGACGAAGAGAACTTTTGCACTTCGTAAAAAAAATCCCTGAAATCATATCTTTTATACAAGATAGAAAATCTTACTCGCCTAAAACTCATGAAAATCGTAAAAAACGGCGAGTAGGGAAAAAACCCTGGTCGCCTAAAATCCCTGAAATCGTGAAAAATTGCGACCCGAGGAAAACCGCGGAACGAGATTCCATACGAAAATCGTAAAAAAATGCGAGTAGTAAAAAAATCTTACTCGCCAAAACTCATGAAAATCGTGAAAAAATGACCAAATTTCATTATATAACTGTTATTTTTTGACGAAGAGAACTTTTGCACTTCGTAAAAAAAATCCCTGAAATCATATCTTTTATACAAGATAGAAAAAATAAAGTTAGTTTTTTAAAAAAATATTTTTTTATTTTGTATGTAAGAACAGTAAATGTTAAACATTGAGTTTGAAACAGTTAAAAAGATAGACAATGACACCAAAGTGGTTAGAATAGGTGATTTAAACGTAAGATACTCAAAGAAATACAACAAATATTCTTTGTCAGACATTATATCTCCATCTGGAAAGAAAACATCCCACGACTGGGTTAGAACTGCTTCTAGTCAGAAAATTTTGACAAGAAATCCTGAGCTTATGATATCGGTAAGATTCTATGGAACTGCAGCATATCTCATCGACAAAAGTCTTATACCAATAGTTTTGTTATGGTTAGACCCAGTTGTTGGATATAACTTCATAACATATGGTTCATTCGATACGGAACGTTGCAGTGAAGGCTTACTTTACATCGTTCAGAAACCGAAGGACTTCAATACAAAGAGATATAAGATAGGAAGAACATATAATATAACTCAAAGATATGACAGTATAGTCAATAGAGTTAAGGTTGTGTTCGTTAACGATATGAGAGCTGCTGAAACAGAACTACTTGAAAAGTTTGAGAAAATTTATGGTGCTCCCACGAAAGGTAAAGAAACGTTTGAAGTAGATGAGATAGATAAAGCTATAAAATTATTTGACGAAGTTGCTGAAAAATACATGTAAAGCGTTTATTTTTGGTCTTTTGTGAAAGTCAGGAAATAACGCTAATTTTTTATAAAATATTTTTTTTATTTTGTATGTAAGAACAGATATGTTAACAACAGAGAACACAACAACTGCTATCGTTCATGAAGATATAAATGAAGAATACGAGTGGGTTCAGTATAACAAACAGTTACGTCTCATTCGTTCGGTCAAAGATGATATGTACCAAATGCAAAGTATTTTGAATGCTCTTCGTTCTACAAAGCAAGCACATCATTGGTTTGAAAACCAGCAGACAAAAGAACTTTTAGAAGAATTTCCTCATATGTTTGCTACCCGAGGAAAACCGCGGGTAGAGATTCCGTACGAAAATCGCAAGAATTTGGCTCCTGGTTTGAGAGGCTGGTATGTACATAGACTTCTTGTAAATGCTGTTGCAATGTGGGCTTCACCTCGTTACGCTTGTTATATTTTCATGATGTTAGATGAAATTCATAGACAAGAACGTGAAGAGATGGAAAAGAAACTTCAAGCAAAAGATGAAGTCATTGAAGCAAAAGACAAAAGCCTTCAGAAAAGAATACCACGTTCGGTACCAAAAGGAAAGGAAAAGAACTATAAGTATATGATTTATACTGAAGAGATGGAAAATGAAGAAGACAGAGATATGGTTATGTTGCATTTAGTCAGAAGAAACAACAAAAGCTTTTACGACCTTGCTAAGATTTACAAATCTGACAGAAATTGGTTCTATCGCGAAAACTTACCGATTTCAATGACACCAAATGAAGATGTGAAACAAATAGTTCAAGATACGTTACCTCAAACACACTATGATATTAAAGGTTGTACAATACTTACCTTCAAAGAAGATTTGCCGCTACTGAAGGAAAAAATAACAGAGTATTTTGACAACTTCAAACAAGCAGAGTAAATGAACCATTTATTTTTACGCTTGACTTCAGATGGCTCAGGTAGCTCTATAAGGTAAATTGTCTTGTCAAATCCTTCTGGCATTCCGAGTCCTTCCTTCCGACAGGAAAAGTCCTTCCTTCCGACAGGAAAAGTTTTTCTTTCCGACAACTGGAAAAAAATTCCCGACAACTGGAAAAAATTTTCCTGTTGTTCGTCCGTAAACCATTCAAATTTTCGAAAATTGAGAACTTTTTGGTCGAACGACAGAAAAAGTTTTTCCTTCCAACAGGAAAAGTCCTTCCTTCCGACAGGAAAAGTCCTTCCTTCCGACAGGACACAAACGAATGTCCGACGTACCACCAACCGAGTCCATTCCAAAGCCAGAAGAACCGACAGCCCCAGCACCACAACAGACTAAGACTAAACACTTACATTTTTCAAGCTTGACTTTTTACAATTTGAACTTTGTTTGCGTAGATGTGAATTCTGAAAGAAGTATGAGGGTCTTGTATGACTTTGTACTTCTCCCATAGTTCATGTCTGTCAAACTTACCTGCCATGGACTCTTTCATAAGTTCCATGAAATCGTCTTCGGACAATCCGGGGAAAAGTACAATGTCAGTAAGTATTCTCTTTACATCCTTACTTAAACTCTTGGCTGTCTGTACACAAATGACAACTGAAATGTTAAAGTGTCTGAGCTTCTTGAGAATTCGACACATATCTTGTTCTCTGTTCTTTAACAAAGGATGAGAAGCAAAGTCATCTAAGATAAGAAGACATCTGTGAGGGTAAGTCTTCCAATCGTAAGATTGCAATTTCTTCGAAATGTATTCTATCTCTTTCTGTTTGTTTCTGAAGTGTTTCTTCTCTAATATTCTCTGCATTTCCTCATTTGGGTCTTTAAACTTCGAATTTATATACTCATTTATAGCATTGTACTTCAAAACCTTCTTTGGTACTTCTTTTCAATCTAACAACTCAGAGTCTTTATACATACTAACTTAGACTTCTTTATAATATCTTTGAACGAATTGACGGTTTGGTCAAATTGACCAGAAGTAACAAATAACAACTAACTCATAGAATGGGTTCTTCTCATCTAGTTCTTGTTGTTGTGCAGCCATTTTAAGATAAGTGAAAGTCTTACCCGACCCAGGTGGTGCAATTAGACCTGTTATACCATTCTGAGCAAATAAGAACTTGTCATGTATAGGCTTTATCTGAGCATTTTCTAACTTCCTCTTGTTCTTGTTTAAAACATTCTCAAATTTCTTGTCAATGTCAGCAAACTTTTTTTCTAACATATTTTTAGAAAAATTAAAATTTTTATCTTTTAGAAAATGTCTAGCGATTTCGCTATCTATATTCGAGACAAGCTTTTCGACAGCAAAACATCTGTCGACCATAAAATCTTACATAGTGTAAACAAGAAAGGTGAATTTGTTCTAAAGTTCTGTTTCTGGGAATATGACAAGAACCATAAAACATTAAGCAGAGCAGTCTTAAAATTTGTCAATGACAGACTTGTTGACAGAGATGACGCCTCTTGAGAAAGATGAAGTCCAACAAAACTTCTTAGAATGCAAAGAAGACACATGCGCTGTTCTTGAAGATGAAATAGAAAACAGAATAGAAGAGCTATTAAAGGACAAAGAACTTTTACAAAATATGGTTCTGAGAAGTTTGACATAACTCCACCAGAAAAGAAGAAGAGAGAAAAGAAAGAAAAGAAAGTAGAAGAAGAGAAGAAAGAACCTGAACCAGTTCCAGAGAAGAAATTTGACATGTAAAAATAAAATTTTATTTTTAGAACATTTCTGGGTCAATGTCAATGTTCTCTTCCTCTTTAGGAGCAAACACTGGCTTAGACTCTAAAATCTTTTTACCCAATTTACCTTGAACTTCTACAACTTTAGACTCATAATATTCATAGTCGTCTGCTTTCTTTGGTTCATAAGGTATAACAAGTTTGTATGCTTTGCCTTCTTTAAGGTTTGAGAACCTTCTGTCAAAACTTTCTTTGACTGCTAACAAACCTTCTATGTCTAAGTCTTCAAATTTCGCACCATTTTTAGTCACAATAGCAAACTTAACTGGTTCGATGTTCCAAACTTTGCTGAATGAAGACTTTTCAAAATGGTAGAAGTAAACATTCAAATATGTGAATGGGTCTAGTTCTTCTTTAAGTCCTGACATGTACTTGTTTACTGAGATGAATTTTGCCATCTTTTCTATCGGATAAAAAAATATTTTTTTTAAAATTTACTCAGAAAAATTTTTCTTTGTATATACACCATTCTGAACATCTAAAAGACTTTTGACATTTGCCAAGAATGTTCGTTTAGACGCTGTCATATAACCATATTCTTGACAATATTGTTTATACGAATCGTACAATGACCTTTCATCTAAACACTCAAAGTCAGTTTCATCTATGAACAGTTCATATACACTCTTGTTTGCTTCTAACAATGTTTGTCTCTCTTCGGTATGTGGAATTTGTCTTGGATTGAACTTTGAAATATCTAATGTCATGAAATATGAGAACAAGTGGTTGTAAAAGTCAGATGTCAAAGTTTCTGCTAAGTCGTCAAAATATTCTGTATCTTGCATATGAGAATCTGACGTTCTGACAACTACATATCTTCTGTCAGAACTTTCTAACTTCATCGGAACAGCATTGTTTGAAACCATAATGAAGTTTGCAACATTTTCACAAACTCTTTGGTCTTTATATTTTCTTTCAACAACTCCAACTTTGTCTGTTATAAGACTCTTCAAAGCATCTGAGTTCAAAACTTTTGTTGTATCTATACTTTGAAGTTCGTTACATACTATAAGTTTCATATTCTCTATTGAGAGTTAAATTTACCGCAGATGTTTTCTAAGTTTGTCATATTCGGGTTCGAATAGCCCTCTAACAGTTTGCACAAAATATCTGTAAAGAATGTGTTCTTACCTGTTCCTTGTTTTCCAATTATAATGAGAGCAGTTTCATTTTTAGCACTTGGATGTTGTAAGATGTTTGCAAACCAACATAAGATATACTCATAGACTCTTTCGTTTCCATTGCATATAATTTCTTTGACATGGTCTAACCAAGCTTCTATAATATTTTCTTTCCATTCTACTTGTTCGTATTTATATCCAGTGAAGATAGAATAGAAGTTTGGAGAAGGTGTATAGAACTTTATACCACGAACTGAAAAATCTTCTAACTTTGACAATAAGATATCCCAAGCATCTAACATCTTCATGCCAACTTGTACGACTTTTATTTTCTTAAGTTTCTGTCTACATTCTTGTTCTGAAACTATTGTTGCTCTTGGTTTGTTAAAGACAACATCCCATTCTTTCATAACATAACATTCTGGGGCAGAGTCGACATAAATGACTAAACGTTTCAAATTCTCGACTGCTTTGTTATAGTCTCGAAATGGACACATATTTCTGAATGCTTGGAAGTCATAAAAATCTGAAACATCTATTCTGTACATTTTTATAAAAAAAAAAAAATATTTTTTTTATTCTTGACTTTGTTGTTTTTGTTGCATTTGTTGTTCTTGAGCTATTTGTTGTTGAAGTTGTTCTTGTAATACAATACTTTCACCAGTTGCATCTTCCAATTCGAAACTTTCTGCCGTCATTGACAAATACATAGGACATAAAAGTTTTACAGGAACAAAGTTTGCGTCAACTAAGGTTAAGTTTATTTGCTAAAGTGTTTGAGTTACTAAGTTGAAAATTCTGCATTCGAATGAACAATAGGCAAACCAGCAGAGAAAGTGTTGTTTATACGCATAAGTATCTTTTGGTCATATAGTTTCTGTCGACATTCGAATAACACTTTGAACCTAAGTTTGAAACAATATATAAAATAGGTGTACTTAAAGTCAATGGAACAGACATTCCTTGTATGACACCTTTTCCTGTTATAGGAAACTGTTGGTAGTAAAAACCAGATATAAGTTTTGTATTATAGCTCATATCGTTTATAGTAAACTCAGTCGGACATCCAAACATAATGAAACCTGCTCTAGTTGCAGCACATGTTACACCGTCCTTAAAGTATTAAATAAGTCAACAAAACCTGTTGGTGGTATATCTGAGTAAGTATCTTCAAAGGAGTATTTTTTACCATTCACAACAATAAAGTCTTCTGGTGTCAAAAGAGCAAAACAGGCTTTAGTCGTCATTGTGTTTAAGGTTAGTTTACAATATCGTCCTTGAGGACTTTGTAAGTTTGTTGTTATAGAATTATATGACTCAGGGTTTTTAGTCGTAATAGTATAAACCATTATGTCTTCTGCCATTTAATATATTTAAAAGTTTTTCTGAAAGTGGAGAAGAACTTCATCTAAACTTTCACATGGCGTTTCTTGAAGTTCTCTGTCTAAGAAGTTCAAATATTTTGTAAAGACATAGAACTTTCCTTTGTCTACACGAACAAACAAAACAGGGTCTTTCATATCGTTCAAAAGTGTGTAAAGTCCTTTACATGAAATAAAGTCTATATTATTTTTCTTCAAACATCTTTCAAGAAGTTTTGACATTTTTACTTAGCAAATAAATTTTAATGAAATGTTGTGGTCGTCAAATATTTTTATAACGTCTGGGAAACTATATTTTAAGTTCAACGTTTCACCTCCTTTCATAACGTATATCTTGTCAATGACATTATATGAAACACCACAGCAACTAATGTCGGGTTCTATTTCTTTGATGTTTATATCGTCTGCCTCTGTCAAAAGTTTCAATAGTTCTTTCAAAACTTCATGAGGTGCAATGACATATGAGTTCACTTTTACAGGGTTGTGTTCGACCAAGTTTAACATTATACTAAAGCTTGACAAATCTTCTCCTGAGTTTGAAGTTTGTCTTTCAGTTGTTGGTAGTCGTTTCGAATATCTGCAACAGAACTTAAGTCTCTGCTAACTTCAGGATATGTTGTTCTTTTACAGGAACAATTGTTATACCATCTTCGTCTTCGTATGGTTTCCCCACTTCAACATCTCTGTCTTTGACATTGACAATAACACTTTGACTGTTTGTTTGAGTTGGTGAATTTAACTTCACATCTGCCACCGCCATTAAACCTTTTGAAACACTTACGCTTCTATTTTTCGGAAATGACATTTTACTTAGAATAAAAAGATGGACGTATTCGGATATCTCTTCGAATTGAAGCAGAACAAAGTTTACACACACAAACAATACAAATACATTGACAGAATAGTTCTTTACACAAACAATGGAAAATGTTATAGAATAGCAGTCTTTGCTGAACCAAAATATTTTCATAAAGCAAAGAAAGTTGGTATAACTGAAATGGTGAAAGTTCTTGAAGCAGACAAAAATATAACTTCAAAACTTACAGATATTTCTAAAGGTAAGTTTATAATACAATATTATGTCAAAACTGGCGTACTGTCAATATTTGACGGAGAGAAGTCAGTTCAAGAACAACTTACTGACCTGCTGCCAAAATCTGCTCGATGGAAGCTGTCGTTATGCCAATCTGAGGAGCCCCAGCAGGTTTCATCGAACGAATCTTCAAAAGAGCATCTTCCGTGAAAAGTGCTATTGGTTTTGTAAACTTCTTTGCTCTCAATTCATCTGGACCGTCTCTGTCACCAGTATATTGTATTTGTACAGTACCAACAGTTGAAATACCACCCATAAAGTCTTCTGAGTCAGCAAATGGAATGCCAAGCCAAAAGTTTGAACGGTCTCCATTTGTATATTGAGTTTTTTGACCTCCTGTATGAGTCCATACTTTCACATATGGCATAATAGAACTTTGCATTTCAGGGTTAATGGTTGTTGTGAAGTTGTTGTTAAAGTTCATAGCATCTAATGTCAAGTTGTATGACCTCATATCCTCAACTGTAGAATATTCTTCTCTTGGATAATATTTGCCATCTATGTTTATATGATATTTAATACCAGGGTTGTAGAAACAAGAATAGTCATTTATAGTTCGTCTGAACAGTACAAACATAGTATCTGCATGTTTCATTGCAGTTGTTAAAGCAATATCTGTTCTTGCACCTGGGTCAGCACTTTGGTTTCCAACTTCACCTGCAAAGTCTTTGACAGATATTTGGTGTATAGGGAACATAAGTGGAACTGCAATATATTTGGCAGCTAAAGCATTTGAAATATCTGGGTCCAACATATAGACTGCAAGTCTGCTTTCTATTCTCTTGCATTCAAATTTTTCGCATGTGAACTTAACTGGGTCCCAAGCAGTTCCAGCAGCATTGAAATAATAGTTTACTTCAGTGTTGGTTTGAGAAACCAAAGTCTAAGTCAACTTTGTCTTTGCAAAATTCGGCGAATGACGTTTGATTTGTTCCCTACGTCTGTAATAGTGAATGGGTCTTGTGTTGGTGCAATGACTAAGTTATTTTTGCTTGGAGTAAGTTCGATAGAAATTTTTCCTGCCCAGTTTGGCAAGTATCTTAAAAACCTGAAGATGAGGAAAGATGACAAAGGAACTCTAAGTTTCAGTTTTACTTTTTAGTGCAGCAGTTTGTCCAGAAAGGTTAACATAAACTCCTGGAACGTTAGGGTCAAGTCTTCTTATTTTCTCAATAGTTGCATACTGGTCTGTTTGTTCTCTAGCTTGTGGTTGTACTGAGTTTCTCAAAGCGAACCATTCATAGTTTGCCCATGTTACTGTTTGAACTAAGTCAGAGTTAGAATATATCTTATATCCCATGAAAACTTCTGGAGCATATTGGTATCCGACATAGAAAATTCCATTGCAACCTTTCTTGTCAGACAACTTGGCAGAAGGTTTTATTTCAATGTCTTGTTCCACGTATAAGAATGAGTTGTCAATAGAAATAATATGAAACCTGTCGCAAGCAATATCTACTGTTGTTGAAGAACCTTCTCCAAACTCACCTACGTTTCCATAAGAAACAGCAGTTGTATATTCGTAAGTTCCAGGAACTATTTCTGACCTTCTAATGGCATTGTCGCATTCGTTATACCATTCGGAAACATTTCCGTTCATGGCATCCAAAACTGTTGGCGTTATATTCTGAGCGGCGTACATTTCATATGGGTAAAAATATAGAATAGTTGGATTTATATGTCATAATAGAACCCACTCGGACCAAGCTTTACTTTCTTCCTGACTGAGTTTTTAACTCTTCTTTTTCCTTCATTGCCACTACTTTCACTAGATGAAGTTACTTCTTCACTACTTTCACTTTGTTCTACTCTTCTCTTCTTCTTTGGTGTCGCTTTTGGTAACTTGCCCTCTGCTTCAAGTTGTTGCATCTTTGCCTCATGTTCACCTAGTATGTTGTAAATTTCCCATGTCCTTTTTGCCTTTGGGCTCTGGTCGCCCATCTCAGGTAACCTATATCCTAGAAAGATTTTGTCATAGTTTGTATTTGAGTCTTCGCGTATTGTTTGCATGACTCTTTCCTGAGTTTCCGGTTCAAGCTCTTCAAACAGAGCTTGTCCATATGGAATAAGCTCGTTTCCAAATATATGTTTTTGTAGCCATTCTGGTTTTCTTTCCATGTTACCAATAATATCTTTTGTGAATGGGAAAGCTTTTACCCAATGTTTCAGTCTTGCGTCATTTATTTCTGTAGTTGGTTTTATTTTGTCAAGGAACATGTTTTTCAATACTAACATTTCATTTGGTACTGTCCATTTGAGTTTTCTTAAATATTCATCCCTTCTCGGTTCATTGTCTGCAAAGTAAGTTTTTATGACATTTTGTAAACTTTCGTTTGCAAGGTCATGTACAATAGGTTCTCTTCCTTCTTCTCCCTAACTTTCTTTCTAAACTCTTCACCAAATATACCATCTCTATGGTTCTGTGTAGTTCTTTGAGATAAATGTTCTAGAACGTCAGGTGTTATATTTCCATCAGCCATGTTCATTTCATACTGGTCCAAAATATCTGCATCTTTCATATCTTTCAATGGCATTAAGCCGCGCTGAAAATACCAGCTATATCTGGTTCACCATTCACTTCCATTGCGTCTACAACTTCTTGGAATTGTGGTTGTAAGTTTATGAACCACCTATCCGGATTAGCTTTATGACCCCATCTCATTGTAGTTCCATAGTCTGCAGAAACAAAAGTAGGTTTGTTTCCATATTGGTTAGGTTCTGAATGAACTTTAAACAATGTTTCATTTCTATATGTTTTGTTGAAATTTAACCTTTTATTTTCACCGAGTTCAGCCAAAGATTGAACGTTATATGGTCGTAAGTAAAAAGGGTTATTGTATTTGCGTACATTTTCTTTCAGTACTTCCATTCTATGCTGAATATTTTCATCTGGTGTTGGAGTCTTTTGTATGTCGGCAAACATTTTTCGATATTCTTCTACATGTCAGCCGAATTTTTCTTAGACTCTTGGAAAGATTCCATATTCACCTCATACTCTTGTTGAGGGTCAAGATTTTTCGGCTGTTCCAAATCTTCATCTAGTTCTGTGAAGTTAGTTTCCAAAGGAGGGACTTGTTCGTTTCCTTCAGGCTCTTCTAGCTGTTGTTGCTGAACTATTTCTTCCATGTCTGGTTGTATCTGAACTTCTTCCTGTGGAGTTTCTTGTACCTCATCTGCTGGCATTTCATATATTCCGAGACCGTTTTTAACAAGTTCCCTATTTAAGTCATCCGCATTCATAACCTTTCTTCTTTCGTTCCGTCTCTATTTTTTACGCGTTTCATGAAGATAGTTGAATTATCATTTATCTCTGACACCAAATATCTCGGAGTAAATTCAGTCATGTCATTTGGATGATATGCTATTAAATCATATCCCTTAGCGAGCTTGTATTTTCCAGGTTTGAAATTATATCCCATTTGGTGCTGAGCCATAAAGCTAAATAGGTTCGGGTCAGTATTTCCTTCCTTGAACTTTCTAATAGCTTCTTTATATCTGTCACTAAAGTCAAGAGTATCTGGGTAACCATATTTCCTTAAGCATTTTTAAGAATTCTTGGTTTCCTTGTTCTCTACTTCTTTTATGTCCTTGCTCTGTTTGTGGTTGTTGTTGTGCAGGGTTTTGAACTGTTGGTTGCTGTGCTGGATTTTGAACTGTTGGTTGTTGTGCTGGATTTTGAACAGTACAATAACAAGATTTGAATCTATTGATCCTTGTTGCAAACTTGAATATTATTGCTTCAAGCATTTTCAAACATTCGACTTTTTTGTTTTCCAATATTTGTTCATGGTCATTAGCTTTTCGTTAATATACGAACAACTTTATCACTATTGATTAATTGAACTTTAAATTTAATCAATAATGCTGGAACAACCGTTGTGTATAATTCAACAACAAAATCGTCTAATCGAATATTCCTTCTCTCTGGGAAATAAGAATGCTTGAGAACTTTGAAATGTGACTCACTGACGTTATTAGTCGCGTCACCTCCGTTGCGATAGCGCTTATTCCAACGATCTAAATGATGCCTCCATTGCCTATCGAAGTACTTTTGGGCTTTCGGTTCGTGGAAAGAATTTCAAGAATTCGATCATAAACTGCATCTAGGTCTGCAGCTTCTTCTTGAGTGAGGTGCTCTGGAACTTCTTCACTTGTTTCAAACGTTTCTTCTTCTGGAATAAATTCAGAATCGTTTGGATCATCAGAAGATTCTCGTGGTAAAAAGATTGAGAAGGTTGAAATTCATTTTCGATGAATTCTTCTTCATATTGTTCCTCTTCTTCAATTTCTTCTGCTTGAAGTAAGTGAGATTGAGCTGGTTCCTCTCTAGGATTTTCTTCTTCTTGGTTCTGTTCTTCCTCGGGAGATTCTTTCTTTAGTATCGAATACTAATAATTTCATTAGATTATAAAATTCTTCAAAATTGTCTCGTGATTTAAACTTATCCGCTTTTCTTAATATGGCGCGAAGGACATTGCACGCCACACCAAAGAATATGACAGTTTGGAATACCTCGCTCAATTGCCTCGGCTATTTGTGGGGCGCAGTCCATACTTATCATCTCGGGTTCTCTATTAATATATTGAAAATAACGACAAACACAATATTGAATATTTTCGCTTGTGTCAGGAGAAATAAAGAAATACAAAAAAGGAAAAACAATAGTATGTTCTTTTTTCCTGTGAGTGCATATAATGGAATGTTAGCCCTTAGAAGTTTATACGTTGAATCGATGTGAAACGTAGAAATTTGGTGACCAAGGGCCTTCGCTTCGAAAGGTGCATATAAAAAAACTAGTTTTCCCGGCTCAGAGATAAATTCAATTAAATCTTCTGGACAACTTTCTTGAACAGATTCGACAAAGATAGCTAAAGAAACTTTTTTCATCCGAACTAAAGCGTTTGGAAACAATTTCAGCTCTTTGAGCAAATTTACGTAATGCATCTGGACCTTGTGCAAATATTGAAAGTAACTCTTCGTCTGTATATGAAATATTTAAGTCTTGGAAACGCTTAAGTTGAGCTGTAGCATGATTCATATTGTTTTCAAAGTAATGTTTAAGATAATTTCTGACAAATAATGAGGATATTGTTTTTGTTGATTTCGGAGGTGCAGAATGATCATGAGAGTCAGAGTGGATTAGTAGTTCATATTTATCTTGATCTATTATCCGGACTTTGAATTTAGCTTGCATTGTGGGATACTTACATTTGTATTCGATCGTGGAGTATTCTTTCCTGCATTTTTGAGAGTAGCCCATGCTAGCTTTTATCTCTTCTTGGATACCAAACTGGAGGAGCTCCATAGTGTTGAATATCACGGGCTCCATACAACAAATTGAATAAGGTATTTTCAAAATTTGAAGGAAATGGTCCATCATTGAATGTAGTGGCGGAATTGAATGACATACAGATAGTTTGAGGAAATTTGTTATAAATTATAATATAATTGAAGAATTAATTATCAAAACAAGTCTAAGAGCCATTAGTCAGATTTTCCCGAAATGCAAGGTTAAGATTTTAGCAGCGACTAACTTTGAGTGTACATATATAATTGTTATACTGAGTACTTTCTATCTGTGGTTACTTATTTGAGTCTAAGAGCCATTAGTCAGATTTTCCCGAAATGCAAGGTTAAGATTTTAGCAGCGACTAACTTTGAGTGTACATATATAATTGTTATACTGAGTACTTTCTATCTGTGTTACTTATTTGAGTCTAAGAGCCATTAGTCAGATTTTCCCGAAATGCAAGGTTAAGATTTTTAGCAGCGACTAACTTTGAGTGTACATATATAATTGTTATACTGAGTACTTTCTATCTGTGTTACTTATTTGAGTCTAAGAGTCATTTCTACCATAGAACTAGATATTGTCTCTCATAATATATATATAACTGTAAACTGCTTAATTCATTTATCTATTTAGATAAAATTATATTTTATAAGAGTTCATGTTATTATTTCATCTTTATTATTTTTTTTATTCCTTTGAAAAGTGACACTGGATAGTTTGTCCCTTTCTCTTTATCGATTGATTGTAATTTTTTGTATAAAAAAGTTTTTATTTATATTAAAAATATATTCGGTTAATGATATTATCTTATAATTTGTAAATAAATCTAGTAATAAAATAACTTTAAATAGTTGGTGTCACTTTTTTCGAAAATTCTGGTTTTTTCGTTGTAAACAGAAATTCATCAAAAGTGACACCTCAGAAAAGCTAAAATATTGAATTTTTGGAACTTTTGATAGAGCACGTTTTTAAATATTAATTAAAGTAAATGTATATTTTGTAAAGATTCTTTTAATAAAAAAATAAAATTTTGAAGAAGAACACAAAATCTTCTGAAAAATAATATCACATAAACTCATAATATTTTCTAATATATAACTATTTTATATAAAAATCAAATTCAATGATCTTAAAAGCGAAGGATAAACCTCAAAATTTACGAATATAATGAGTGGGAATATAATGCTTATCTATCATAAAACCATATGAAATATCAATTTTTGCTTTACGCCTAATTTTTGACGACAATTAGCAAAAAATGTTAAATGTTAACACTCAGTCCATTTGAATATGAAAAATAAAATTGACTTTGATTAAATGTTTTTATTTATCATGCAATTCTTCTTGCGACCAAAGATTTGAATAAATTTCAAAAAATAAGATAGCTTAAAAAATAATATACGGTAGTGTTTACTAATAGATGAATAGTATATAAATTCTATTAAAATGGATTTGATCCAAAAAAATAAAACCAAAAATAATTGTTATAATTTAAATGAAGAAGTATTTAAAACGATTTTATTTATGATCAAATTTTATATTTTTTTTTGGATCAAATCCATTTTAATAGAATTTATATACTATTCATCTATTAGTAAACACTACCGTATATTATTTTTTAAGCTATCTTATTTTTTGAACTTTTATTCAAATCTTTGGTCGCAGAAGAATTGCATGTAAATAAAAACATTTAATCAAAGTCAATTTTATTTTTTATATTCAAATGGACTGATGTGTTAACATTTAACATTTTTTGCTAATTGTCGTCAAAAATTAGGCGTAAAGCAAAAATTGATATTTCATATGGTTTTATGATAGATAAGCATTATATTCCCACTCATTATATTCGTAAATTTTGAGGTTTATCCTTCGCTTTAAGATCATTGAATTTGATTTTTATATAAAATAGTTATATATTAGAAAATAATATGAGTTTATGTGATATATTTTTTTCAGAAGATTTCATTCTATATGCCTATGAAAAGTACTCTCAAAACTAACTTTTTCCTAATTATAATTAAAACTAGAATATTGTATTATGCTTAGTATTATTTCATTTTTCTCATTCAATTTAGAATTTACAAATGCAAAAAATTGAGAGCTGTCACTTTTGATGAATTTCTGTTTATTACAAATTTAAAGTTATTTAATTTGGATTATTAAATAATTAGGCTAATACAATATTTAAAAATGAGAAAAAATAACTTTTCAAAGAACTTTTCATAATCTCAAAGAAAATTTTTTATTCAATAATTATATAAATTAATTAACATTCATAATGGAATTGGATTTTTTTTATAAAAAATTGGTCCTACTTAACTTTTTGAGAGAATTTGGCTTTTCATTTTTATTATGAGTAGTGTAATAAACGAAATTCATCAAAAGTGACAGCTCTCAATTTTTTGACATTTGTAAAATTCTAAATTGAATGAGAAAAATGAAATAATACTAAGCATAATACAATATTTCTAGTTTTAATTATAATTAGGAAAAAGTTAGTTTTGAGAGTACTTTTCATAGGCATATAGAATGAAATCTTCTGAAAAATAATATCACATAAACTCATATTATTTTCTAATATATAACTATTTTATATAAAAATCAAATTCAATGATCTTAAAAGCGAAGGATAAACCTCAAAATTTACGAATATAATGAGTGGGAATATAATGCTTATCTATCATAAAACCATATGAAATATCAATTTTTGCTTTACGCCTAATTTTTGACGACAATTAGCAAAAAATGTTAAATGTTAAGAGGGGGGCACAAACTTGCCCAGCGAGGTGAAGTGAAAAGTGATGGGTTTACATGTCAGAAATGTAAACTGTTAGATTTTGAAACAAAAAATGGATTATTTATTATTATATGATAGAGAGATTTGGTAAGTTACTATCAAATTTGTAAGTAAGGGGGAAAAAAGTAAGAAAGAAAAAAAATTTTTAAAATAAAAAGCCACTCGCTTCGCTCCGGTTGACAAAAAGAACAAATTCGAAAAATAATTGTTGATGAAATTACGAAACTAAGCCACTCGCTTCGCTCGCGGTTGACAAAAAGAACAAATTCGAAAAATAATTGTATGAAATTACGAAACTAAGCCACTCGCTTCGCTCGCGGCTTAAGAAAAGAACAGATTCGAAAAAAGGTTGTATGAAATTACGAAACTAAGCCCCTCGCTTCGCTCGCGGCTTGACGAAAAGAACAGATTTGAAAAAAGATTGTATGAAACTACGAAACTAAGCCGCGAGCGAAGCGAGCGGCTTAAGTAAACAACATATTTTCAGATTATCGATACTAAAATTTTTTTTATTTTATTACATTTTTTTTGCATTTTTTTAAGGGTGCACACGAGAGGATCATGTAAACTTCAGAATTTAGAACCTTATTTTTAGGCATTATCTTGGCTACCTATTTAGGCTCGAAAAGCAAAAAAATATCAAAAAATACAACTTGACTCCATTATGACCCTTCATGGAGGTAGTTTTTATCCGCTAGTATTTCCCTTTGAATCTCTTTACAATTCGAAATCAAATTCAAAACTCAGTAGAAGAAAGGAAGAATCGACTTACTACGGTTGTAATACGAATAAATACATATATTTAATTATTTTTATTTACATAATAATTGTTTGAAGCTCATATTCCATCAAATTTTTAAATAAAAACATTAAAATGTTGAAAATGTTCATATATTTTAATAGGGTTTTGGCACTTTATTGAGGAATTACTACATACATAGTCGAACTGAACTTGATATTTTGAAATTTAAATTATTTATCAAAATTAAAATTTAACTTGAAATTTATAATTATTTAGTCATATTTTGCATAATTCTAAGTAGATTTTGTAAAAAATCAAGAAAGAAAAATTTTAACGTGCTTTATTTTTTCTTTTTTATAATAATACATATTATTATATAATTAACATATTCATAATGTTTCACCCTTTCAAAAATATAATCCTCCTCCTCCTCTCAAATAAACGTACATACGGGTGGCCTCTTTTTTCAAAAAAATTAAAATTTGAAATTTTGGGCTCAAATATTAGAGATTTTTTCAACCTTCAACGATATATGTTGTCTATATCAGAACTCCTTTCTTTTTGATACTTAACATTGTTCCTAAATCTTAGCCGTTAAGGCTGTTCTGAAAATATTTTTTTTCGAAAAAATTCGAAAAAAATTCTTAAAATTCAAAAATCCCTTAATTCCTGAGGATTAGGGTTGTTAGATTCCCGACGATAGGTGTCTTGGAAGATTTGCCTGGTGTCATCATAGTGTCTTTAAATCAAAAAATTTTATTTTGGAGTTAGTTTTATTGATTTTTCAATAAAAAACATTTCTAAAACAAGAAATAAAACGATAAAATATTTATATTTTATATAAGGATCTTATATATTTAAAATAAATATCATTTTATTTTTTTCATTGGTGTCTGTCACAACCATAATACACTATTCAAAAATTCAATGTGTCTTGCGGTTTCAAAAGACACCTTCAAATTGAACGATAGCACAGACACTATTGAATTTTACCCATTGTATTTAGTTTTTACCCTTTTTATTTTTAAGAATTAATGACTGAAACAGTCGTTTTGCTATGACCTCAATCACTTTTATTTATTATTTTAAATATTATTTAATTTTATTATTTGAATAGGCCAACTTATATTTGAGAAGCTCAATTTGAGACACCTTAATACATTGAAATATCATAAATATTGAAATATTAAAAAGTGTATTTCAAAATATTGAAATTATAAAAATTTATAATACTGAAATTGAGACAAATTAATAAATTCAATGTGTTTTTTTGAAATAACTCTCAAATATTATTTTTTTGTTTATTTAATGATGAATAAATATGATTGCTTTAGTCAATCATAAAAACTAATTTAAGTTTAAAATAATGAAAGGATAATTTGATCGTTTTTTAAAATACAATTATTTTTGATGATTTGCAAGAATCTTTGAAAAGAATATAATATAGGTTCTATTTTTGTAAAATTTATCCAAATCATGTATGACATAAATTACGATTAAAACGATGAAAGAACCAAAAAGTGTGTTTTGTGTTTTGTTGTTGCGTGTTGGATGCGGGATCCTGTTATTTCCGAAATCGACAAAAATTTGGAAATTTAATTTCCGAAATCGAAATTATATTAATGTTTTTAATATTCTTATATCAAAAGGATTAAAGTTCATTAAGAGAAAAACAATTCTTCTTCTTCAATCTATTGGCGCATTTATTTCTACACGCCAATAAGGAAGGGAAAATTATAAGACACCATGGTGTCTTCAAAACGCTAATTTTTGATATTTTTAACAACCCTACTGAGGATTTTGGAAAAAAGTTTTTACATGAACATGTGTATATTAGATGAAGTATATTGATAAGGTAAAAATCAAATTTTATTGCATATTCATCGAAAAATAAACTAACGAATCCCTCAAAATTGAGAGGGTAATCCTCCTCCTCTCAAATAAACGTACATATGGGTGCACCCTTAAGAAGCTAAATTCTGAAGTTTACATGATCCTCTCGTGTGCACCCTTAAAAAATGCAAAAAAAATTGAATACTTTACTGGCTGGGCAAATTTGTCGCCGCCCCTTCTTGCGACCAAAGATTTGAATAAAATTTCAAAAAATAAGATAGTTTAAAAAATAATATACGGTAGTGTTTACTAATAGATGAATAGTATATAAATTCTATTAAAATGGATTTGATCCAAAAAAATATATATAATTTGATCATAAATAAAATCGTTTTAAATTACTTCTTCATTTAAATTATAACAATTATTTTTGATTTTTATTTATCATCCACATTCAAATTTGAATCTTATCACAAAAGAAGGACCACTTTTATGACTACTGCCAAATCTATAAGCAGAGAATGGCTATTTGAAGCTAAAAGAAGAATAGAAGAAGGTGAATCTTACAAAAGTGTGGGAAAGGAAGTTGAATTGGAAAATGGTAAAATTAAATTGAATGTTGCCGAAAATACAATAAGAAGAGCATTTCAACTTCAAGAAATCGAATTACCAAAAGTTAGTCGCGGCAGAAAACCAAATCCACCAACATTTGAGCAAAAACAATTAATTAATTCTTGTGTTTCACAATATAAAGGAGGAATTTCAAAAACTTATTTATTGATTAAAAGGTTTCAAAATATTGCTCAAAATCCCGATTGTGAGAAAGAAAAAGAAGAAATTGCAAAAGAATTTGAAAATATAGAAGATTTGACAAAAGATCAAATTTTTGACAATTTACAAAAAATAAAGCATCATCAAGTGGAAAAATTTATGATGGAATCAGGTTTATCTTCAAAAAGAGATTACAAACCAGCAGATCCACCTACCAAATATTGTGCCATATCAAAGAATTTGATATGGCACTGCGATATTCATTACCTTCACGGTAATGTTTCTTTTCCATTTTTTGCCATATTGGATGATATGACACGTAAAGTTCTCAAAACTAAATTATTGAAAAACAAGTCTTCCAACTCAACAGCGAAGGTTTTAAGAAAACTTTTAGAGGAGTTTATTCCTTACTGCATCTGGACCGATAACGGCGGTGAAAACCGCGGTGAATTCGGCCAGGTTATGCAGGAAAACGGAATAGTTTGGAAGCACACCTTGCCGTATATGCCAAGACAGAACGGCAAGGTGGAGCGCCTGTGGCCAAGCTTAGAAAAGTTTTTGCCAGACGAGTTGGATGATATTCAACAAATCAAGGACTCAGTTCAGCAGTTCATTGAAAAATACAATACACCACATTTATCTCTCGATATTAATCCAAAAACGAATAGTAATTACACTCCTAACGAATTATTCGAAGTTTCAAAATTTTGGTACGAGCCAGAAATTCAAAAATGGGAGTTATATATCAAAGACAATGGGTCTTAGCAAAATTTGAATAATTACATCATTTTAAATGACTACTAAACAATTTTATTTATGATCAAATTTTATATATTTTTTTGGATCAAATCCATTTTAATAGAATTTATATACTATTCATCTATTAGTAAACACTACCGTATATTATTTTTTAAGCTATCTTATTTTTTGAAATTTTATAAAGGTGACCAAACTATTTTTTGAAAGTCCGCCATAACTTTAATGGTACTATTTCAGCGTGTACAATGAATACAAAAATTCTAAGAGTGCCACATAAAATAGTACTTTAGACTTGAGTTAATGCTACCAAGCAAATGTTAAAAAGATGACTTTAGTGTTTTGATAATCAAAGATTAAAATCATTATTGTCTAAATCAATAATCATAACGACAGAAGTTAATGTTTTTTCATCAGTGCTTTAAATCCACTTTTAAAAGTATACCTCAAAAATCAAAATATCAAAAAAAATTGGCCGATAGGTTTGGCTTTAATTTTTGTCTGCTTTTATGATTTGATATGGATGTTATAATTTTAAAAGTTGAGCCAAATTCACCAATAGATTTTTGAGATTTGCAAATACTCAATAATTTTCAGCGTGTTATCTTTTATTAAAAAACTATTTGGTTTCAGTATCATATAAATTGATATTTACTTTCTATTTGAACCTTCATTTAGCTAATGATTTAATAATACAGATTTCATCTAGTCCTTATAAGAGAATTTTGAATTTGTTATAATAAAAAAACAAACAGATATAGCTTACACTTCTATAATAAAGATACCTTTTATAGAAATCAGTATGAAATGTGTTTTGGCTTATTGGAAGCATATCAGACATAATCGCCATAATCAAAAAATCTATATACCCAATAAGTAATAAATTTGTCGATATAGATTTTCCATAAAATTAGTTTTTAGTCTGATCTTAAAATAAATTTAATTTTTTATAAAAAAAATCACATTTAAAAGTACCTTTTTAGTAGCTCGAAATCCTGTTGGTGGATTTCGGGCGTACTTCAAAATTAGCTTTTCTTCTACATATGCAAGCTATATTTTAAATATGGGGCAAATCGGATCGGCGAAAGGAGTTTAGTTACCTTTAATTTTATTCAAATCTTTGGTCGCAAGAAGAATTGCATGATAAATAAAAACATTTAATCAAAGTCAATTTTATTTTTCATATTCAAATGGACTGAGTGTTAACATTTAACATTTTTTGCTAATTGTCGTCAAAAATTAGGCGTAAAGCAAAAATTGATATTTCATATGGTTTTATGATAGATAAGCATTATATTCGTATCGTGCTGAACCGTTGGGAAAAATTGAATACCCGAGGTTCAGCATACATATAAAAATGAAAGACTTAGAGCCTAGGGTTAAGCAGGAAGATAGAGGGTACATATGAGATTATCCTCAGTAACTCTCAGGCAAATCTGAGTTTTTGGTCAGATATATAAGATTATTGTGAACGAAAAATTATCTAATATAGGCCTAATTGTCATGTGCGCATATAGACATATGTATATATTATATGTTTCTTGTGTTATTATAGGTTAAATCCATAGTTTGATATGTGAGATAAATTATATCTTAACACAGAAATCGTTTTTTTATATTATCACAGTAGATATGAGGGGTACTATATGAGTTATAATATATATTATTAGGAATAAGTATATAGATCCAAAATAATGGGAATGCATAATTTATGGCGAACTCAAAACATTTATTTTTATATTATGAGGTTATAAAGTTGTTTTATTCATATATTATATGTGCTCTGTGCTATTGAAATGTGCTTAAAATGATTCTGCACGCGCAATCACAAAGCAAAACTTCGTAGCGAGCAACAGTTTGTGCAAGGACAGGGAATTTATATTTTTATCCTTACATAAACTTATAATGTGGTTAAAATGTTCGGTTTGCTCTCACTTTTGTTCCGCAATGTGACATCGTGAACAAAGTTTCCGATCTGAGTGCATATATGCAGGGTCGTTCCATGGCACCCTGCATACATGTACTCAGATCGGGAATATTGACCACTTTTGTTCCACGATGTGACATCGTGAACAAAGTTTCCGATCTGAGTGCATATATGCAGGGTCTTTCCATGGCACCCTGCATACATGTACTCAGATCGGGAATATTGGCCACTTTTGTTCCACGATGTGACATCGTGAACAAAGTTTCCGATCTGAGTGCATATATGCAGGGTCTTTCCATAGCACCCTGCATACATGTACTCAGATAAGAATTTTGCTTAATTGTTTGACATGAATGTCACATTCGAAAATCGTTTCTCGAAAGGAGTTTACAATTACAATATATTGTCCTATTGTATTGTAATTGTAAACTCCTTTCGAGAAAAGCTTTCACTTTGTGGCACGAATGTCACATTCGAAAATCGTTTCTCGAAAGGAGTTTACAATTACAATATATTGTCCTATTGTATTGTAATTGTAAACTCCTTAGTTCGATTCCTTCATTTTATTAAATTATAAATATACAATTCTTTCTAATCTTCCTTTTTCATAATTCATTTCTCATTTAAATTCTAAATAATCTAACTCTACTAATCTAGATTTTTTCTAATATCAATTTTTCATATACAAACTCTTATTTTTTCTTTCAAAATTCCATTTTCCAATATTTTTTGAAAATTTTACATAATTTTATATATATTTTATTCTATTATTATTACATAATAATATTATACATATTAATTGTTTTAATTTTTGAATGCATACGATAATTTTTAATTCAATTTTTAAACGAATGTTTTGATGGGACGAGCTTACTGCTCATAGGCTCATCCCATCAAAACATTCCATTCAAAACTCTGGCCTTCATCGAGGCCAGAGCCAACAATTCATCCCCTCAGAGCCAAGTTCCTCGACGGTCGTCCTCATTAGGCCTGATCCGAGAGGAACTTGGCTTTGAACGAAAATCACAAGCTCTGGCCTCAGGAAAAGCCAGAGCTTCGCAAACAATCCTCGGGGCCGGCTTCCTCAAAGACCGCCCTGATTCGGGGCGGCCGGAGAGGAATCCAGTCCCGAGAGAACGTCCATACGAAGCTCTGGCCTTTTCCGAGGCCAGAGCTTGTAAATACAATCCGCAGGGCCGAGTTTGAGGGAGATCGTCCACATCATTGGCGATCTCCTCTCTTCTCGGCCCTGAAAGACATGCAAATACAGGCTCTGGCCATAGCAAAGGCCAGGGCATGGCTTACATTCCCCAGGGCCGGCTTTCCCAAATGCCGCCCTTATCCCGGGCGGCAGGAGTGGAATCCGGCCCTGGGAAGTAGAAAATACGAAGCTCTGGCCCAAGCAAAGGCCAGAGCCTGCAAAATTCATCCTCAGGGCCGAGTTCTGCGATGATCGTCGATCATGTCGACGATCTCGCAGGAACTCGGCCCTGAAAGACATACAAATACAGGCTCTGGCCCAAGCAAAGGCCAGAGCCTCGCTTACAATCAAATTTGCCGAATCTCAGGAGATCGTTCAAATCACGGACGGTTTTCCCTGAGATTCGGCAAAATAAGTCAAATTACAGTTCTAGAAAGACTAGAAGGGGGCCCTGACCTTAAGAAAGGACCCCCTTCCCGGTCTTTCTGGCGAACTTTGGTTCGCATTGCGAGTGTCTGCTGCGAATCCGGGGCTGAGCAGCAGACACTCGCAATCATATGTCGCGGCAAGTGCACCTGTGGTGCCAGAATGCACTTGCCGCGACAATTGCGAAATGCAAAGATGATGCCGGAAGGAGCGGCAATACTGGCAAAAGCCACTCCTTCCGATACCAGAAAGACTAGAAGGTGGCCCTGACCTTGAGAAAGGACCCCCTTCTCGGCCTTTTTTGTTAAATTTAAGATCATTTCAATTGCAAAATTATTTCAAAATTCATAATGGATAGTACCATACGAAGGTGCAAGTCATAGCAATGGTGCACCATCAATATGAGCCCCATTGCTATGACTTCACCTCGGGATAACCTCGATGGGAGGAAAAGTGGAGCAATTCGAAACATTGCTCCACTATACAAGTTCTTGTAAGGATAGGTATATAGTTACCACATCCTTACAAGAACTGTTCCTCGCTTCGAGGTTTTGTCTTGTGATTGTGTGTGCTGTGCCATCCAATGGACAAACGGATAGCACAGCACACACATACTAGGCATGATAACCCTTCCTTATGAATTAGGACGCGATAGCCCTGACCTCACCCCGGGATAACTTGCATTTGTACTCATATCCCAATCAATAACATAATTTATATCAAGACACACCTACCACTACATAATATAGCATTATATCAACACAATACTAATATATAATGTTAAAAACACACAAATTGATGATATTCATAATATAAATTGGGACCAAAGATCTATATTGAGACCTAACTATTATCAAACCTTTATATATAGGAAACATACATTGCACCTATAGAATATTGAATGAAAATTAGATGGTTCTAAAATTCGATATCTGATGCTGACCCAAGGTGGTCCTCATTCCTATATATGTTCATCTATACCTAATGTCCTAATATTCATCCATATACATGTTGGGTCTATCTCCATCAGAAGGGTCCATGCTGAAGTGTGGGTATTCAATTTCCACCCAACGGTTCAGCACGCCTCCATTATATTCCCACTCATTATATTCGTAAATTTTGAGGTTTATCCTTCGCTTTTAAGATCATTGAATTTGATTTTTATATAAAATAGTTATATATTAGAAAATATTATGAGTTTATGTGATATTATTTTTCAGAAGATTTTGTGTTCTTCTTCAAAATTTTATTTTTTTATTAAAAAGAATCTTTACAAAATATACATTTACTTTAATTAATATTTAAAAACGTGCTCTATCAAAAGTTCCAAAAATTCAATATTTTAGCTTTTCTGAGGTGTCACTTTTGATGAATTTCTGTTTACAACAGATTGGCGCTTTGCGCCAATCAAATAGCAAATAAAATGACTTTTCAAAATATTATTATTATTTTTATTATCAAAAGTCAAAAAAATCCGATATTATTACATTACATCTGATTGCAAATCAAAATTCGTTGAAATAACTTTGCCGAACAAACAACCAAAGTTGTTCTCAAAATATGATTAGCGGCGCGAAGCACCACTACGTAAACGATAGACAAAAGGTGTATGAAAAATTGAGAGAAATATTTCATTTTCATTTCATATTTTCTTAACCAGACATTCCGCACAAACTTCTAATGTATTACATTGATCTAATGCATCATTGGTGTTCCATCATACCTTCAATGATTCACAATTTGCACATTTGGTTACAGATTAATATTGAAAATTCTAAAATTCTAGATTTTCATCTATAACAAGTTCTTTGTTATCCGTGCTTTATTAATTGTTAACTTTAGAGCTCCTAAATATCCTTACAAATTGCATAAATTCCGAATAGTTTCTCAAAATAATATCTATGATCTAAATATCAGATACGTTAAGACTATTAATGTTTCAAATACGTTACAACCGTTTGCTATAGTTAAGGCATTTTTTTCATTTATGATAATGACTTCAGCTCTAATTTTGTCAAGTAACAAACTGATCTAATGTCTTATCTAAGTGTATTCATTTCTAAACAAATTCTTAATAAATGCTTTGCTTTCAATATTTTTTGAAAAAATCTCTAAAATCTCAAAGTATTCTCTAAACCACTTCGATGCATATAAAAATTTCTCAGATGTTTTACATAATAATCTTTAAAATATAATATTAATCACTCAAATTAAAATTTCATTGTATAAACTCATTTCCTATAATCATAATATATTTATTTTGCTGAAGTTGGCTGGGCTTGCCCGAAGGGCAAGTCTAGCCAACTGAAGCCCGAAATTATATTATATCAAATTTGATTTTTTTTACCTAAAGAATTGTTGCAAATACATCCACGCTACAGATCATTAAACTTTATTTATTTCATTCTGACAAAAAGCTTCATGACATGCTTGTCCTGTCATTATAAATAAAATAATTGAATAACTTCCATCAAAAAGTCGAGGGTAGGTCGATCTTTTGCAGCGCATTTTAACAAATTGTGGACAAAATTGAATGAGTGAAGCCGTTTTCAAGTTCATTACTGAGAGCTTTACAAAATTTGCAAGTAATGAACAAGATATAAGAATTACACAGGCAATATCGTTTATTCCATTGGGGACAATTGCATCCTCCACTTGGGAGACGGAAAAATGAAACCATGATTTATTGAAAATTAAAGATTAACGTTGATTAACTCATACTATTCAATTTCAGATAGAGCAGAGAGATTAACAATCATAAAAATTATGAGATACAAGAGTGATACCATGATTTATTAAATATTCTTTTCCAAGAAAAGCATTTAAAAAGCGTATTTATAAATCATATATTACTGTAACCACAACATTAAAGACAAGACCTTCAAGGATACAGATTTGACACTTTACAAATGTATTTTGACACTTTACATGTCCCCCAAACGACATCCTTACCCTAATATAAATAGTATGTTAAATGTATCCAGCAAAATGCTTGAATTAGGGTTGTTAAAAATATCAAAAATTAGCGTTTTGAAGACACCATGGTGTCTTATAATTTTCCCTTCCTTATTGGCGTGTAGAAATAAATGCGCCAATAGATTGAAGAAGAAGAATTGTTTTTCTCTTAATGAACTTTAATCCTTTTGATATAAGAATATTAAAAACATTAATATAATTAGAGGTAGGGCAACGATAGAAAATTTTTGGAAAAAAAGTTCGGAGATCTTAAACGTATCATATTCCCTGCATGGTTTGGTATCTTCCGCCATGCGTTGTGCCAAACATATTGACACTTTCCAATAATTAATTTATGGTATGAGTCACAGAGTTAGATTATAAAAAGAAAGTAAATAATTGCAATTAGAAATCATATATGTCGGAAATCAAATGTTGATGAGCAGAAACCTTTTACTCATCATAAAAGAGATAAATCACTAAAGATTTGTATACATTAAAATTTGATATTTGGTACTCGAAAACTGTCTGATGGGACTCCTCCAAAATGAACCAATCTATCGCTGAGGACCAAATTAGATGATGTGGATGGTGTATTCTCTAATTCTAACTTAGGAAGAATGGGAACAAAACGAATGACGACAACAACATGTCAAACATAGATTAAATATCTATGAATCAATAAAGTATACGTGCATTGAAGGTGATAACGATCACTTGAGGCTTATAACTCTTTGACTAAATTATGCAATAATTAAATATAATCATTTTTATATTTTTATACTGATAGTAATTAATATACTATCCTGCTTAATAAATGGTATGATCAAATTTGTTTGAAAATTTAATTATGTATATGAAACTATGTCTTCTATATAAAAATCAAAATTTTCGGACGAACCTAGATTGAACCTATATGAAAATCTATCATTTTTGTTAATTGAGTTAATATGAATCTTTTACATATGTATATATAGCATTGATAGCTTATATAATCATGGTTTATTCCATATTAACATATTTTTTCAGTTAAATTTGTTAATAATATCATGTAACAAATTAATTCAAGATTAGAATGTCTACAAAATGCTAACAAATAAGAACAAAATACGATTTCTCGACTTAAATTTTAATATGGAGTAGTTTTTCGTTTAAATCTAATTAAAAATGAATGAAAACTTATCTTGTACTATTTTCATTCAAAGATTTTAATAATGTAAATCATGCATTTTCATAATTCAGTACAGTTCTTTTTAGAATTAAAGTTGATGAGGATGATATTTGTGATTTAAAATAATTTGTTAATGTTCACCTTTTATTCATCACCTTGTGGTATGCCCTAAAGCAATAGCATTATCAATTCTGCTGAATTGATCAACTCAAAATTTCAAAAATGAAATTAAACAATTTGAATTTTCACATGAAAAAATCAATTTCGAAAAAAATTTGGAAAATCAAAGTATTTGATAATTAGTCAAATAATCAATTTACATCGTTTTTACTCATAAAAAACAACTAATTTTTGATTTTGATATCATATTTGATAAATACTCATTCCAGAGTTGACGTAATGTATTAATTATTGTTAGAGATATTGCTTTCGCAGCAAAATTCTTATTTCATGAAAGAAAAAAAAATGATTTTATTCCAACAAAAACAAGTAAACAGATGAATGGAAACGTACTATATTTTCATAAATGTAGTAATCAGTGTGTCAGCTTTTGTTTATAATGTTCGAGTCAAAATGTATTAACTTGTAATAAGAAATATTCGAAGATTATATGAAGTATTGAGCATTCTTTGTAGAAATATTTGTAATTCATTACTAACATATATAATAAAGTTGTTTTTTTTTCCTTATTGCAATAATTTTGTCTGATTTTAATAACTTTTCATGTATACGAGTTGTGTGAATATGCATCATAATATGCGTAAATATACTTATTTGCGACGAATAATGTGGTTGCATAATGGAGGTGCTAAATTTTGATTTTTAATATGGGGCTTTGGTATGTATAATCATGTTCTTATCTCAACGTAGGAGTATTGGTGCAATATGATTAAAATTTACGAGGTTGATCTTAAATTGAATAATTCTGGAGTATAAATCACAATGCAGCTAATTCTATGTTAAAGATAGATACAGATTGTAGTAATCAATTAGGGAGTACAAATTCATTCTTTCATTTCTGTCGTATTGAGCAGAAAGGAAGAGATCATAACCCTAGGAAAAAAAGCCCAAATTCGTCACTTTTCATAGTACGTTAAACTCAATTCGCTCGGCGAATGCCGAGCACACGTACTCATCATTCAACATAATATTCTCATTCTTTGGTTATTATAGTGCCAGACAACACAAGATTTCAAAGAATTACTTGAGTTTTCAATTAATCTTAATCCGATTTTAGATTTATCGAGAACTCCATCATCACAATCACATACTTCAGTGCGGTAACTACAATTATCCATATACAGAAGGAAGTTCTTTTCGAACAACTCATTTGGAGTCTGTTTTGGAAAGAACTTCTTTCTGTCCGACTTAATTTCATAGTTCCTGATCAACCAAAAGACAGAAACCACACACTATCTACTTAGGAAAGGAGTTCTTTCTAAATCTTCCTTAAATTGAGATTTTACGAGAGATAACCCTTCTATTGCACTTAAAAATGAACATTTTGATATCTTTAGTATCACACATGGTCATATATAGTATTTCATCTACATGAATACATTCATCTTTCGAAGTCTCTCATTAAATGGGAGGCTTCGAAAGATGAATCGTTTTATTCATACAACTTTAAATCTCGAACACATTTAGAGAGTGAGTATATCATTTTATTCTTGTTTTGAGTTTATTCTGATTCAAAATTGCAGTGAAAACAGAAGTTCACACATCATATCTGAATGTGAGCTCATCTATACTTATACGATCTCAATACCTCCACTCTAAGCATAAGAGGTGAAGTTATATAAAAATTATCAGATGCGTTGAAGTCTCAAAAGTATTGCCTGAATGCTTGTTTCATATTTGTCCAAGTAGTTTCAATGAATAAATGTATTGTTTTTTATAATTTCGATTTATTTTTAGAAAATATTCAATATAAACCTTTATTGTGTTATTTACATCTCATAAATTCTCTGTCTAAATCATATAAAAGCGCGTTTTACCCCTATGAATCAAGAAATTCATTCAATATTCATGGTATATTTATTAAATTTATACGATTTACTAATAATCAATATTATATCCTCATAAATAGCAATATATTTTGGTAATCTATGATAATCATATACAATATTTAAAATCAAATTTTCATTAGTTTAGGTTCCTTGTTAATAGTAAACCATTATATTTATTACTAATAATAAAATCTATGTGTCGTATTGAAATTCAATAAAATTACTTATTCGGTCCAAAAAAACAAATTAGATAAAATTTTTCTTTTTTTATGTAATTTTTGTTTTTCATTTTTCTCAAGATCCTAAGTTATGTTCTAACTTTTGACATCATATCCTATCATGCTAGGCTATATATTATAGCATATCCAAAAGGCAAGGAAATCTATCAGAGAAGCCTTTTTGACCTATCGTTGCCCTACCTCTATATAATTTCGATTTCGGAAATTAAATTTCCAAATTTTTTGTCGATTTCGGAAATAACAGGATCCCGCATCCAACACGCAACAACAAAACACAAAACACACTTTTTGGTTCTTTCATCGTTTTAATCGTAATTTATGTAATACATGATTTGGATAAATTTTACAATAATAGAACCTATATTATATTCTTTTCAAAGATTCTTGCAAATCATCAAAAATAATTGTATTTTAAAAAACGATCAAATTATCCTTTCATTATTTTAAACTTAAATTAGTTTTTATGATTGACTAAAGCAATCATATTTATTCATCATTAAATAAACAAAAAAATAATATTTGAGAGTTATTTCAAAAAAAAACATTGAATTTATTAATTTGTCTCAATTTCAGTATTATAAATTTTTATAATTTCAATATTTTGAAATACACTTTTTAATATTTCAATATTTATGATATTTCAATGTATTAAGTGGTCTCAAATTGAGCTTCTCAAATATAAGTTGGCCTATTCAAATAATAAAATTAAATAATATTTAAAATAATAAATAAAAGTGATTGAGGTCATAGCAAAACGGCTGTTTCAGTCATTAATTCTTAAAAATAAAAAGGGTAAAAACTAAATACAATGGGTAAAATTCAATAGTGTCTGTGCTATCGTTCAATTTGAAGGTGTCTTTTGAAACCGCAAGACACATTGAATTTTTGAATAGTGTATTATGGTTTGACAGACACCAATGAAAAAAATAAAATGATATTTATTTTAAATATATAAGATCCTTATATAAAATATAAATATTTTATCGTTTTATTTTCTTGTTTTAGAAATGTTTTTTATTGAAAAATCAATAAAACTAACTCCAAAATAAAATTTTTGATTTAAAGACACTATGATGACACCAAGCAAATCTTCCAAGACACCTATCGTCGGGAATCTAACAACCCTACTTGAATTTAGCTGATATGAGAAAGTTATGGAAATTGAAGCTATACTCTTCATTTTTTGAGAGGCAGCAATCCCAGAACTGCTAACACTTTTCGGATTGTTTTAAGAAATTTTTCGATATGGTTTCTGATTCATTTGATTATTGCATTGTAGCAACTATATATTTGTATTCGCAGAAATATTGAATATTCTAATTATGGGTGCCGAAATTCAATTTGAATTCAATTTAGCTTGCATGATTGATGGATGTGTGGTTCGGCCATACGAAAATTATCGTTAAAAGTCCAAAATGATATGGAAAGGCTTATTAAAAATAATAGATTCTAATTCTATAAGAAATTTATATTCTGTTTTTAAAATAACATTTGGATTTTCGATAACGATAACTCCTGTTTTGCATTCAATTTTTGAATTTTCTTGAAAATTGGTAATGAATCCATAAATACGGTTTATTATTAGTCAAAATAAAATAGAGAGAGAAAATATAATTTGAGATACTTTGAAAATTTGAAGCAAGTCAATAGTATAATACTTTTTTTGTTATGATTCTTATAACAATACCAATTAAATATTTTCCGGAAAATCTAACGATACTTTGAAATACAAAAAGAGTGAGAAAAAAATATTTAATGATGGGTGATTTAAATGATCAATATTATCCTATTAAATTTTGCCCTAATTTTTAAAAAACCGTTATTCGTTAAGTTAATATAGTATTAATCAAATTCTTCATATTAAATCTCTAATCAAAAATTTCGTGAGAAAACATTTTTTGATTGAGGAAAAAATTCAAGCATCGAAGTTTTCAAAAAGTTAAATGAGTTCTCACAAATTTGTGTGAATTTCTTATTTTATTCCTTTTTCTAGAAGCTAATATACAGTTGTGTTTGACCATTTAAAGTTATAAAATTTGTAATTTTAAAGTCTCATCACACTTTTCAATGCTCGATTTTTAAAAACTGTTTAAAAATGGAGCTTATATTGAAATAGTGTAGAGACTAAAAATTACCACAGACTATTTCAGAGGATTGAGTTGCCACTCAATCCTCTGAAAAGTCTGAGGTAATTTGCAAAATTTGAGAACCAAAATATGATAACTAATCTAAATCGCACTCATTCAAAGCTGCATATCGCGATTTCAATGTTAATAATTATGACAATAACAAATTTCATTATCCGCGTTCAAACTGCATTGATTCGTCTTGATATTGAATTATTTTCTACTTACAGTGAAATCAAGCTCTCTAAAAAAGTATTTTCTTTCTTTCCAGATTTTGAGATCATATGCAAATACAACGAAACATTCAACCCTCCTAAAACAAAAATGTTGCTTTTATATGAGAATGATACAACGCTAAACACGTTCGCTAATAACGGTTTCTTACCTCAAACACCAGAGTATAATGACATTCAACATTTTCATTCAACTGTTATTCATGGGAGAAATATGTTTGTATCAGGTGACAACGCAATATGTACTCTTAAATATTATTATGACATAGGAGACAGAAACAATTTGACTGTTTCACCTTTTTTTAATGGAACCATAGTTGGGGAGTATGAAAGTGTTGTTGCTATAGGGCATTTATATACTGCAATATATGGGCATTTTATCAATGAAATAATGGCTCCTTCACAATTAATCCCTGCTGAAATTAGGAAAAAATCGTATATTGTTGTTCAAGGAAACAGAAGCATGTGTGAAGAATTAGTCAGAGTACTTGATTTTGAGGATCGAATTATATACTTAACCTGTGATCAATTTGTATTTTGTCGTGATCTTTATACAGTTTGCGATCCAAGAACTCATGGTGGTTATTATGGCCCTTGTTTAGGAAATTTGTCAATTGTAGTAAGGAAGTATTTTAATTTAACTAAAATCCAGCCCTTATATGTAGGATTGCACAAAAGAAGAGGTCCTACACGTGTGATTGCTAATTTGAACGAAATTATTAATTTTTCAAAAAATCTTAATGAATCAATACAATTTATGTATGTTCCAGATATTACAAACACTACGCTTGAAATTGCAAAAATCCATGCATCTTTAAGAGTGTTGGTTGGATCTACAGGAAGCAATCTAATTCGAAGTATTTATATGCATCCATTTACTTGTGTCGTTCAAATCTGTCCTCCTAGTTTTAATTTTGCTGTCACCGTTCAAGAAATTGTATGCAACCTTTATTCAATAGTAGTTACAGAACCTAAATTTTCTTTTAGAGAAAAATCTCCTCAATATATTAATATCACCAAAACATATAAAGCTATAAATATTGCACTATATGTTACGGAACATCACGAATGGCCAAATATTTCGGAATTTCATTTATTAAAGTAGAAGTAGTGTGTCGAAAATATGAGGATTCGAGATTGTTTTTACGTAATTTATAAATACCATCGTATATATTTGAGATTTGTGGTGTCTTTTTTACTATATTACAAAAAATCTATATTAATTTCACTTTTTAATATATGTTATATAGCTAGGGTTGTTAAAAATATCAAAAATTAGCGTTTTGAAGACACCATGGTGTCTTATAATTTTCCCTTCCTTATTGGCGTGTAGAAATAAATGCGCCAATAGATTGAAGAAGAAGAATTGTTTTTCTCTTAATGAACTTTAATCCTTTTGATATAAGAATATTAAAAACATTAATATAATTTCGATTTCGGAAATTAAATTAGTAGTATATATTGCGGGTTTTGTGACTTTTTTTGTAAACGTAAGAATTCATACAATATCGAGTGATTTTGTATCATTTTTTTTAACATATGAAGTAAAAAATGTATGATTCTTACGGTTTTTATTCTTACGTTTTTGAATAAATCAAGATTTAAAAAATTTTCAAAATTGTAAGACATTTACACTAAACCCATACATAATGAAATAAAAAATAAAAAAAAATAAAAAATAAACTTTAAAAATTCATGTCTTACATTTTTGAATAATTTATTTTTTAATTTGTATGAAAATGAGTGGATCAAGATTCGTAACCGTCAATCAATTAATGGATGCTCTTTCACCAATTCTTGAAAATGTTAAACAAGTAGATGTTTATTTCGATGATTATGTAGAAAGTTTATATTATAAAGGTAAGTTTAATATTAAACTTATTGCTTTTGCATTTGATAATAAATTAATTGAAAATGCAAAAATTTGGGAATTAATTCCAGATATTGAATATATAACAAATATTAATGATAAATGGTTTAAACAAATTCCAACCACAAAAGTTCTTTGTAAATTAATGATCAAAACTGAGGAAAAAGAATTTAACGGGTTTAAATATCATCCAAATAAAGTTTCAGAACTAGAAAATGAAAAACTTCAGAAAAAATTAAACGATAGACTTTCAAATGATCGTATTGAAAAAATAAATAAACTAGCAGAAGTTGCATTTAATAATGAAATATTTGATGAATATAACCTTGAACTCAGTGATGAGCTTTAAGGACCCGGGCTCAACGAGTCATGATTTATGAAATCAATAATTTGATTTATTCGCTCTTCAATAATTTCTATTCTTTTTGTTAAATCATCAATTTTCATTAATGAGGTGATTCTTGATTGAGGAATAGATTTCAAACTAACCACTCCTTTTATTTTTGAAATTTTGAATCCATCAACTTTAAACATTTTATTCAATTTACATGTTGTCAATTCTTCAAATAATTTTTTATTATTAGCATAATAGTCATTAAATTCATCAACAGATGAAAAAAATTTTATTTCAGTAATTGGTTTAACAACGTTTATTTTTTGTTGAACATTTTCACTTTCATTTATTTCTTCCTCCTCTGTTTCATTTATTTTTAAAATTGGTTTCATTTATCATTAAATAAAAATTAGAATATAAGTGATGAAATATATTTTTTAATTAATATTAAATCAGAAATGGCGGCAGGATTCTTTAAAAAATTATGGGATGGAATTAAGAAAGCTGCAGGTTGGGTTTATAAAAAGGTTATTAAACCTGTTGCAAACTTTTTGGCACCAGTAGCGAAAACGGCAGGAACTATCATAGGTGGAGTATTAGGTACTAAAGCAGGTAATCCGGCGATGGGAGCACAAGCAGGTAACGCAATTGGTGGAATTGCTGAAGGAATACTTAATAAAATAGGGGGTAAATAGTGGAAAAATAAATAAATATTATTTTTATCTTAGTATTGGTTGTAGTCTTTGATAAACTTTTTCTCCTTTATTTAAAATTTCTCTTATTGGGGCAGCTTTTGGTGTTATTGATTCAGCAACGTCACTAATTGCTTCTTTATTCTTAAATATCCAATTCGCTCCTTTCTTCATTGTTTCCCAAACTTTATGCGCTCCTCTTTTTACTTTATCCCACAGTTTCTTAAAGAATCCTGCAGCCATAGTTGATTATTTCATTAAAATTAAAAATTCATTTTCATATTTTAATTTTGATTTTTTATTTAATAATAAATGACGACTAACTATTTGGTGCCAAACACTAAACCAATTAATGGAAATGTGTTTCATTCATTCGAAAAGATAAATGAAATATTTGCAAAGAATGACGGAAGAAGATATTATAGAGAACTTGAAAGTTCATGCTATGACTCTGATGCTCCATATTTTGATGATAAACAAACTCATTTAAGAATTACAAATCCGGCTCATGATGTGAACCAATTAGGTGACACATATATTAAACGCAAAGTTAAAGCAACTCTAGTTTCAAATAAAGCTTTCACATGTGATGCCGCTTTTAAATGTATGCGTTTATTCGTTGGTTACAAATCATCAAATCAAAGCTTTAAACAATTAGAAGTAGAAACCGAAAGAGGTGATGCCGGTTATCTTCAGATGGATTGCGCCCGTGAATCTTTCGCATTTGCAACATATAAACCAAAATCAGAAAGGAAAGTTAAAAAGTTTGTTCATTCGTTATATAATAATGTTCAAAAATATGATAACTCAGTATGTGGTAAATATATTGACCCTTCAGAAGTTTTCAAGAAAGCAAATGAAGAAGTTGATATCACTTTTGATATGATTATTCCGGTAAATGATTTGTTAGCATTTCAGGCGTTCGATGATTATCCTAAATCATTTGGTGAAATCATTCTTAAATATTATGTTTTCAGGGATACTTTAGTATTTTGTCAGGTTGACCCGTTAAGAGTTGCTGATTTACAAAATTACGTTTATGAAAAGATAACTGATGAAAATTATGAAAAGATTATGAATCATGTTTATAAATATGATCGCAAATTCCAACAAATCGGACTTCCTGCCAAATTAATTACAAGCTTAGCCGCTACATCTGCTGACGCAACAGTTGATGACGTTATTATTTCATGCACAAAGATGGAAGTTTTAGAGGATAAATGCATTACACCAGGATACGGTTTAATTGAAGAATCAGTTAAAGCAATACCCACGTTTATTCAGTAAGGAAGATCCATTCATGATTCCAGCTCAACATATTGACGTTCGTTCACTAAATGGAGGTTGCATCACTCCTGAAGGTATCAGTTCAGATTTCTCATACGCTCTTCATAATGTTACAGATGTTGTGTTAGCATTTCCGAAGAATGCAATGCAAAGAACGGTTTTAGAAAATCCAATGCTTCGAGGTCTTCAGGTCACTATAGATTCCAGAAACTTCCCCGATCAAGCGATGACCACAGTGGGCGACATATTCTTTACACGTATGCTTCAAGCTTCTGATTTAGATGGAGTGAATGAATGCACGGAAGAATACGAGGACTCATTAACTAGACCACTGAATGATGATAATGGCACGCCATTAGCTAGAACATGGAAAGACCAAACTTCATTCTTATGCACTATTCCAGTTCAACGTGATGGAGCGGGTATATTCTTTGATGGATTAGAAACTTTCAACTCACAAGTTACAGTACAAGTGAAAGCTTATCCAATCATTCAGGGTGTAAATGACACTTACTGTTCAAAGGTGACAAATCCTCCTCAGGTTTGGTTTACTAGGACTACGTATTGGACATGGACACCGGATGAAGGTTTGAAATATCATCCAACAGGTACACCACCACAGTATAGAAGTTCATATGATGAAATATTGATGAATAGAAATGTATAAAATTATAAATTTATTTTTGATTAAATGGATTTAAATTCTGAAGAATTAGCGGGAGTATATAATACATACGTAGATGATATGATTAATGAAGCATTGAGTGATAATAGAAATGCTCTATCTAAGGAAAAATTAATGAAAATTCCATATTCTGAATGTTACTTAAATTCAATCACTGCAGCAATTGGTAAACAAAATAAAGGTAAAACATTAACGATATTAAAACAAATTATCATTATTGCTAACACTTCCCCCCATTCACATGTGTTAATTTATATCAACCGTTCAGGTTCACCTTCAGATGATACATTTGAATCTTTAAAGCATTTAATCAAAATTCCAATTATTTATTTATCACAAGAAGAAGCAGAAGATTATTTAAAAAACTTTTTAATGTATAAAGAATTATATAATACAATCAAGAAGCAAGGATTAGAGGATAAAATTATTGATAAACAACGGGATGAATTATTTGAAACACTTTCTATTTCAAATTTTGATAGAGAATTTTTGCATTCACTCATTTTTCTAGATGATGCGGTGAAATCAAAACTAATAACAAATGAGAAATCATATTTTAATCAGTTATTAACTCAATGTCGACACATTCAGTGTTCATTCTTCATGGCTGTTCAATACTTCAAAGCATTAAGCACAAACATTAAATCAAATCTATCAACACTTTTCATTTTCAGTGGTTTTAGTCGTCAACAGTTGAACGTTATGCTTTATCAAGTGAATTTACCAATGAGCATTAATGAACTTTACACACAATATCAACAATTAGGTGAACATGGAAAAATAATAGTTGATTTAAATAAAGGATGTGTTAAATTTGATTAACTTTTTATAATTAATTTTTATTTTTTATTTATAATTAAACATGACAGAAATAGCAAATCTTTTACAGGTTCCATTAAAACAGGGACAAACAAAAAGGGGGTGTGTATAATAGAACTATGAAAGTTCCAGACGGAATGAAAGAATTAGTTCATATTGTTGCTGGTCTTCAAAAAGATGTTAAACAAATGAGAAACGTTTTAACATTACCAGAAGCTCAAGCATATGCCAAACGTCAAGGTCCAAATTGGGAAGCACATGAAGCAGACATTACAGGTCCAAATGGAAAACCTGATGGTATAAATGAAGTTTTCGTTACTGATGGTCGAGGTAATATTAAAGTCATAAATGGTTACAAATTAACTGTATCTGATTATCCTAAACGTAAAGCATATAATGAATGTTATCCTATGCAATTTGATGAAAATGGAAAAGCTGTTAAACAATACATTGGAGAAGGTGAACATGGCCAATTAATTCATACCGTCATAATCCATATTCTTATTTCAATGAAGAATTAAACGCTATTGAAGAAGGACCGGATGGATTACCACAATATGTTAATCAGTTTGATGGTCAATATGCAAATTTGAGACCTGAAATTCCAGCTAAGAAATTCTTTAAAGTTGCTTTATTCGATCCAGTGTTCAATGAACAGAAAGAAGCAATGAAAGCAGAATTTAAACCAATTCAAGTGGCAAGAATTTCTTCATCTTCACTTGCAGAAGCGTTCAAGGAATTGATAAAGAAACCACTTTATTCTCAACAAGGTTATAACTTTGATTTAATTAAAGAAAGTGATAGACGTAAATTAGAAAAATCAGATGGTTTTAAGAATGCATGTAATGAAATGATTAAAGATATTGTAAATGATGAAATAAGACTGGAAGAAACTCAAAGCAATATCAATAACATTATTGGTGCAGTTACAAAGAAAGTATAAGCAAACAATGATGAACCTTGGGATATTACCGTAACAACTAAATAAAACTTTAAATATATATTTTTTTTTTTTTATTCAATTATAAATGAGAAGACGTTTCACAAGTCAAAAGAACACTAACGCAAAAGCAGAGATTACGGTTGGTTATAACGTAAATGATGATAAATCACGAATTATTCAAAATGTTAAAGTTAATGTTAGCCCTGAATTAACAAGGTCAGCAACTCAACCAAATTTATTAACTCGTGACTTACCGAAGAATGAGGAGAATGAAGAAAACCATGAGAATGGAGACCCAATCATTTTATCTGAACCCGGTAAAGAACCCGTTGAAATCCCCACATATCCAACATACCCCCCACCTCTTTCATCAAACATCGAGAACCCAGGAATATACGATTCCAGTCGCAATGCGCCATATAAAATAGACATTAATTCTGAATTAATGAAAATTTACCGTGATATAATAACTGATAATTATGATTCAATAATAAATTTAATTGACCAATCGGTTTAATTATTTTACCTTATGAATCATTAATTCACATTATCGCCATTCTTTGTGATGTTCAAGATTCAGACGTTAAGATTCAATTTTTCATAGATGATGAGGTTTCATGCTGCGGAACAGTTGCAAAAATAAATCCTATAAAGGATATTAGCACAATTAAGATATCAAAGAACGGAACAACAACTGAACTTCATTTAACATATAATGATATTTATAATAAAATAGTTGATGAATATAAAATATCACTTGAAAAATTCTTTGTTAAGGCTATTTAATATTCAAGCATTAACATTATTGAATAATAATCCTTTGAATCATAATCAATAATAATTGACCTTTCACCAGTTTCTATCGTTTGTTTTATTTCTTTTTGTTCCCCACTATCTGGATCGGTCATTGTAATTGTTTTTGTTATAGTATCAGCTTTATCTTTAACTTCAATCTTTTTTCCATCAGGATATTTAAACCAAAATTCCAAAAATTCGATATTGTCAATCTGTTCATATTTTAATCTATCAATTGCATTTTAATACCATCTGAAAATCTTATGAAATGGTCATTATATGGGTTTGATTGAACTAAATTTGAATGAAGTGAAATATAACCCGATGATGAATATGACATTGACTCATATTTTCTGAAAACACTGAAATTTATAACATGAATGAATTTCTTATTCGTTGAATTTATGAATTCTTGAGGTAATCTTATTCTAGTTTTATTTATCACTGGAAAATAACGCTTTACCATATTTTTAATCGTAATAAAAATGTCAATTATCAATATTATTTCGAATAATAGTTGTGAATTAAATTTAACAGTTAGTGGAATTTATAATGTTACTCTCGTTTCTGTGAGTGGTAAATTTAATCCCATTCTTTTAGACCCTTCAGATTATATATCATTTATTAAAGATGACCTTGAAAAAACGTATGATATGTATATAAATAATGTGATAACGAAATGGGATATTAACACGATTTTAAGTTATTTAAATGAATCATTTATCGTATGGTATGAAGAAAATTTTAAATCAAAACCTGATAAACTTTTTGAACTTGATGAAATAAATAACCTTATTAAATTTCCGCTGAAAATTAAATTTTGTACTCCTCATCTTCGTTCATTGTTGGGGATATTAAATTTTGAAAAAGATGTTGGGGATGTTTTGTATTCTGACACTGGTTCCAATTTCATTTTAATCAAATGTGATAAAGTTAATACCCCAATGAGATTTTCACATCAAACATTAGACCCTAACTCTTACCCATCAATACAAAACATTTTATCCATCAACTTAAACATATTTTCTTTATCATATCCGTTTCAATTATCCGGGAATTCATTTATTCTTCATTCAAAAGATTTATCAAATATTAAATTTAGAATAACTGACCTATTTGATTGTGATTTAGAATTTATGAATGAAATATTATGGCAATTTCAAATAGAAAAAATAGCTGATGAGATAACAGATTAAATATTTATTTTTAAATCATAATAAATGATTAAACAACAGCAACCACAACAACTTAAGGCACAGACCATTACATACGCCATATATGCATATAATTCAAAGACGGCAGAACAAACGCAAATGTTGAAATATGGAGATTTGGAGATAGTATTGAAAATGACCGTTTTGAATTCGTTTGCAAGGGTGTGCAGTGATATCAAATATAAAAGAAATTTTATTTATGAATTCAAAAATTAAAGGAATAACGGATGATATAACATCAATTCCACCAGAAGAACAAAGATATTACGCATTAAATGCATTTCCTAAAGTTTTGAAGATTGGAAGATTTAATTTAAATGAGGAATTCATAGAAGGTTTCCTAAATGACATAATGAAGAAAGCAGATAAGGAATATGTGGATAGTGAGTTAATGAAGAAGGCAGATAAGGGACTTGTGGCTAGTGCATTAATGAAGAAAGCAGATAAGGAATATGTGGATAGTGAGTTAATGAAGAAGGTAGATAAGGAACTTGTGGCTAGTGCATTAATGAAGAAAGCAGATAAGGAATATGTTAATGAAAAAGATAATGAAATTATCGAAAGGGTTGAATGGTACATGAACGGACATCGAAGATTTTAAAAACTAAAGCTGATACAGGATGGGTTTCAGAATGTTTAGACCTTAAAGCAGATAAAACTTATGTTAACGATGAGTTAGAGAAGAAAGCAAATAAAGAATATGTGAATGAAATATACCAAAGTTTGATAGGAACAACTAAAAATATTGAAACTATTGCTGGTGACTTTTCCGTCTATGAAGAAAATAAATATTTTAGATGGGAGTTTGTACACTCCTTAAAAAATGGTATACGGTATAAACTCATTCCGAAAAATAACAATGAAATGTATGTAAGTTATAAAAAGAATGATGACACACAAGTTAAAGTTCCATTAGACAACAACTGTTACTTAAACTTATATGGAGACGAACAAAAGAAATATTTAAGAGTTTATGAAATGACGGATATGACATTGTCTAACGTAGCTCCAGCACCGTATTATTTCGACTCTGGAGATGATGTCAGAACGCCGCATGTAGATGAACAAAAGCAAACATTATATTTAGATTATTATAGATATAAAAGATATAATGCAATAGAAAAAACGAGAATAGTATATTATTATATAGATGACAAAAATAAATATTATAGTCAAGATTTTACATACCCTGAAAACATAAGATTATATTATAAAAAATATTCTGACACAAACCAGAAGAAACCCGAAATAGTTACACTATATTTTAAGTTCAAAAGAGACAATCCTATATTATCTCATATGTTTGATTTAATGAACCCAGTAGGTTCTATTTATACATCTATGGATGTGAGAGGTCCTCAAGCAATGTTTGGTGTTGGTGCATGGGAACAAATAGTCGACAGGTTTTTGTATTGTGCAAACTCTTCAAAGGAAACAGGGGGAAGTAAAACGATTACAGGTGAAAATTTACCTGCACACAGTCACTACATAGATTTAAGTACATCTCAAGCGGGTTGGCATAAGCATAGATATTGGGATTGGTCAGGAATGACAAAAGGTAAAGGATATGATGTTAAAGACAACGTTAAGTTTGCCATAAATTGTTACTGGAGTGACACTCAGGGAGAAGGAAACCATACACATCGCGTTTCAGGATATACACAAACAACGGGACAAAGTAAAGATTACATGCCACCATTTATGACTGTATTCGCATGGTATAGAGTTCAATGAACGCTCAATGTTTGTGAAACAAACTTTAGGAGCTCCAAAAGAGCAAACAGCATAATTTAAATTTTTATTTTAGTATAAATGAAGATTCTACCATATGGTGTTATTGGAAGAGATAAAGATGGAAACCCAATATTTGATCCAAAGTTAAAATTAAAGTTACTGACAAGACAACAACTTGAAAAGTTGCTGAAACCAAAACAGAATGAAAAATGAGAAAATGAGAAAATGAGAAAGAAAAAAAATTTAAATTATGCAATTTTATTTTTATCATAAATGACCAAATTAATTAAGCCAACTATTTCTAAATTAATGATACCAATGAAATCATTTCGTGGAGTACTTATCCCAGGTTCTTCACAATTAGCCGGGGCAAGTGTTGTGACTCAAGGTGGAACATTAGCGAATCCATTCAAATTATTAACTAAAGATGAACTTAATAAAATGATGATAAAATAACTGATAACAAAATTTTATTTCACTGCTACCATAAAAACAGGTGAAAAAACAGGTGAGATCTCACCTCTTCACCTAAATATATTTTAGGTCAAAGCTTCCACGAGAGAAAAGATTCCTCATTCGCTAAGGATTCCAAAAATGAAAAAATCATTGATTTCGGCTGAGAAAAAGCAAAACCCTTCTTCCACGGGAACAAAGAAATAAAGAAGAAATAAGAAAAAGTAAATTTTTTATTTATTCCCGTGGAAGATAGAGCACTTTTATGACACTTTTTATTCACGACAAACAAGACAAACAAAGAAAATAAGAAAATACGGCGCTGTCGCGGTTCGAACCACAGACCTGACCCCTCCATAACACCACCTTAGACCACTGTGCTACGTAGCCTGTCGACATAAGATTTTATAAATTGCATATTTGACGTAAATTTATTTCCCAGTTATTCAAAAATAATTAATTATTGAATAACCTAAAATCATTAATGAAAACATAAACGATAACATTTATTTCCTGTGTTGTTGTCAAAATGTCATGTTGTCTCAAACTTTAGAACGGACTGAAAGTCCTGAGCTCCAAAAGAGCAAACGGCATAATTTAAATTTTTATTTTTATCATAAATGAATACCCCACAAGCTCAAAATTTACCACGAATCATAACAAGGGAGGAAATGATAAAAATGATGCAAGAACATGTTAAAAATAACAAACCACTAAAATGAGAAAATGTGGTTATGCAGTAATGATGGAAAGAGAGATGTTGTCGAAGAGGAATAAAAATTAAATTTGGATTGAGTTTAAAAATTCATCTTTATTAAATTCATCTCTTCCAATCAATTTATTTATTCTATTAAATTCTTTTATTTTTGCTTCACTCAGTTTAAGGATTGAACGGTAAGTTTCTAATTTTTCGATTATTTCTTTCCTCTCTTTATCGTTTTCAACCTCACCGCATTGTGGCTTCTTTTTGTAATAGCATATTTTTGATTTAATTCTGTTTAGTTTCTTTTTATATTCATTGTCTGGACTCTTGGATGCTTCGTTGTCACTCATTTCTTACGAAATAAAAAAATTAAATATTATTTAAATATAATGGAGTAATAAAATAAATCGGAATTTCTATTAATTTATTGTTAACCTCAACTAATGCATTGCCGTTAATATATCTAACAAATTCAGCTATTGTGTCAAATCTTCGTCTTCTTTTTGTCATTGATTTATCAGTTTTTCCATAATCGAGATGAATCAAAACTTTATCCCCTTGTTTAAAATTCATGAGCCCCGAATTAATTTGTTCACGTTTAACATCATTCAACCTTTCCATTTGCTTTCTAATATATTCCCATTCTTTTGAAATATCATTTTTCATTTCCACTGGTTTCATGTTTATTGTTCTATGCCATGTATTATTGTAATAATATACTAACTGTTGTATGATGGAGTCATGATTTCCATCCCAGTATATCTGACCGTTAACCCCTAACGCATCTCTAAGAGTTCTCATTACCGCATCAACTATTTTATTATGAAACGTATATGGAGAGGATGAAAAGTAAAAATTAATTTGTGGGAAATAATGAGTCATAGCTGCCTGAAATCCTTTATCACCATCACCCCTGATATTATCTACTCTTTCATGATCTAGTAAGTATTGAATAGCTCTTCTTGTTTCCTGTTCTGTTTTCCCTTTCACTGGAATGCAATATAAATATCTGGTGTTAATGTTAATGGTAAATAAATAAGTAACGTTTCCTTTTGAATATTCTAAATGATCGATTTCATATGAATATGGATATGGTGCAAATGAAGGGCGACTAAATTTTTCCTTTAACGGTTGAATTTTTGGGTCAATTGGTTTATTTAATATCTTGAAATCCTTTTTAAAATCTTTTTGTTTCTTTAATGTTTGAAATGGATATAATAAAGTGAATGATGAAGATTAACTGAAGGAGGAGGTGGTTTTGGTGTTGCAGGTACTGTCGTTAGAGGTTTTGGTGTTGCAAGTGGTTTAATTTTATCTGCTTTGATTTTGGATGATGAAGTTTTGGAATTCCTTCCTTCCTTCATTAATTCTGGATGTATTCTATTCATTTGTTTTAAATATGCTGTATATAAAGGTTTAATATACTTTCCCGCTTCGAGTTTATGTTGAAGGATGAATTCCAAAAGTTGATCTTCATTTAAAAGTCGGGCTGAATATGGTTTAACTAATGAATCATAAATTAAAGCTTGTGCATCATTTATGGTCTGAAGGACCTGGGCGTTTTGCACCTTTTGTTTTTGCTTCTTTTGCTTTTGCGGCTCAGGATTATATAATTTATATAATTCATCAATATCTTCTTCTGTTAATACTTTATTTTTAAAATCTTTCAATTGTTTCAGTTGTGATTTAGTTTTTCCCTTTGAATATTCATTATTTTTAATTTTGTCTTTAATTTTAGAAATTATTCTATCATGATATTTCAAAATTTCATTTTTATAATATGGATAATAATATCCATATCATCACCCGTTATATTATTATTATATTTTTGGAGATATGATTTTAATTCATAATAACTAAGAATTTTTTGATTAAGTACTAAATCATCAATTAAATTTTCTAAATCTGCGTTATCCATTTATATAAAAATAAAATAAATGTTTTAAGGGTGCCCACCTCTTTGAATCATAGTATCAAAAACATCATTAACGGTTCCTTTTGTCTCTTCTGTGGCATTTTATTAAATAAATGGCATACAACATCCATTTTCACAACACACAGCCTTAGTGTGTGCTCCTGTTAATGCAGTCTTACCAATTGTTAAGCGAGTCATTGACCCGTTTTTAAGTTGTAAATTAATATTCTGACCATCAAATATCACTTTATCATTTATTATATCCAAATAATTTTTAGGTGTTAATTGTTTATTTTGTCGTAAACTAACTCCTTTCATTTTTTGTGCAATCTTTTTAAAATCACTTCCATCAATTGAACCGTTGAATGATGTATAACACTTAGGGCATAAAGCAACCATGTTATCACCTTGTTTCTCAATTGCTAAACCCAATAACTTCTTCTCATGTGCTTTTTCTTCAGCTTTATTCTTTAATTTAGGTTTAAATTTCTCATTAAAACAAAAGAAATCAAAAGGTGCGAATTTGTAAATGTTTTTATCATAAAATTGTTTATCAGTAACAATTGCTTGAAATGCTTGAGTGTTAGGAAGATTTGGGTCGCCAGCGATTGCCCAATAAGATGAATCAGTATCACCTTCAATGAAATGAAAACGATTAACATTCATGCATTTATACATAAAATCATAAATGAAAACCAAATACCAGTATTTTGCGTTATCTAAAGTGAAGAATGCCTCTTGTAAACATGTATCACATCTATAAAATCTATCTTTAAGCATCACTTGATACGTATCTTCACCTATTTCTCTTATGTTTTTAAACTTATTTGACATACATGCAACGCGTGCCTTCTGTGCATTCATTATTTTAGTCTTTGCGTAATTTTGTGTATTCATTGCATCGTAACCATATGATCCATTAAGTGAAATCTTGCAAAATAAACTTTTTCCTTTATTTCCTTCTAATTCAGCCTTTTGTCTTTCGTTCATAAATTCGTTCGCAAATTCATTAAAGCAAGTGTTTTTCGTAAATGTTAAAATTGATTGAATATCATCAATGATAAAATGAAATCTGTCTATTAGATACCAAAGATAATAAGAAGAAAATGGTTGATATTGGTTGTGTGTTGATGCTAACTGAGTTAATTTCCTCTGTTTCTGGTCAACTGGTAGATTGTTTGATTTCATGTAATTATACATAAAACTGCCAATTGTTTTTTCATCTGTGATAATATCTAAGTTTCTTATTATTGGTAAAAAGTTTATGTAATCATTAATGTATTTTTCATCAATGTGACCCTTTACTTCAGCCACGAATAAAGTATTTTTCTTTCTAATTATTCCCAGTGCTTTTGCTTTCTTTGTTGCTGTATCACAAATGATAACACCATTCAATCTTCCCGGCATATACATTTTATGGTCAGTATATTGAATGAAATCATGAGGATTAGATGAAAATGATGAAGGATATAATGAATTAAAATCAACACCAACAAAATGAGTCATAATGTTGGTGGTGTCCTCATTTGATACAGTTTTAGTTTCTGGATTATATGAAAGTTTATTAATGTGCGTGATTCCTTTAAGATTAACACGATGTTGAACATTTGATAGACCACCAGTAATTCCATTACGGAGAATGTGATAAGCTTCAACTGAATCTAAAGTCATTGGTAAATTATTTTTTAATGCATAATTTCTTAAATTGATTCTTAAACGTTGAACATCTTCATCTTTATTTGATTTTACGACATTGCAATAACAACACATTAACTGACAATTTTCTTTGGTATGTGGTTTTTCATTATCGATTCTATCCAATGTTGGTTTATTAGCATATGTAAACGCTTTACCACACATTTTGCATTTAGATGAAAGGATTAAATCGTGATAGTATTGATAGTCATTCATTGAAACATTGTTTTTAGTATCCCTTTCTGCTTTTTCATCTTGTTTCTTATATGATTCAATTTTATATTTCCAATACTTTTTCGTTAATTCAAAACTTGATTCCACATTTTCTTCTTCTGGATATGTTTCGTTAGGATTGAAGTTCTTATATGCTAACGCGTAACGAATCATTGATGCATTCGATGATAAAGAAAGATTATGAAGCATGTCAATTTTATAAACAAATGTTTCTTCAATAATTTTATCAATTGGGTCAATCATAATTTCAACGTCTTTATTGCAATAATGAATAAAATATTCTAATCTATTCTCAAAATTTTTAGCATCATTGAGATATATTTGATAATCTGAATCGGATATAGTTTCTTGAGTTAATGCTGAATAAAATGAATCTTTCGTGAATGGTTCCTTTTTATATAATTCATCTTCGTAATTTTCCCACGTGATGAATTGATAAGGGAAAAAGGATTTAACACGTGATTTATTGTTTCCGAAATCTTGAGTGAATTGGTCTAATGTCCCACCCGCTATATAATTTCTGATGTCAATAAATCTTAATTCATATGGACAGTTTGTTTTCTTTACAATGATTTGCTTAAATTGAGAAGATGAACCCAGCATTGATTTTATTTTCCATTTTGCAGTGTTTAAATCACGAAGAATTAAATTTAAATCAAACTTTCCCGAATTAAAACCTATGATATTCACTTTATTAAATTCTTCATCTAAAAGCTCTTTCATTGCTTCCTTTTGTTTCTCATTTAATGTATGAGACAAAGTCCCCGCCGTTTGGTCCGTTTGCGGCTTCATTAATTCTTCATATTGTTCAATATTTGATTTAGCAACTAATGAACAGGTTGAAAATAAAAACTCAATCCAATCAGAAATAAAAGAATCACTCGAAGTTAAGCAAAAATTCCTCGTAAATGTTTTATCACGGTCTACGACCTCGCCGCTTTGCGGCTTTATTTTGACAGTTGATGATACCATAAATGGTTTTAAGTAAGCGTTCAAAGTTGCACATTCAGAAAGTTGAAGTTCTTCTTTAGTCTCTAATGTTTCGAAGTCAAAAGTAATATAATATCTTGTTGGTTTATAATATTCCTGCAAATTATGTGCTAATAGCCATTGATATATCTTCTGTTTCGTGATATGTGGTGCATATGGTTGTTGTGTGTTTTGCAATTGAACGTCTTGAATTAATCTTCCATTATTTTCTTTACATTTCTCACAATGTTTTAAAAATCTTTCTTTGGTTTTTCCTTTCTGGATCATCACGGATAGAATAAACTTCTTCTTTGCAATATGGACAAACTTTATAGCCGGTGAGTGCTTCAACGTGTTTATTCTGTCAGCGTGAAGTTTTCCACATGGACTCTGTGTTAATAAAATATTTACTGTTTCAAATTCTGGATCTATCATTATTGATTCCACTAATGGAAAGTCTACCTTGTTAATGTCTACGTCTTCTGGTTGAGGGTCACAATAATAAAAATCAATATTAACGTTTAACATTCTTGCTAAACCTCTCACTTTCTGATGAAATGTCAAACCCTTCATATGCATCTATTGCTTCATTTAAATAGCTTCTACGAGTTTTAGGATTAACACCATCAGGAATGTTATAGAAGCGTTTAAATAACCTTCTACCTTCTGCTCTAATTTGATTATCATTCATTTTAGCTGTTCCGTTTTTGTTCATTTATGTAAGAATAAAAATTAAAAAAATAAATAAAAATAAAGTTTATTTTTTTAAAGTCCAGGGCTAAAGTCCATAAAATGAATTAAGAACACATAAATTTTTATCATCTGCGACGTGACGAATACATTTTAATTTACTCAAGAATGCGTACCCTGATACATTAAATCTAATTCCTGTCTTATTTAATTTCACAACTTTGAAAAGGAATGTATGAATAGCTATAAAATGATGAGATGATGTTTTATGGGTTGCTTCCATTTTTTCTGAAATAAATGAATAAATATAATGCTTATACGTTTTCATATCTTTTATGTTCTTAATAATGAATGGTATAGACCTTTCAACTTCATCTTCCTTCGGTGCTGTTCTTTCATATGAAACATTATTGGTATCTTCAATAATGAAACCACAATCGCATAAAATTTTATATGTACCAATTGTTTCTTTTGATATTTTATCTAACAAATCAAAAACTTTATCAACACCTGTACATTTATTTAAATAATAATTTGTGTAAATATCATGGTCTCTTTCTTAATCGTATTTGTTGCATATGTTACATTTTTCAGTGCTTTTTGAATTTTTCAGAATCAAGAGGAGGTGAAGTAATATACATGGATAATCTCCATCGTCAATAAATTGTAACTTATGTTTATGAATAAATTTAGTACCTTCTTCTGAAAGTGTTTCGTCTATTTCACCATCTAATAAATTTTGTGTTGATTCTGAGACATAATTTTTATATCTTTCTTCATGAGATTTTTGAACTGCTGATTCTGAAGCTGGATATTCATTAAACCCTCTACTTCATTTTCATTATATTTTCAACTTCTCTTAATTCCTTAATTTTTTCATCTATTTCATCTCTTATTTTTTCCAGTCTTTCAATTTCATCATATTCATCATCTTTAATCCGTTCTTCATAATATTCAGGGAAAACATCAGGTTCTTTAGGTTTTTCTTCTTCAGATGTGGGATATAAGAAATTATAACATCATCTTTATTCATTTTTCTATCATAATCAAACTCATTTAAAAACTCCGCGAATTTTTGACATTTCTTAAATAATATTTACTAACCTCATAACCGCTTCCTCTAATATATCCTTTATTTCCTCATTTGTGAATCCCAATTTTTTAACGTTGTTAGTTTTGACACTCATTTTCATACAAATTAAAAAATAAATTATTCAAAAATGTAAGACATGAATTTTTAAAGTTTATTTTTTATTTTTTTTATTTTTTTATTTCATTATGTATGGGTTTAGTGTAAATGTCTTACAATTTTGAAAATTTTTTAAATCTTGATTTATTCAAAAACGTAAGAATAAAAACCGTAAGAATCATACATTTTTTACTTCATATGTTAAAAAAAATGATACAAAATCACTCGATATTGTATGAATTCTTACGTTTACAAAAAAAGTCACAAAACCCGCAATATATACTACTTAAATTTCCAAATTTTTTGTCGATTTCGGAAATAACAGGATCCCGCATCCAACACACAACAACAAAACACAAAACACACTTTTTGGTTCTTTCATCGTTTTAATCGTAATTTATGTAATACATGATTTGGATAAATTTTACAATAATAGAACCTATATTATATTCTTTTCAAAGATTCTTGCAAATCATCAAAAATAATTGTATTTTAAAAAACGATCAAATTATCCTTTCATTATTTTAAACTTAAATTAGTTTTTATGATTGACTAAAGCAATCATATTTATTCATCATTAAATAAACAAAAAAATAATATTTGAGAGTTATTTCAAAAAAAAAACACATGAGTGGGGGACAAACTCGCCCATCGTCACTTTTTTATTAACCTTAAACTTGTAATTTTCATTATTTTTAATTAACCTTATTTCTTTCCCAATTCCTGATTTATTTTATTCACTTACTATTAAAAGTCACATTTTAATAAAATATAATAATTTATTTATAGCATTTTTTACTATACTGTAATAAAAAATTAATTATAATAAATTAAATGTTTATTAAATCAAATGTTTTCTTTGCAATAATATTTTTAATGTTGAGTAAACAATGTTGGGATCAAGTGTATCATTTTTCAGACCTTTCTGAACAGCTTCAAGCATACTGATGCATTCGACTTTTTTAAATTGTGTCATTTCTTCGAAATCTCTTGTGACTTTTTTGATAACTTTAACACTTCTCTCTGAATCCAGACCTTTAATTTGCAACTTAATCAGGAATGAAGGAACAACACTGGAATATAACTCGATGACAAGTTCATCGAGTCGAAGATTTCGCCTTTCTGGGAAGTACTGGTGCTTCAAAACCTTGAAATGTGATTCTGAGATGTTGTTTGTTCCATCTCCTTCATTTCTATAGCGAAGCATCCACCTGTCAAGATGATGGCGCCACTGTCGGTCAAAGTATTCACGGGCAGCAGGTTCCTCATTTAAAATTTCTTCTAAATTGTTGTAAACTTCATCAGGATCAATTTCTTCCTCTTCAGAACCAAAGACCAATAACTTCATTAAGTTATAGAAAGTTTCGAAGTTGGAACGATCTTGAAACTTTTCAGCCTTTCTCATGACAGCGCGCAACACATGAACGCCACACCAAATGATCTGGCATAAGGGGATGGCTGTTTCAACAGCATTTGTGATTTGAGGTGCGCAGTCCATTGAAAAATAAGATGGTTCGCGATTGATGGAGCCAAAATATGCTGTGAGACAAACTTGTATATTTTCACTTGTGTCGGGCCAAACGAAAAAATACAAAAACGGAAAAACAATTGATTCCGCGAATTTGCCAGTGACGGCATAAAATGGTATGCGAGAGCGCAAGAGCTTATAAGTGGAATCAATGTGATAAGTTTGTATTTGATGTGAAAAAGCATTTGCTTCGAATGGGGCGTAATAGAAAATCATACGATCTGGCTCGTGAATAAACTCGATGAGATCACCGGAGAATGACTCTTAACCATGTCGACAAAAATTGCAAGAGATGTAACATCATCCACTGAGAAACTGGTATTGATTGCATGAAGGCGTTTAGAAAACTTTTTTAAAGCATCTGTAGATTGTTGAAACATTTCCGGAATGATCCCACTATCAAATGGGATATTAAGATCTTTGAAACACCTTAATTGTGCGTAAACACGGTCTTGATTTGATTCAAAATATCTTGTTAAATAAGATCTATAAAAATATGATGTAATTTGTTGTGATTTGTTTGGAAAAGGGGCAGAATGATTGTGGGTGTTAATACATTTTCGTATGTGGTACTTGTCATCGGGAAGTGTATCAACAAGGAAGCGACATGGACAATTCGGCCACTTACAATTAAATTGGATTTGATTTCTTTCTTTCCTAGTTTTATATGAATAACTACAACCTGCTTGGATTTCTTGTTGCACTCCATACTTAAGCAACTCGATATATGTGAGTTCGTGATCTTGGATCTGCATTAAAATGAAATGATTTGAAAGAATAAAGAATTTTGAATATATTGGTCTTATTTTGATAAGCTTGGTCGTGTTTTGAATAGCTTGGCCATCTAATTCAATTATGATCTTTGAAAATTAGGTGAAATAAAACTAAACATAAATGTAAAACTAGGGATATGAAATTTTGGTTGTACACCACTTGTATGTGCCGGATACCATTGTGTCAAATTTTTTCTGAAATTAACTTTAAAAGTACTAAGTAAGATCATGAGATATAGCAATATATGTTTAAACTGTTGTAAACAGAAATTCATCAAAAGTGACACCTCAGAAAAGCTAAAATATTGAATTTTTGGAACTTTTGATAGAGCACGTTTTTAAATATGAGTGTGGTAGAATTTACGAAAAAGTGACACTAGAAAAGTGACACTTAACCTTAAATTTCCAAACACTATTTTTTGATTGTATTTTGTTATTTATATATTTATATATGTATATTTATATATGTATATTTATATGTATATTTATATATGTATATTTATATATGTATATTTATATATGTATATTTATATATGTATATTTATATATGTATATTTATATATGTATATTTATATATGTATATTTATATATGTATATTTATATATGTATATTTATATATGTATATTTATATATGTATATTTATATATGTATATTTATATATGTATATTTATATATGTATATTTATATATGTATATTTATATATGTATATTTATATATGTATATTTATATATGTATATTTATATATGTATATTTATATATGTATATTTATATATGTATATTTATATATGTATATTTATATATGTATATTTATATATGTATATTTATATATGTATATATGTATATATGTATATTTATATATGTATATTTGTTGCATGCTAAGTTCGGTCAACGATAGGAATTGAGGGGAAATTAATCGTCGAGGAAGTACGATTATGTAAAGTAAAAAATGTTGTGGGATTTTTAATATTGTATATAATTTTATAATAAAATTTTTGTGAGACATTTTAAGAAGCACATATAATTTTTTGAATTTAAAAATTAAAGTAGTGTTGAATGAATTTATTGATTAATTTAATACGGATATTTCTCAAAATTAATCAAAAATAGGTTTTCAGAGAACTTTTGAGATATCTTTTCAAAATGTCTTTTTGAAAATATATAAGTATTATATCAAATTGAAAAAAGGTATTTATCAAAATTCTAAATTCTTAATAAAAAATAACTTTTCAGAGGATTGTGATTTTGAAAGCATGAGTAATAAGTAAAAAATATCTACGATTTTAATGAGGGAATTGTTCCTTATGAGGTATACATTATAACTATATACCTCATAAGGAACAATTCCCTCTTGATAGCTGGGAAACTTTCTCTGAATAACTTATCATTTGGAGAAAGTTTCCCAGCTATCTATTAGAAACTAAAGGCTGTGAGGCACTAATATATAATCAGTGCCTCATAGCCTTTAGTTTCTTATTAAAAACGAGAAAACTTGTTCGAAATGATAAACAATTTCGAACAAGTTTTCTCGTTTTAAGGAGGGAATTGTTCCTTATGAGGTATATAGTATGAATATATACCTCATAAGGAACAATTCCCTCTTGATAGCTGGGAAACTTTCTCTGAATAACTTATCATTTGGATAGAAAAAGTGACACTTTACATGGCAAAAAATAGAGCCTTACTTTTGAGATACTTGAGATTGAAACTGAATCTTATGAGGCGGTGATCTTGAATCACTACCTCATAAGGTTCAGTTTCATATAAAATTTGTTGCAATTTGTTATTCTTTTGCAATTATTTCTTATAAGATTTTACATCTTTTAGCGGGAATGTTTGTTATCATGTATATATTATAAATATCGACACGATAACGAACATTCCTCGCTAAATTGCTGAGAAACTTTGAGGAAATGTCGAACAATTTCCTCAAAGTTTCTCAGATTTATATAGATCACTAGAGTCCCCTAGGCACTGATTCTGGTTCAGTACCTAGGAGGCTCTAGTTCTCTAACGAACTGATAAAATGTTTTTAAATTTTTGGATATTGCTACCTGTGAAGCACTGACTTCAAGTCAGTACCTCACAGGTAGCAATTACATTGAAAGATGGGAGAAACTTTGTCCGAATGTTAAACTATTCGGACAAAGTTTCTCCCATTTGTAGTGGAGATGGAAGGCTTTGAGGTATATTGTATTAATATATACCCCAAAGCCTTCCATCTCCACTTGAAAGTGTCCAAACTTTGGGTTAATACTTTGCAATTAACCCAAAGTTTGGACACTTTCTAGAAGGAATTGGAGGGTAAGAGATATACATTCATATGGTATATCTCTTACCCTCCAATTCCTTCTTAAAATGGGAGAAACTTTGTCCGAATGTTAAACTATTCGGACAAAGTTTCTCCCATTTTTTGAAGGAATTGGAGGCTATGAGATACTGATGCAATGTCAGTAACTCATGGCTTCCAATTCCTTCCTAAAACTCATAAAAGTGGACATTACATGCATATAAAATTTGACATGTAAAGTCCACTTTTTGTGAGCGGGGATTTGACTCCGTCAAATCCCCTTTTTCGTTTACGAGAAAGCCAAATTCTCTCAAAAAGTTAAGTAGGACCAATTTTTTATAAAAAAAATCCAATTCCATTATGAATGTTAATTAATTTATATAATTATTGAATAAAAAATTTTCTTTGAGATTATGAAAAGTTCTTTGAAAAGTTATTTTTTCTCATTTTTAAATATTGTATTAGCCTATTTATTTATAATCCAAATTAAATAACTTTAAATTCAATATTTAAAGAATAATTTTGAAGGAATTGAGTTACTTCCCCCGACGATAAAATTGAGAGGTTTACATTTTGACCGAACTTAGCATGCAACATATTTATATATGTATATTATATATGTATATTTATATATGTATATTTATATATGTATATTTATATATGTATATTTATATATGTATATTTATATATGTATATTTATATATGTATATTTATATATGTATATTTATATATGTATATTTATATATGTATATTATATAGTATATTTATATATGTATATTTATATATGTATATTATATATGTATATTTATATATGTATATTTATATATGTATATTATATATGTATATATTTATATATGTATATATTTATATATGTATATATTTATATATGTATATATTTATATATGTATATATATATGTATATATTTATATATGTATATATTTATATATGTATATTTATATATGTATATATTTATATATGTATATATTTATATATGTATATATTTATATGTTATATTTATATATGTATATATTTATATATGTATATATTTATATATGTATATATTTATATATGTATATATTTATATATGTATATATTTATATATGTATATATTTATATATGTTATATTTATATATGTATATATTTATATATGTATTGTTGTAAACAGAAATTCATCAAAAGTGACACCTCAGAAAAGCTAAACTATTGAATTTTTGGAACTTTTGATAGAGCACGTTTTTAAATATTAATTAAAGTAAATATATATTTTGTAAAGATTCTTTTTAATAAAAAATATAAATTTTGAAGAAAAGAACACAACAATCTTCTGAAAAATAATATCACATAAACTCATATTATTTTCTAATATATAACTATTTTAATAAAATCAATTCAATGATCTTAAAAGCGAAGGATAAACCTCAAAATTTACGAATATAATGAGTGGGAATATAATGCTTATCTATCATAAAACCATATGAAAATCAATTTTTGCTTTACGCCTAATTTTTGAACGACAATTAGCAAAAATGTTAAATGTTACAACACTCAGTCCATTTGAATATGAAAATAAAATTGACTTTGATTAAATGTTTTTATTTATCATGCAATTCTTCTTGCGACCAAAGATTTGAATAAAATTTCAAAAAAAAAGATAGCTTAAAAAATAATAATACGGTAGGAGAGAGGGTCAAAGTTGCTATTTGTCACTTTCCACAAGAATATAATGGGAAAAAATATAAAACCAAAATAATTGTTATAATTTAAATGACGAAGTAATTTAAAAACGATTTTATTTATGATCAAATTTATATATTTTTTTGGATCAAATCCATTTTAATAGAATTTATATACTATTCATCTATTAGTAACACTACCGTATATTATTTTTTAAGCTATCTTATTTTTTGAACTTTTTCAAATCTTTGGTCGCAAGAAGAATTGCATGATAAATAAAAACATTTAATCAAAGTCAATTTTATTTTTCATATTCAAATGGACTGAGTGTTAACATTTAACATTTTTGCTAATTGTCGTCAAAAATTAGGCGTAAAGCAAAAATTAATATTTCATATGGTTTTATGATAGATAAGCATTATATTCCCACTCATTATATTCGTAAATTTTGAGGTTATCCTTCGCTTTTAAGATCATTGAATTTGATTTTTATATAAAATAGTTATATATTAGAAAATAATATGAGTTTATGTGATATTATTTTTCAGAAGATTTCATTCTATATGCCTATGAAAAGTACTCTCAAAACTAACTTTTTCCTAATTATAATTAAAACTAGAATATTGTATTAGGCTTAGTATATTCATTTTTCTCATTCAATTTAGAATTTACAAATGTCAAAAAATTGAGAGCTGTTACTTTTGATGAATTTCTGTTTATTACAGTATATATTTATATATGTATATATTTATATATGTATATATTTTATATGTATATTTATATATGTATTATTTATATATGTATATATTTATATATGTATATATTATATATGTATATATTTATATATGTATATATTTATATATGTATATTTATATATGTATATATTTATATATGTATATATTTATATATGATATATTTATATATGTATATATTTATATATGTATTATTTATATATGTATATATTTATAATGTATATATTTATATATGTATATATTGAGTGGGGGACAAACTCGCCCATTGTCACTTTTCATTAACCTTAAACTTGTAATTTTCATTATTTTTAATTAACCTTATTTCTTTCCCAATTCCTGATTTATTTTATTCACTTACTATTAAAAGTCACATTTTAATAAAATATAATAATTTATTTATAGCATTTTTTACTATACTGTAATAAAAATTAATTATAATAAATTAAATGTTTATTAAATCAAATTTTTCTTTGCAATAATATTTTTAATGTTGAGTAAACAATGTTGGGATCAAGTGTATCATTTTTCAGACCTTTCTGAACAGCTTCAAGCATACTGATGCATTCGACTTTTTTAAATTGTGTCATTTCTTCGAAATCTCTTGTGACTTTTTTGATAACTTTAACACTTCTCTCTGAATCCAGACCTTTAATTTGCAACTTAATCAGGAATGAAGGAACAACACTGGAATATAACTCGATGACAAGTTCATCGAGTCGAAGATTTGGTTGTACACCACTTGTATGTGCCGGATACCATTGTGTCAAATTTTTTCTGAAATTAACTTTAAAAGTACTAAGTAAGATCATGAGATATAGCAATATATGTTTAAACCAACTTATATTTTGGTTGTACACCACTTGTATGTGCCGGATACCATTGTGTCAAATTTTTCTGAAATTAACTTAAAAGTACTAAGTAAGATCATGAGATATAGCAATATATGTTTAAACCAACTTATATTTTGGTTGTACACCACTTGTATGTGCCGGATACCATTTGTGTCAAATTTTTTCTGAAATTAACTTAAAAGTACTAAGTAAGATCATGAGATATAGCAATATATGTTTAAACCAACTTATATTTTGGTTGTTACACCACTTGTATGTGCCGGATACCATTGTGTCAAATTTTTTCTGAAATTAACTTAAAGTACTAAGTAAGATCATGAGATATAGCAATATATGTTTAAACCAACTTATATTTTGGTTGTACACCACTTGTATGTGCCGGATACCATTGTGTCAAATTTTTTCTGAAATTAACTTTAAAAGTACTAAGTAAGATCATGAGATATAGCAATATATGTTTAAACCAACTTATATTTTGGTTGTACACCACTTGTATGTGCCGGATACCATTGTGTCAAATTTTTTCTGAAATTAACTTTAAAAGTACTAAGTAAGATCATTTATTTTTGCATAATATAATGCCAATATGGTTTCTTTTGATTTTATTTCATTTATAAGCAAATCAGATTTACCCAAAAACTCCACTCCATAAGCGTTCATTTGCTAAATTAAAAAGTGACAATGGGCTAGTCTGTCCCTTTCTCTGTATATATTTATATATGTATATATTTATATATGTATATATTATATATGTATATTTATATGTATATATTTATATATGTATATATTTATATATGTATATATTTATATATGTATATATTTATATATGTATATATTTATATATGTATATATTTATATATGTATATATTTATATATGTTATTTATATATGTATTATTATATATATGTATATATTTATATATGTATATTTATATATGTATATATTTATATATGTATATATTTATATATGTATATATTTATATATGTATATATTTATATATGTATATATTTATATATGTATTTATATATGTATTATTTATATATGTATATATTTATATATGTATATATTTATATATGTATATATTTTATATATGTATATATTTATATATGTATATATTTATATATGTATATATTATATATGTATATATTTATATATGTATATATTTATATATGTATATATTTATATATATATATATATATATATTAAAAGACGGTGGTTCACCAACATGATTATGAAAATGATGTCCATTTACAAATCTGTATTGATTAGATTTCATTTCAAAGGTAAAGTTAGCACTACAACTTCCCCATCTACAGTAATGTCTAATAATTGTTACTCCATCTGAATTCAAATGCGAATCTTTCCGATAATTGCAGTTAGCACGCATCTCTGCTTGAACTCCATATTGAAGATAATGAATGAAATCAATATATTGTTTTGTATCAGCAAGGGGCAGGAACGGATTGATTCATTTAAAAAATGAAAAAAGTGAGAATTGTAAATAATTAAGGTTAATATTGAATAAATAATACATCAAACTAGTTTTAGAGTTGATAGTAAGAAGCGAAGAACAGTACCAGTAAGATACAGCAGTAGTAGCTGCTTCATGCTGCATTGAGTATTGTTGAATAATTTGAAGTAGTGGTTTTTGAAATCAGCACCCCTATGAGAGCGCTGGCGACCGAAACACACACTAGTAAGATTGTGTATTAGAAACTGCTTCATGCTGTGTTGAGTAAGCTTCGATGTCTTTGTAGGATAGCTTTCTGAGAGCGAAACAAGATAGTGTTGAAAAAAAAATTTGAAAATCTGAGAGACTGTGCAAGAGCCAACGACCAAAACACTACAAGTAAGATACAGCAGTAGTAGCTGCTTCATGCTGCATTGAGTATTGTTGAATAATTTGAAGTAGTGGTTTTTGAAATCAGCACCCCTATGAGAGCGCTGGCGACCGAAACACCACTAGTAAGATTGTGTATTAGAAACTGCTTCATGCTGTGTTGAGTAAGCTTCGATGTCTTTGTAGGATAGCTTTCTGAGAGCGAAACAAGATAGTGTTGAAAAAAAAATTTGAAAATCTGAGAGACTGTGCAAGAGCCAACGACCAAAACACTACAAGTAAGATACAGCAGTAGTAGCTGCTTCATGCTGCATTGAGTATTGTTGAATAATTTGAAGTAGTGGTTTTTGAAATCAGCACCCCTATGAGAGCGCTGGCGACCGAAACACCACTAGTAAGATTGTGTATTAGAAACTGCTTCATGCTGTGTTGAGTAAGCTTCGATGTCTTTGTAGGATAGCTTTCTGAGAGCGAAACAAGATAGTGTTGAAAAAAAAATTTGAAAATCTGAGAGACTGTGCAAGAGCCAACGACCAAAACACTACAAGTAAGATACAGCACTAGTAGCTGCTTCATGCTGCATTGAAGTATTGTTGATAATTTGAAGTAGTGGTTTTTGAAATCAGCACCCTATGAGAGCGCTGGCGACCGAAACACCACTAGTAAGATTGTGTATTAGAAACTGCTTCATGCTGTGTTGAGTAAGCTTCGATATCTTTATCAGACCACCTTTAAATTAACCACTCACATTCTCACTGTGGTCCATCTAAAATTTGTAAACTTTATGACATAAAATTATATTATATGCAGGATCCCACCTATTACTTAATCTTTTTGGAATAAATGTTTTATAATATTTATCGATGAGTGTGGGACAAACTATCCAGTGTCACTTTTTATTAACCTTATTTTAAAAAATTAATAAAATAATAATAAAAAATTATTTGAATCTTTTACATTAATTGTTTCTTTTTTAAAAGTACCTTTAAAGTACAATAAACAAGATTTGAATCTATTGATCCTTGTTGCAAACTTGAATATATTGCTTCAAGCATTTTCAAACATTCGACTTTTTTGTTTTCCAATATTTGTTCATGGTCATTAGCTTTTCGTAATATACGAACAACTTTATCACTATTGATTAATTGAACTTTAAATTTAATCAATAATGCTGGAACAACCGTTGTGTATAATTCAACAACAAAATCGTCTAATCGAATATTCCTTCTCTCTGGGAAATAAGAATGCTTGAGAACTTTGAAATGTGACTCACTGACGTTATTAGTCGCGTCACCTCCGTTGCGATAGCGCTTATTCCAACGATCTAAATGATGCCTCCATTGCCTATCGAAGTACTTTTGGGCTTTCGGTTCAGTGGAAAGAATTTCAAGAATTCGATCATAAACTGCATCTAGGTCTGCAGCTTCTTCTTGAGTGAGGTGCTCTGGAACTTCTTCACTTGTTTCAAACGTTTCTTCTTCTGGAATAAATTCAGAATCGTTTGGATCATCAGAAGATTCTCGTGGTAAAAAGATTTGAGAAGGTTGAAATTCATTTTCGATGAATTCTTCTTCATATTGTTCCTCTTCTTCAATTTCTTCTGCTTGAAGTAAGTGAGATTGAGCTGGTTCCTCTCTAGGATTTTCTTCTTCTTGGTTCTGTTCTTCCTCGGGAGATTCTTCTTTAGTATCGAATACTAATAATTTCATTAGATTATAAAATTCTTCAAAATTGTCTCGTGATTTAAACTTATCCGCTTTTCTTAATATGGCGCGAAGGACATGCACGCCACACCAAAGAATATGACAGTTTGGAATACCTCGCTCAATTGCCTCGGCTATTTGTGGGGCGCAGTCCATACTTATCATCTCGGGTTCTCTATTAATATATTGAAAATAACGACAAACACAATATTGAATATTTTCGCTTGTGTCAGGAGAAATAAAGAAATACAAAAAAGGAAAAACAATAGTATGTTCTGTTTTTCCTGTGAGTGCATATAATGGAATGTTAGCCCTTAGAAGTTTATACGTTGAATCGATGTGAAACGTAGAAATTTGGTGACCAAGGGCCTTCGCTTCGAAAGGTGCATATAAAAAAACTAGTTTTCCCGGCTCAGAGATAAATTCAATTAAATCTTCTGGACAACTTTCTTGAACAGATTCGACAAAGATAGCTAAAGAAACTTTTTCATCCGAACTAAAGCGTTTGGAAACAATTTCAGCTCTTTGAGCAAATTTACGTAATGCATCTGGACCTTGTGCAAATATTGAAAGTAACTCTTCGTCTGTATATGAAATATTTAAGTCTTGGAAACACTTAAGTTGAGCTGTAGCATGATTCATATTGTTTTCAAAGTAATGTTTAAGATAATTTCTGACAAATAATGAGGATATTGTTTTTGTTGATTTCGGAGGTGCAGAATGATCATGAGAGTCAGAGTGGATTAGTAGTTCATATTTATCTTGATCTATTATCCGGACTTTGAATTTAGCTTGACATTGTGGATACTTACATTTGTATTCGATCGTGGAGTATTCTTTCCTGCATTTTTGAGAGTAGCCCATGCTAGCTTTTATCTCTTCTTGGATACCAAACTGGAGGAGCTCCATAGTGTTGAATATCACGGGCTCCATACAACAAATTGAATAAGGTATTTCAAAATTTGAAGGAAATGGTCCATCATTGAATGTAGTGGCCGGGAATTGAATGACATACAGATAGTTTGAGGAAATTTGTTATAAATTATAATATAATTGAAGAATTAATTATCAAAACAAGTCTAAGAGCCATTGTCAGATTTTCCCGAAATGCAAGGTTAAGATTTTAGCAGCGACTAACTTTGAGTGTACATATATAATTGTTATACTGAGTACTTTCTATCTGTGTTACTTATTTGAGTCTAAGAGCCATTGTCAGATTTTCCCGAAATGCAAGGTTAAGATTTTAGCAGCGACTAACTTTGAGTGTACATATATAATTGTTATACTGAGTACTTTCTATCTGTGTTACTTATTTGAGTCTAAGAGCCATTAGTCAGATTTTCCCGAAATGCAAGGTTAAGATTTTAGCAGCGACTAACTTTGAGTGTACATATATAATTGTTATACTGAGTACTTTCTATCTGTGTTACTTATTTGAGTCTAAGAGTCATTTCTACCATAGAACTAGATATTGTCTCTCATTAAATATATATAACTGTAAACTGCTTAATTCATTTATCTATTTAGATAAAATTATATTTATATAAGAGTTCATGTTATTATTTCATCTTTATTATTTTTTTTATTCCTTTGAAAAGTGACACTGGATAGTTTGTCCCTTTCTCTTTATCGATTGATTGTAATTTTTTGTATAAAAAAAGTTTTTATTTATATTAAAAATATATTCGGTTAATGATATTATCTTATAATTTGTAAATAAATCTAGTAATAAAATAACTTTAATAGTTGGTGTCACTTTTTCGAAAATTCTGGTTTTTTCGTTGTAAACAGAAATTCATCAAAAGTGACACCTCAGAAAAGCTAAAATATTGAATTTTTGGAACTTTTGATAGAGCACGTTTTTAAATATTAATTAAAGTAAATGTATATTTTGTAAAGATTCTTTTTAATAAAAAAATAAAATTTTGAAGAAGAACACAAAATCTTCTGAAAAATAATATCACATAAACTCATAATATTTTCTAATATATAACTATTTTATATAAAAATCAAATTCAATGATCTTAAAAGCGAAGGATAAACCTCAAAATTTACGAATATAATGAGTGGGAATATAATGCTTATCTATCATAAAACCATATGAAATATCAATTTTTGCTTTACGCCTAATTTTGACGACAATTAGCAAAAAATGTTAAATGTTAACACTCAGTCCATTTGAATATGAAAAATAAAATTGACTTTGATTAAATGTTTTTATTTATCATGCAATTCTTCTTGCGACCAAAGATTTGAATAAATTTCAAAAAATAAGATAGCTTAAAAAATAATATACGGTAGTGTTTACTAATAGATGAATAGTATATAAATTCTATTAAAATGGATTTGATCCAAAAAAATATAAAACCAAAAATAATTGTTATAATTTAAATGAAGAAGTAATTTAAAACGATTTTATTTATGATCAAATTTTATATATTTTTTTTGGATCAAATCCATTTTAATAGAATTTATATACTATTCATCTATTAGTAAACACTACCGTATATTATTTTTAAGCTATCTTATTTTTTGAACTTTTATTCAAATCTTTGGTCGCAAGAAGAATTGCATGATAAATAAAAACATTTAATCAAAGTCAATTTTATTTTTTATATTCAAATGGACTGAGTGTTAACATTTAACATTTTTTGCTAATTGTCGTCAAAAATTAGGCGTAAAGCAAAAATTGATATTTCATATGGTTTTATGATAGATAAGCATTATATTCCCACTCATTATATTCGTAAATTTTGAGGTTTATCCTTCGCTTTTAAGATCATTGAATTTGATTTTTATATAAAATAGTTATATATTAGAAAATAATATGAGTTTATGTGATATTATTTTTCAGAAGATTTCATTCTATATGCCTATGAAAAGTACTCTCAAAACTAACTTTTTCCTAATTATAATTAAAACTAGAATATTGTATTATGCTTAGTATTATTTCATTTTTCTCATTCAATTTAGAATTTACAAATGTCAAAAAATTGAGAGCTGTCACTTTTGATGAATTTCTGTTTATTACAAATTTAAAGTTATTTAATTTGGATTATAAATAAATAGGCTAATACAATATTTAAAAATGAGAAAAAATAACTTTTCAAAGAACTTTTCATAATCTCAAAGAAAATTTTTTATTCAATAATTATATAAATTAATTAACATTCATAATGGAATTGGATTTTTTTTATAAAAAATTGGTCCTACTTAACTTTTTGAGGAATTTGGCTTTTCATTTTTATTATGAGTAGTGTAATAAACAGAAATTCATCAAAAGTGACAGCTCTCAATTTTTTGACATTTGTAAATTCTAAATTGAATGAGAAAAATGAAATAATACTAAGCATAATACAATATTCTAGTTTTAATTATAATTAGGAAAAAGTTAGTTTTGAGAGTACTTTTCATAGGCATATAGAATGAAATCTTCTGAAAAATAATATCACATAAACTCATATTATTTTCTAATATATAACTATTTTATATAAAAATCAAATTCAATGATCTTAAAAGCGAAGGATAAACCTCAAAATTTACGAATATAATGAGTGGGAATATAATGCTTATCTATCATAAAACCATATGAAATATCAATTTTTGCTTTACGCCTAATTTTTGACGACAATTAGCAAAAAATGTTAAATGTTAAGAGGGGGGCACAAACTTGCCCAGCGAGGTGAAGTGAAAAGTGATGGGTTTACATGTCAGAAATGTAAACTGTTAGATTTGAAACAAAAAATGGATTATTTTATTATTATATGATAGAGAGATTTGGTAAGTTACTATCAAATTTGTAAGTAAGGGGGAAAAAAGTAAGAAAGAAAAAAAATTTTAAAATAAAAAGCCACTCGCTTCGCTCGCGGTTGACAAAAAGAACAAATTCGAAAAATAATTGTATGAAATTACGAAACTAAGCCACTCGCTTCGCTCGCGGTTGACAAAAAGAACAAATTCGAAAAATAATTGTATGAAATTACGAAACTAAGCCACTCGCTTCGCTCGCGGCTTAAGAAAAGAACAGATTCGAAAAAAGGTTGTATGAAATTACGAAACTAAGCCCCTCGCTTCGCTCGCGGCTGACGAAAAGAACAGATTTGAAAAAAGATTGTATGAAACTACGAAACTAAGCCGCGAGCGAAGCGAGCGGCTTAAGTAAACAACATATTTCAGATTATCGATACTAAAAATTTTTTTATTTTATTACATTTTTTTTGCATTTTTTTTAAGGGTGCACACGAGAGGATCATGTAAACTTCAGAATTTAGAACCTTATTTTTAGGCATTATCTTGGCTACCTATTTAGGCTCGAAAAGCAAAAAATATCAAAAAATACAACTTGACTCCATTATGACCCTTTCATGGAGGTAGTTTTTATCCGCTAGTATTTTCCCTTTGAATCTCTTTACAATTCGAAATCAAATTCAAAACTCAGTAGAAGAAAGGAAGAATCGACTTACTACGGTTGTAATACGAATAAATACATATATTTAATTATTTTTATTTACATAATAATTGTTTGAAGCTCATATTCCATCAAATTTTTAAATAAAAACATTAAAATGTTGAAAATGTTCATATATTTTAATAGGGTTTTGGCACTTTATTGAGGAATTACTACATACATAGTCGAACTGAACTTGATATTTTGAAATTTAAATTATTTATCAAAATTAAAATTTAACTTGAAATTTATAATTATTTAGTCATATTTTGCATAATTCTAAGTAGATTTTGTAAAAAATCAAGAAAGAAAAATTTTAACGTGCTTTATTTTTTCTTTTTTATAATAATACATATTATTATATAATTAACATATTCATAATGTTTCACCCTTTCAAAAATATAATCCTCCTCCTCCTCTCAAATAAACGTACATACGGGTGGCCTCTTTTTTCAAAAAATTAAAATTTGAAATTTTGGGCTCAAATATTAGAGATTTTTTCAACCTTCAACGATATATGTTGTCTATATCAGACCTCCTTTCTTTTTGATACTTAACATTGTTCCTAAATCTTAGCCGTTAAGGCTGTTCTGAAAATATTTTTTTCGAAAAAATTCGAAAAAAATTCTTAAAATTCAAAAATCCCTTAATTCCTGAGGATTAGGGTTGTTAGATTCCCGACGATAGGTGTCTTGGAAGATTTGCCTGGTGTCATCATAGTGTCTTTAAATCAAAAAATTTATTTTGGAGTTAGTTTTATTGATTTTTCAATAAAAAAACATTTCTAAAACAAGAAAATAAAACGATAAAATATTTATATTTTATATAAGGATCTTATATATTTAAAATAAATATCATTTTATTTTTTTCATTGGTGTCTGTCAAACCATAATACACTATTCAAAAATTCAATGTGTCTTGCGGTTTCAAAAGACACCTTCAAATTGAACGATAGCACAGACACTATTGAATTTTACCCATTGTATTTAGTTTTTACCCTTTTTATTTTTAAGAATTAATGACTGAAACAGTCGTTTTGCTATGACCTCAATCACTTTTATTTATTATTTTAAATATTATTTAATTTTATTATTTTGAATAGGCCAACTTATATTTGAGAAGCTCAATTTGAGACCACTTAATACATTGAAATATCATAAATATTGAAATATTAAAAAGTGTATTTCAAAATATTGAAATTATAAAAATTTATAATACTGAAATTGAGACAAATTAATAAATTCAATGTGTTTTTTGAATAACTCTCAAAATATATTTTTTGTTTATTTAATGATGAATAAATTGATTGCTTAAGTCAATCATAAAAACTAATTTAAGTTTAAAATAATGAAAGGATAATTTGATCGTTTTTTTAAAATACAATTATTTTTGATGATTTGCAAGAATCTTTGAAAAGAATATAATATAGGTTCTATTTTGTAAAATTTATCCAAATCATGTATGACATAAATTACGATTAAAACGATGAAAGAACCAAAAAAGTGTGTTTTGTGTTTTGTTGTTGCGTGTTGGATGCGGGATCCTGTTATTTCCGAAATCGACAAAAAAATTTGGAAAATTTAATTTCCGAAATCGAAAATTATATTAATGTTTTAATATTCTTATATCAAAAGGATTAAAGTTCATTAAGAGAAAAACAATTCTTCTTCTTCAATCTATTGCGCATTTATTTCTACACGCCAATAAGGAAGGGAAAATTATAAGACACCATGGTGTCTTCAAAACGCTAATTTTTGATATTTTTAACAACCCTACTGAGGATTTTGGAAAAAAGTTTTTACATGAACATGTGTATATTAGATGAAGTATAATTGATAAGGTAAAAATCAAATTTTATTGCATATTCATCGAGAAAATAAACTAACGAATCCCTAAAAAATTGAGAGGGTAATCCTCCTCCTCTCAAATAAACGTACATATGGGTGACCCTTAAGAAGCAAATTCTGAAGTTTACATGATCCTCTCGTGTGCACCCTTAAAAAATGCAAAAAAATTGAATACTTTACTGGCTGGGCAAATTTGTCGCCGCCCCTTCTTGCGACCAAAGATTTGAATAAAATTTCAAAAAATAAGATAGCTTAAAAAATAATATATACGGTATGTTTATCTAAATAGTATGGTTAAAGTATATATAATTTCATAAAATGATGTTTGATTCCTCTTTAAAATATGATATTATTTTATTTTATTTATGTGTTTTTATTCTTATTAAAATTAATTTTTTTAATTTATTGTTTAATTTTTTTTTCTTCTATGTATTATAATTATATCTATTTATTTTTTTTAAGATTTTTTATTTGTGTTTGTTTTTTTTGTTTATCTCACATCATTTATTATTTTTTTTTATGAATCTTTTTACTACAATATGTTAAGGACCACTTTTATGACTACTGCCAAATCTATAAGCAGAGAATGGCTATTTGAAGCTAAAAGAAGAATAGAAGAAGGTGAATCTTACAAAAGTGTGGGAAAGGAAGTTGAATTGGAAAATGGTAAAATTAAATTGAATTGTTGCCGAAAATACAATAAGAAGAGCATTTCAACTTCAAGAAATCGAATTACCAAAGTTAGTCGCGGCAGAAAACCAAATCCACCAACATTTGAGCAAAAACAATTAATTAATTCTTGTGTTTCACAATATAAAGGAGGAATTTCAAAAACTTATTTATTGATTAAAAGGTTTCAAAATATTGCCTCAAAATCCCGATTGTGAGAAAGAAAAAGAAGAAATTGCAAAGAATTTGAAAATATAGAAGATTTGACAAAAGATCAAATTTTTGACAATTTACAAAAAATAAAGCATCATCAAGTGGAAAAATTTATGATGGAATCAGGTTTATCTTCAAAAAGAGATTACAAACCAGCAGATCCACCTACCAAATATTGTGCAATATAAAGAATTTGATATGGCACTGCGATATTCATTACCTTCACGGTAATGTTTCTTTTCCATTTTTTGCCATATTGGATGATATGACACGTAAAGTTCTCAAAACTAAATTATTGAAAAACAAGTCTTCCAACAACAAGCGAAGGTTTTAAGAAAACTTTTAGAGGAGTTTATTCCTTACTGCATCTGGACCGATAACGGCGGTGAAAACCGCGTGAATTCGGCCAGGTTATGCAGGAAAACGGAATAGTTTGGAAGCACACCTTGCCGTATATGCCAAGACAGAACGGCAAGGTGGAGCGCCTGTGGCCAAGCTTAGAAAAGTTTTTGCCAGACGAGTTGGATGATATTCAAAAATCAAGGACTCAGTTCAGCAGTTCATTGAAAAATACAACAAACACCACATTTTATCTCTCGATATTAATCCAAAAACGAATTAGTAATTACATCCTAACGAATTATTCCGAAGTTTCAAAAATTTTTGGTACGCAGCCAAAATTCAAAAATGGAAGTTATATATCAAGACAAATGGGTCTTAGCAAAATTTGAATAATTACATCATTTTAAATGACTACTAAACAATTTTATTTATGATCAAATTTTATATATTTTTTTGGATCAAATCCATTTTAAAGAGATTTTATATACTATTCATCTATTAGTAAACACTACCGTATATTATTTTTAAGCTATCTTATTTTTTGAAATTTTATTAAAGGTGACCAAACTATTTTTTGGAAAGTCCGCCATAACTTTAATGGTACTATTTCAGCGTGTACAATGAATACAAAAATTCTAAGAGTGCCACATAAAATAGTACTTTAGACTTGAGTTAATGCTACCAAGCAAATGTTAAAGATGACTTTATGTTTTTGATAATCAAAGATTAAAATCATTATTGTCTAAATCAATAATCATAACGACAGAAGTTAATGTTTTTTCATCAGTGCTTTAAATCCACTTTTAAAAGTATACCTCAAAAATCAAAATATCAAAAAAAATTGGCCGATAGGTTTGGCTTTAATTTTTGTCTGCTTTTATGATTTGATATGGATGTTATATTTTTAAAAGTTGAGCCAAATTCACCAATAGATTTTTGAGATTTGCAAATACTCAATAATTTTCAGCGTGTTATCTTTTATTAAAAGAACTATTTGGTTTCAGTATCATATAAATTGATATTTACTTTCTATTTGAACCTTCATTTAGCTAATGATTTAATAATACAGATTTCATCTAGTCCTTATAAGAGAATTTGAATTTGTTATAAATAAAAAACAAACAGATTAAGCTTACACTTCTATAATAAAGATACTTTTATAGAAATCAGTATGAAATGTGTTTTGGCTTTTGGAAGCATATACAGACATAATCGCCATAATCAAAATCTATTATACCCAATAAGTAAATAAATTTGTCGAATATAGATTTTCCATAAAATTAGTTTTTTAGTCTGATCTTAAAATAATTAATTTTTTTTTATAAAAAAAAAATCACATTTAAAAGTAACTTTTTAGTAGCTCGAAATCCTGTTGGTGATTTCGGCGTACTTCAAAATTAGCTTTTCTTCTACATATGCAAGCTATATTTTAAATATGGGGCAAATCGGATCGGCGAAAGGAGTTTAGTTCCCTTTAATTTTATTCAAATCTTGGTCGCAAAGAAGAATTTGCATGATAAATAAAAACATTTAATCAAAGTCAATTTTATTTTTCATAATTCAAAATGGACTGAGTGTTTAACATTTAACATTTTTCTCTAATTGTCGTCAAAAATTAGGCTTAAAGCAAAAATTGATATTTCATATGGTTTTATGATAGATAAGCATTATATTCGTATCGTGCTGAACCGTTGGGAAAAATTGAATACCCGAGGTTCAGCATACATATAAAAGAAAGACTTAGAGCCTAGGTTAAGCAGGAAGATAGAGGGTACATATGAGATTATCCTCAGTAACTCTCAGGCAAATCTGAGTTTTTTGGTCAGATATATAAGATTATTGTGAACGAAAAATTATCTAATATAGGCCTAATTGTCATGTGCGCATATAGAACATAATGTATATATATATGTTTCTTGTGTTATTATAGGTTAAATCCATAGTTTGATATGTGAGAATAAATTATATCTTAACACAGAAATCGTTTTTTTATATTATCACAGTAGATATGAGGGGTACTATATGAGTTATAATATATATTATTAGGAATAAGTATATAGAATCCAAAATAATGGGAATGCATAACGTTT